>NC_053444.1:29846231-30455640 GCF_007990345.1 Gossypium hirsutum
TTTTAGGTGTCCAACATTTATTGGTGCACTTAGAGATTTGGATGATCTTCTTACAATGGTGCACCTGTTTGCAATGTTATCTTTGGATCTTTGGATTTAGGATTTATTTGAATTATCCTTCTAATTAGTTACTTTTCTCATTTCCTACTGGATAGAAATGTGTTTGACTCTGGATATTTTCATCATTTCAGTGCAAGAATGATTGATTTTTATTACAGTCTGATTATGGTTTTAGTCCTCTGTTATCATTTGATTTTAATTTAGTATAATTTGGTTTCTTTAATTTTATAATATTGACGTGAATTTTAAAAATGGTAGATATGTGAATTTATTATTCGTTAGGATTGATTGGAATTTTAGGTGCTCATTTATTTAAACATAATAATTTAATTCTAAATTTAAATTTATTAATTTTTATATTTAGCTTTAAAGTTAAAATTTTAATAGAAATTTTAATTTAATTAATATTTTTTATCCTTAAAAGTATATAGTTTAAAGTTTAAATTTCAAAAACATAATATAATATTTATCATAGAAATAAATATAAATAAATATTATTTAATTAAAATATTTTTTAAAAAGTCATGTTTTTAGCGGCATTTGTTAAAAAGCGTCGCTAAAAGCCATCATTATAGTGGCGTTTGTGGTATAAGCGCCGCTAAAGGTCATGATCTTTAGCGGCGTTTGTGGTAGAAGCGCCGCTAAAAGTCATGTTCTTTAGCGGCGTTTGTGGTAGAATCGCCGCTAAAGATCATGTTCTTTCGTGGCGTTTGTGGTAGAAGCGCAGCTAAAGGTCATGTTCTTTAGCGGCGTTTGTGGGGAAGCACCGCTAAAGGTCATGATCTTTAGCGGCGTTTGTGGTAGAAGCGCCGTTAAAAGTCATGACCTTTAGCGGCATTTATAAAAATAAACGCCACAAACGTTAGTGGCGTTGTCAACAGCAGCGTTTTTTGCGGCGCTTCCAAAAGCGCCGCAAATACTTTTAGCAGCGTTAAAAAGAGCCGCTAAAGTCCTAAAAAATGCCGCTAAAAGCCTGTTTTGGTGTAGTGTGTTCTTACCTTGTGTTATTGATTTCAATTTTTAACTTGATTTTCTCTCTCCTCCAGCTTCTATTTCTTGAATCTGACTTGACATTCTAGCTCCCCATTGTCTCCTTATTATTTTTCTCTCTTGGAAGCTATGGAAATTCTTTTGATTTCTAGGTGAAAATAGTGAATTTTTGGTGAAAGGACCAAATTGTAAAGAAAGCAAAACTTTCTTTCTTCTCTTCTCTTCTAACGTTGGTTGCATGGAAAGATGATAATTTTTTTATCATCTTTCCTCCCTTTTATATATTAATCATTTAATAATAAAATAATACTAAAAATCTTAATAAAATATTAATTAAATAACATATATCTAATTAATTAATTAAAAATATCACAAACATAATCATTACCTTCTAGAATTCTCTCTCTCTATTTGACCATTTGCCCTTTATAATCTTTTGAAATTTCATCCTTAAGTCATCACTTAATTTGGTAAAATTGTAATTTAGCCCCTTAAAATTCTTCACCTTTTCAATTTGGTCCTAATTCATCCATTTTCCTTAGTTTCTAGATTATTCCACCCTTCAAATATTTACACTATTGGTCTTTCAAATTTTTCGTATTTACACTTTAACCCCTCAAATTTTGAGTATTTACTCTTGGGCAACAAAACTTTTCTCACTTTTGCAATTTAATCTTTTCTTGAATTAATATGTCATAATATACTTCCCAATGTTGACACAACTCAATATTACCCTTTTTATCACTTTATTTCCTTATTTTACTATATCAAGGATATTATCTTACTTTCTTACTGTAGTAATTTTTGAGGTATTACATAAACAATCTTCTTGATATATTTTAATATTTTATTAATAAAGGGGAAAATAATCTCATTATGACCGGACGGTTGGAAAGGGGGGAGAGTTTTTTCTGGAGTTTTCAGAAGTTTTTTTTTAAAAGAGAATGAAAAATGATTTTTTTGAAAGGTTCTTGGCTTAAATAGCCAAATAAAATGACGTCGTTTTGGTCATGCGTCGACCCGAATCCGACCCGACCCAACATAGGATCCGCGTGTTTTTATGTGGAGGGGTAAATTTCGCTTTTAACCCCTCCGACTTTTAGTGTCTTTACAATTAAGTTTTTTATTTTAAATTCGCCCCAGATTTTTATTTACAGTTCAAATTAGTCCTTTTTCATTTTTTTATTAATTAGTTTTTTATTCTTTTTCATATTTAATTTTTTTTAAAAAATATATATGTATATATATTACATACGCATATTTATTTTTATAGTATGATATAATTATTTTTATTTTATTTTTATTCATATGTTTTTTATAATCTATATGTATATGTTTATTACTTATATATGTGCCCACGCGCATATAATTTTTTTTTCTTTTTTTTCTTAAAACAAATATTTTTTATTATATTTATATATGTAATTATTTATTTATTATTTAATTTTTTAAATGCTCAAATATATGTATTTTAAACACCTATTTTATAATATATATGTTTATATATTTTCCTTTATTTTCATAAATATGTTATGTATTGTATATATATATATAAATTTTATAACTCAAAATTTATTTGTAAATGTATTGTATATATTTATAACTCAAAATTTATTTGTAAATTTTATGTATATTTTTAATCTTCATAATTCCCATGTGTATATTATATGTCTTCTGATCTTTATTTATTTTGTTTGCTTTCCACATTCATTGTATAATTCTGTTTACATTTAATATTTTGCATGTCATGGATTATTGTTTTTTTATTTCGTTTATTCATTTGTTTATATTATTTTTATGTCATTGATGTATTTATTATTGTTGTATTTATTATTATAGCATTTGTACATATAATATAACGTTACATCATCTTTTACTCAAATTTAAAAATAGAAAATTTTCAAAATTGAGATAATGCTCGTATTTAGGATTTTCAAGGAAATTGAGCCCTAACGTATTGAGTTCCGATTTTCTTCGTTAAATCTAACAATCGAGCATTTCTCTTTAATAAAAAATAAGACCTCATTATTGGGAATTCAACACGTTGTGTCCTAACGTATTGGATGTGACACTTTGATTTCTCGAAATGAAGATTTTTTCTAAAAAATAATAAAGGAAGTTTGGGATTTTAGAGGAATTGTGCCCTAACGTATTAGGCCGCGATTTCTTAAATCTTGAATAAATGGATATTCTTTTAAATTTTTTATTACACGAGTATTCTGGCCCAATTCATTTTTGAGGAAATTAGAATGTTGTGCCCTAACGCATTGGGTGTGACATTTTCTTTCTCTGAAATGATAAGGGTCTTAATACGTAACGTTTAAGAATTTTGTGCTAAGGATTATATTTTTCAAATTTTCGACATTAAGACATTAATTAATTAACTAGGTACCAGTTTTGGGCGTTACAAGGGTGCTAATCTTTCCTCGTACGTAACCAACTCCCGGATCCGTTTTTTCTAAAATTCGTATACCAAAGCCATTTTTTCAGGTGATCCAATCACACCTCAATAAAAGATTGATGGCGACTCCCAATTTTCATTTTTTAAAGTCGACAACCTAAAAATTTTGTTTTTCAAAAAATGGTTTCGACACCTTTATTTAGAAATCATATGTATTTTCATTGTTTTTAAGTATCATAGTAAACTCCAATTAGTAAAAATTCAAAACACGAGTAGGTTTCTTTTAAGTCACTATTTTTTTATTATATAATTTTATGGTTTGTAATTTTTCCTATAAATAACTCCATTTAAACAAAACTTGTATGTTAGTCGACTACTAATTGCGAACTTGGCTAGAAATTAAAGAAATTACAACATTTGTCCAAGTAATAATTAAAGAACAAAGTGGCGTGGCTTCCTTTTGAAACTTGAACACGGACATTCATACATGCTTCTCAAATTGAATTAAACCAACAAAAATCTAAAGGACGAAAACACATACTAATACGCATGACGTGTGTTAGTTTCAAATTTGAATTTGTGAAACTAGAGTACATCTGTTAAAATTTTATATTTTTAAAGTAAAAATTTGGACAAATTTTGTATTTTTAGTTGACTAGACTTGAATAGCCTTTTTTTTAAAGATTATTTGAAAAAAAATTAGATTTCTTTTACATTTCTATTATTTTAACAAAATTTTAGAATTTCTTTGTTAGAAATTTGAAAAAAATTTTATACTATCATTTTTACTTTAACATTTTTTATAATTTTTGGAATGATATTTTTTTAATTTTTATAAAATTCGAATTATTTATTGACATATAAAATAAAGTGGTGCTACATCAACAATAAAATATTAAAAGTCAAAATAAAATAATAAAGGTAAAATATAAAAATTTAGGCGACACAGAACAAACCTTTAACCGTGTAAATGTTTCGTATTTTACTTCATCATCTAATCTTCAAAGTTGAGTTCGCTTATGTCGGACCAAAATGCAAGTGGTATGGTATTACCACTTTCCGTACCTTCTAAATTACCTTAGGACTGAAATAGTTGTAATTGATTGCGGGAGAGAGAAATAGTAGTCAAAGAGAGCCCCATTGTTTTGAAAAGAAGAAAAAAAAGGAACCCTCAATTACAAAAGCGAAAATTTAACCAGTTAATATTCAAAAAAAAAAAAGAAGAAAATTTAACCAGTCTTCTAATCTTTTACAGATCGATACCTTTGTCCATCTCTCTTCCTGCTTCGCTTAAGATCCGATCGAACTTGAACAGCGCCGCACTGGACACGAACCCTCTAAAGGTACTCCACTTTTTCCTTTTTAACTGTATGAAAATTGGCTTCTCCCAATTATAGATCTCTTCGCCTGTCATTTTCTGCTTCAGTCTATTTAAGTTTCAAATATTTTTCAATTTTTTTTATAGAAAGGAACATGTTTTTTTAGCATTTATCAGGGTTTCGTCTTCACCCCCTGTTTGGTGGAAAATGAAGGAAAATGTATAAAAGGTTAGCTTAGGGTAAATACTTCTTCGGGTTTCTTTACGGTGATTTCTAGTTCTTCAGAAATTCGAATTCTGAGATAGAATTAGATAGTTATATTGGTATACTTTACAGGTGTAAGATCTTGTGAGTTAACATGGCAATGATTGATGAGCCGTTGTATCCCATTGCTGTGTTGATTGATGAGCTCAAGAATGAAGATATCCAGCTTCGTTTGAACTCTATCCGCAGACTCTCTACGATTGCACGTGCACTTGGTGAAGAAAGGACACGGAAAGAGTTGATTCCATTTCTGAGTGAGAACAATGATGATGATGATGAAGTTCTCCTTGCCATGGCGGAAGAACTCGGAGTTTTTATTCCTTATGTTGGAGGTGTGCAATGTGCTAATGTGTTGTTACCTCCATTGGAGACTCTGTGCACCGTTGAGGAAACTTGTGTGAGGGAGAAGGCTGTGGAGTCATTGTGTAGAATTGGTGCCCAGATGATGGAGCAGGACTTGGTCGAGTCCTTTATTCCATTAGTGAAGGTTGGCTTCTGCTATTTGCTTTCATATTCCTCATAGAATGTGTGTGTGTGTGTATATATATATCTCTCCAATAGTCTTGCATATTTATTGGATTTAGGAAGTTGATTACCTTGAAATGCAGATGCATGTTGGGAAAGATGAAATAACATTTTGCAACAAGATTTTACAGGAATTTGATATAGAGTTCAATCGCAGCTTTAAGGTTTTTAGCCCAAAAATAGTTCTAAATCAGACAGTTGACAAAAATGAACTTGCATTATGTGTTTTGTGATTCTAAATTAGCATGTACTGGTTGCCATACCAACTTGCATGTTCTACTGCACTGCCATGTTCTGAATCGGATTTACCTATAATATGATAATGTTCTGCCTCTGCTCTGACTAGGACTTCACGTTATCTTGGATATATAATCAAATTCACTTTTAATTTTTGATCCTAATTAATTCTTGATTTAGTTTTACTTCAGTACAATAGAATAACTGCGTCTTTTTGTCGACTGTTATTGTCTCAAACATCAGAGATTGGCTGCTGGTGAGTGGTTTACGGCTCGAGTTTCCTCGTGTGGCTTGTTTCGTATTGCATACCCAAGTGCCCCGGAGGCATTAAAAACTGAACTGAGAGCGATATACAGTCAGCTTTGTCAAAGATGACATGCCCATGGTTAGGAGATCTGCTGCAACAAATCTTGGAAATTTTGCTGCTACTATAGAAGCACCTCATTTGAAGGTGGACATCATGTCTATGTTTGATGATCTGACACAAGATGGTATGTAGATAAGCTAAATATCTTTTGATTTGGAAGTAGCTTTAATTATATACTTCAAAAATGCAGAACAGTTAATTTGTGGTAAACCTGGTCAAAATCCTAAGGAAAGAGTTTGTAGCCTTATGGAGCTTTTCTTGCTTTTAGAAGGGGTTTAGGTGCAAATATGTAGGAATGAAGAGGCATTGGGACATGTATAGCGGGCTGCTCCTTTGTAGCTCCAAGTAAACTTGCCTTTATGTTAGCACTAAAGAAGAAAAGAAAAAAAACTAAAAGAATGTGTTTTCCCGTTTTGCAACTTCATCTATCTGATAAATTCAAGTTGTGTTGCTTAGGAGCAAGAGTATCGTTTTGAACAGTCTCATTAGCAAAGAGCCAAAGGCACTTAATAACTTTTTTTCCTCCTATCTTTTCAAACAATTATGTTTTAAAATCTGTGAAATTTCTAGTGTCTCGTGTAAAGCTAACTAAGGCCCATGATGTACTTTTTCGGGTTTTGACCTTATTTTGTAAATGGAAAGAAAACCACACCTGTCTATAATCATTTGTTTCTACTAATGCATTTTATCATCCATGTTAAATTTCCAGTATTGTTGTCAGGTTCAATTTTTATAGGATGGTTTAATGCTAATTTTTTTACTAAAATTTCATTCCTGCAGACCAAGATTCTGTTCGATTATTGGCTGTTGAGGGTTGTGCAGCTCTTGGAAAGTTGTTGGAACCCCAAGATTGTGCAGCACATATTCTCCCTGTCATAGTTAATTTCTCACAGGTAGACCATTTGATAAATATTATGTTACAGACTGTTACGGTCTCTAAGATTCCTTGTCTTATTTTGCCATTTCCCCCCATCTTTTTGATTGAGGAAGTTGGGGTAAACTCTGTATTGTTGTTTTATTTTGCTTGAGTCCTACATTATCGACATATGTTTTTTAAGGTCTTGGCATTTTTAAAAAAAAATTATGAGTCTTTTTTTCTCCTGTATTTGAAAATTTTAATTGAGGTTGGGGATTTATTTTACCATTTCACAGTCGTTGAAGATAAAACTTATCCAATGTTCTTCTGATCGCATGACATTCCTAGATCACAGTTGTGTTAGAAAGCACCAATGTCATAAACTTTTTGACCATCTTGCTTGCACGTATTGCATCTGTAAATGATTCCTTCCAGCATGCTTTTTGAAGGAAATAGATTATCACATTTTGTTATTTCATCTCAAACTGCATCATGTCCATTTTGTCATGAGGGCTTTCAATCTGTCTTATGCTACTCTATAGGGATCCCTCATATCTTTAGGGTTTACCAAGTTCTTGAACTGAGATTTATATTCACCAGCCAAAAATTGATTAACTTCAAGGTTGTAAATGTTATGTTCTTCACAACTCTTTTTTTCTTTTCATTTTTTAGAATATATATATTGTGCTTGTTTTGATGGATAGTTAATTTTAAGGCAAAGTATTTAGCTCTTGCTTCTAAGAGTGAAATGAAATGTAAATTCATTTGTCTTAAGTTTTTCCTTTTATCCTCTCTTGCATTCTTTAGTTTAGTAATTAATATTTATGTTTTTTTTTTGGGGTGTTACTTTTGCTTTTAGGATAAGTCTTGGCGTGTCCGTTACATGGTTGCTAATCAATTGTATGAGGTATGTGAAGCGGTTGGTCCTGAGCCTACTAGGTAAATATCTATCGTGTAAGAATTCCTCATTATTATTTTGTTTTTGCTTTCATGATATCTAGTGCTATGGTTGTTTTGCTCCATTTTAAATATTTTTTTCCCTATTTTTCCCTTTTCCTTTATCTTTTGATGAATTTCCTTTCTATCTAATTTGAAATCCATGTAATTGGCTTTGGTAGCGTATGGGAGCTTAAATTTGAATATAAAAAATTTTGATTTAAAAATTTTAGACTCCATTTGGTTTCAGAAAATAGAGGCCATTTTCATTTTTGTTTTCTTGGAAAATAGAAATCACTAAAGAAAATGTGTTTGGTTGAAAATTTTAGAATGATTTTTGAAAAATGAAAATGAGAACATTTGAAAATTAGGCTCTGTTTGCTTTTAGGAAACAAAGGTTCTGGTTATTTTTGTTTACTTGGAAAATGAAAAACATTGAAGAAAACATGTTTGGTTTAAAATTTTAAAAATGATTTTTTGAAAATGAAAAAGAATATGTGAAAATTAGAAAATTAGAAAATAATAAATAATTTTCATTGTTTCAATTAAAATGATTTTTAAAATTGAAAATGTTGAAAACAAGGGTTTTTAGCATTAGATAATTTGGCCCTGGTTTAAACGTAAATGCAAAAATATTTTTCTTCAGGAGTTTTTAAATATCAAATCTGGTACTTTGGTTCAATTCCATATAAATGTAGAATTTTTTTTTATAGATTTAAAATTATTTGTTTGGGAGAATATAAAATTTCAATTTCTAGATTTTGATTTGGATTTAAATAAAACTTCTAGGTTTGTATTTTATTCTCTAATACATTCATCTCAACGACCAATAATTAAAACACAATAAAATATTAAAAAAGAACATGGACATGACATGAATAGAAAAACTTGTCAAAATTTACATAAAAACAAATTATTAAAAATTTATATAAATATATATTTCCTAGAAAACAATTCTAACAATAATACAAACAATATGGCAGTTTTCATAGATTGATTCCATTGAGATTTTTTTTTAAAGTGTTGCAAGTACAATACAAATACATGTTTGTGTGACCACAAGTATCAAACTATTACGGCATGGATTGTTTGAGTAATCACAAAGTAGAATCAAACAATTACAAACACAAATGGACTAAGAATTGATATAATCCAGACTAAAGCTAACAAATTAGACTAACTGGACTGAAATACACACATGGCAATTGCACATCGTAGGTCTTGAACTTGGGTACCAAAGATCTAGGGCTTTTGTCTTTGCCAATTGAGCCAAGGCCTCATTGGCCAATATGAGAGTTTTTTTAATACTAAATTATGGGATATTCACGATGAGAGTGAAAATTTTTTGTGACAAATTCAAAAAATTTGATATTACAACTAAATATAGCTTTGGTTGAAATGGTAAGATTGAATTATAAATATTTATAATGTTTTGGGTTCGAATCGCATCATATGTAAATATTTTTCTAGACTTTATATAAAGAGACAAAATTGCCTTCAAAATAATAACTATTACTTTGTAAAAATAAAGGGCTTTTGGTAAATTTCCCACTAAATGGAAATCTGGTTGAAGGTTGACACCAAATCATTGAGAATATTAAATAATAGTATAGATTTTCAATTAGACAGGAGATTTTTTGGCATAATATAAAAAGGATAAATTATCATTACATAGAAGTAAAGTAAAAAAATGATAAAGAGAAAATTGATAGATTTTGTTTCCTACATTCAATAGTAATTTGAAATCCTTGTTTTGGACTATCTAAAATTGATGTGGGATTTACCGAATCCAAATTTATTTCTTTTTATTTGATATCCTAACAAAAAGTTTGGATTTGTAATCCAGAGCCAACTCTTTTTACTCAAATATAAGTTCCTAAAATGGACCTTTAGTTTATTTATCAAATCCATATTTCAACCATCTTAAGCCGATTTTCTTACACTCTTGCATTACTTGCGATGATGCTCTTGAGTTGTATTTGAATTATATTGTAAGTTTACATGTTTAGGTTGGACCTAGTTCCTGCATACGTTTGCCTGCTTCGTGATAATGAAGCTGAAGTCCGAATAGCTGCTGCGGGAAAAGTAACCAAGTTTTGCCGAATTCTGAACCCGGAATTAGCAATTCAGCATATTCTTCCTTGTGTCAAGGTAAAAATGCTCATGGAGCACTTTGGCTACTTTGTCGAGGTTCTGTTTTCATATATTGCTGTAATTTAGCTTTTCCAGTCTCTAGCATTGTCCTGTCTGATTAACATTGCCTACTGTAGGAACTATCAACAGATTCATCCCAGCATGTTCGTTCTGCTTTAGCTTCAGTTATAATGGGAATGGCACCTGTTTTAGGGAAGGTAAACATTCTGTTTGTCTTGTGCTTGGATAGCTCACCTTAAATGGAATTTTGTTTTTCCTTGGAATTGGCATAGGTTATTCCATATTGTCTGGAGATGCTTTAGATGTTTTGTTGGTTTTGTATTGTTGGGTCTCATTGATTCTAGAAGGCATTGTTTCCTATTGTTCTATTACATTATAAATAGAATTGCATTCTTGCTATACATGGGTTGCAAGTTTTTCTTTCTTTTTTCTCTGCATATAACACAATCTCCTTTGATGTTTATAGGATGCGACCATAGAGCAATTGCTTCCCATATTTCTTTCTCTTTTGAAAGATGAATTTCCAGATGTTCGACTGAATATCATTAGCAAGCTTGATCAAGTGAACCAGGTTTGTTATAATTGTTAAGTTGTCAGTTAAGATTTATTAAGAAAGCAATGGTATTTTTTTATTGTTTTCTACATTAATTTAAGATTTTGACAATTTTAATCAATCTTAGATTGCAAAATAATAGTGGACAATGGTTTTTATATTTCTATGTTCGATTGAAAAGTGAAAGGAGGCTAATCAATCTCAGATACTCCTTGTTTTTCAACTAAAGTTTGAGAGATTGATTTTATTTTAGCTGCTGGAGAAAACACCAATATATATGGTACTCCAACTTGTATTGTGCTCGTAGTACCCGTGTCTGATATGGATATGGGTAGTTGGAAAAACTTAGAAAAATTGAATATACCTCTGTTGGACGCATCCCACCTGAGTCCAAATAATTCGGCCACATGACTGTTCAATTTGGTCACACTGACTATAAAGTTATTTGTTTGATCATACTGCTGCAATTGGTGAAAAAAAGAAAAGTTCTTTGGATATCAACAACTGACATTTATTCTGATTATTACAACTACTTTCAATTCTTCTCCATTGGTTACTATTATTTTACGCTTTGAATCATATATAGTTTCAAACACTTTTTTTGTTTTAATTTTCTAATACATGTACATCAAAAGATAATGAAAACAAGAACATTATTTATTTGAAAAGTAAAATGGAAAAAAAAAGGAAGATTTTCTCAATATCATTCTTATATTAGTAAAACTGTTTTGGAACAAAAAAAGATGTTGACATATAATAAATAAAGCTTTCCTCCATTACCTGGGAAACTAGAAAAGATAAAGGGGTACATAAAGAAGATGACAAGAAAGAGGAAGAGTTGGGCTTAGAGCCAACTGCAACTGCCTTCTTATTTTTGTAATTGCAAAAAATATTAAGAAAATATGACGTGAAAAAATACAATTAATTGGAAAGTAAGTTCAAAAGTATAATACCTTGGGAGTATTTAGAATACCTTGTTTGATAAAAGCCTCACGGTGTGTTGTTTAGCAGTTCTCTCATGCAGTTTCCTTACTGCTCACCTTGCTATTTTAGTCATTTGTTTTACAGGTGGGTTGGAAGCGTTACAAACTCTGAGCATGTTAGTGAATAGCTTTATAGTTTTTCTATCATTGCAGGTGATTGGAATTGATCTGCTGTCCCAGTCCCTATTGCCAGCAATTGTGGAGCTTGCAGAGGATAGGCACTGGAGGGTTCGGCTTGCAATAATAGAATACATTCCTTTATTGGCAAGTCAGTTGGGTGTTGGATTTTTTGATGACAAACTTGGTGCACTCTGCATGCAGTGGTTAAAAGATAAGGTGCAAAGAACTTTGATATGGAGCAAAAACCAATGGAGTTTGTCTGTTACTTTCTGAGTCATTATATTCCAGTTTAATTGTCTTGTAATGAAATATTTGTGCATGTCAAATCTGTTCTGTGTGCTTTAGGTTTTGTTTGCAGTTTACGAACTGCTAGGCTACCTTTAAGAGGTGTTACTAGGAACTTATTATTGTAATATTACAAAATAAACTTTGTTAACAACATTGGTGTTCATTTTAGGTTTATTCTATTCGTGATGCTGCTGCTAATAATGTGAAGCGTCTGGCAGAAGAATTTGGACCAGATTGGGCAATGCAGCACATAGTTCCTCAGGTCAGTATGCTTTTGTTAACGAGAGGTGGCAATTGGGTGGGTTCGGGTCAGGTTTTTTCTGGTTTGGGCTTTTTTGAGTTCAGTCTCGGGTTCAGTTCGGGTTTGTTTTACATTCAATATGTTACTTGATAATATATAACTATTTTTTAGATCTAAATTATCTAAATTAGGAATTAAATGATCCCTTATAAATTTATACTCCAAGAATCTGAAGCAAAATGCAATGGCAAATAATTAAAGAAAGAACTTGAAAATTAGGGACCAATATCACAGAGCTTTTGTGTTTGTGTGATCGACAATTTCATTTTCTAAAAAATTACTATTTCATTATATATAAAACAATTAATTAATTTATTAAGAAAAATATTTGAATAAAACTAATAATTAAAGCTTTTATAAAAATATTAAATAATCTTTATTACTAAAATCGGGTTCAGGTTTGGGTTAGCCTCGGATTTGAATTTTTTTCGTTTCATACTTTTTTGTGTTCGGCCCTTTTCAAGTTTGGGTTTTGACTTTTTGGTCAAATCAGGTTTAAATGGGTTTAGGCTCGGGTTTTTCAGGTTGAGTTCTCGGGCTCAGGCCCATTTTGCTACCTCTGTAATTTTCCTTTTTTAATGGGTGAACAGGAGACATCTGAAGATGTTGGTTCTCACTATGACCTCTCCTTTTTGGGTAATCTATTGACAGGTTTTGGACATGATTAACAATCCTCATTATCTGCATCGGATGACCATTCTACATTCAATTTCTTTACTTGCCCCTGTTATGGGCTCAGATATTACTTGTTCAAAACTTCTACCAGTGGTTATTAATGCTTCAAAAGATAGGTAATGCTGATGTATTTTGATTTGAAAGGTTATATGTTTGAATTCTGACTTGGTTTATGAGACTGAAAATTTCGCAACACAGGGTACCCAACATCAAGTTTAACGTGGCCAAGGTGCTGCAGTCACTTATTCCGATTGTTGATCAATCTGTGAGTAAACTTTTTCTTATTTTAATAGCTGTCACGTGGTAGAATTCTAGTATTTGATTTTTTTTTCTTTTTCTAAACATGTAGAGTTTTAGTGGAATATCTATCATGGGAGCGGAAAATCGTATATTTTTCAAAGTAGCTTTTGTTATTATTTTAGAAAAGAAATATTAAATTAAGATGAAAAGAGAGGAAAAAAAAACCATCTAAATCTTGTTGAGTCTTGCAGAAAATTTGAGGGTTTATACTTTTCCTGCAAATCATGTGATATACGAATGCCATCTATTGTCTCTGTTTTTCATTTCTTTATGTTCCTCGTCTCACGTTGGTTTCCCATCTCTGAATTATTTTAATTCGTTGATGTTACTGGCAATTGGTAAAATTGAAGACTTATCATCTCATTTAGCTCTCCTGGTTGTAATGAAAGAAACTATTTGTTTTTAGGGTTATATATATAAGGATATCGTTATGGTGGTTTACTATATTCCTGGAATTGGAATATAATTTTGTATTCTTGGATTTGAACAATACAGGTAGTGGAGAAGAAAATCCGTCCATGCTTAGTTGAATTGAGTGAGGATCCTGATGTTGATGTCAGGTTTTTCGCCAGCCAAGCACTAGAATCAAGCAATCAGGTCATGATGTCTTAGCTTGTCTTGTGTCATTATTATTTTTTACTTCTGTTTTGTCCCCCCCAGTTTTGTTTTTGTTTTTGTTCCCCTCTCAATATCTCATATTATCAAATACATGCAGTTTCTTATTTGTGGTGCTGAATTCCTTGTCAAAGAATCTTTTATTTTGTTCAGAAGAAAATGCCTGCACCTGTGACATGCTTTTCTAATCACAATCAAACCAATTCTTGAAATATCCGATGCCATTATAAGTAGAGATGTAATTGATGAGTCCAAATAAGTAGATGTGCTTCTATTCGGTTAAATCTTTAAAGGAAGCATTTGGTTTACAAAATGTAATATTATTTATGGAAATAAGATTATCAAAATCTAAAATATTTTGAGATTTGATGTTTGGTTAATGGAATGTAAAATTACATAACGAGATTGTGTTTAGTGAGTTTTGAGAAAATTCGGAAATAAGTTAGAAAAAGGGAATTCATAAAGAATTAAGTTGATATTGGAGGTGAAAATTGATGTAGGAAATTTGTGAATGTGAAAATGTGGATAAGATATCATATTGTAAATTTTAAAAAGTTGGCAGAACAAAATGTGGATAAGGCATTTCTTCTCCCTCTCCTTTCTAAACAAAACCCTACCTAAAACCCAAGTTATTTTCACAAAGATCTTGTAGAAAGGTTCATTTCATCTTTAAATCCATCATTTTCAACTTGGGGTTTATGAGTTTAGTAAGAGAAAATTATGGGTAGAGAGGGAAAGCTTCAATCAAGGTAAAAAAAAAAGGAAATGGTGGGACATATTTTTGTTTGAATGATTTTCAAGATTGTATTATGTTTATGTTTATGTTTATGTTTATGTGAGGAAAAGGTGGGACAAGTTGGAAAAGAGTTCCCAAGAATGACAAAAATTGATATAGTGGATTAGTGAAGGGAAAAAAAAAACTTTTATGTGTTTTGGCTCATCTAAGGAAGTAGCATTAGATTTTCCAACTTTTTACTTGATTAAGTACATGATTTTGAGTTGAATAAAATAGTGTAATTAATAGTTGTGAAAGAATGAGCGTGTGGAATCTTGAGTCCATGGCTTGTAGTGTTGAAGTAGTTATAGTGTTAGTAATAATAAACTCTTACTTCTTGTAAGTGAAAATGTGTTAAAAGAAAAGTAATAAGTGAATTATAATGCCATGATATAGTGTAAAATTGGATATTGAAAAATGGAAAGTGATTAATTATCATTAATGAGTAAAGTATAGTAAATTGACGTCGTAAACTACAAAACTGTTAAAAATAGACAAAAAAAAAAAAACAGAAGAAAGAAATGGAAAAGAGATATGTGTTGCATAAAAGTTTAATTTGAGCATTGACATGGAACATTAAATGTAACGTGAAATCATTAAAGGTGTGAAAGATGAATGAGAATTTGACAAGTGCGTAAACATGAATAGGTGATTTACCTCACCTAGGTGATTAGTGAACTAGTGAAAGTGCACAAAGTGATTCTTGATAAATAAGTAATAATAAATGGTTCTTAGAAATAAATATGGGAAATGTTATAAATCTACATGTATATGAATTTCCATGTGGAAATGGTGTGATATAGATTTTGCGATGTAATAAATAATTTTATAAGTGAGTTGCCATTGTAAGTGTAGCGAAATAGTGAAGGTGCAATTGGCATGCTAATAAGGATTAGGGTGCACGCTTTGTGCTGGAAGACAACGCTTTGTTGAAGACAATGATAGACATTACACGTAATGCATAGTGAGGGTTCTAGTGTTTGGTGTGATGGTTGGGTTGCACCTTTAGTGCAACAAGTGCATGGTGTTCAGCTGGAATTCGAAGTATCTGACTCTTATTATACCTAGAGTTTTCTAAGGGCTAAGTGGTATATAATAAGTCTTCATTGGACTCATGATGATATCAAGTGTTAAAATGGGTATGAAAAAAATGACATGATTAAAAAGGAGATAAAAGTGAATAATTGTGTAATGCCCAAAAATTCTGGTACTACATCGGGTGTTGTTCTAAGAATCGTGTTTAGAGAATTTTGAGAAAATTCATTAATAAGGAAAATTAAGGGGATTCACAAGGAATCAAATCGATATTTGAGGTGAAAATTAATGTGGAGAATTGTGAACAAGAAAATGTAGATAAAGGACCAAATCATACATTTTGAAATGTTGGAGGATTAAAATAAAAATTGAGGAAATATGAGTTAATAATGATTATTTGGCATGTTGATGACTTGGAATATGTATTGGTATTATAAGGATCACTTTTTGGTCTAAATTGGAAAAGATGGAAAAGTATGAGGATTAAATCATAATTTTTCCATTTTTTTAAGAAATGTCATAAATGTAAATTTTTGCACGAATAATCAATAATCATGTTTGATAAGTGTAGATTAAGGAAAATTCGATGTATTAGATGCCACAAATGGAAGAAAGAAAGTTAGCAAGTGAAAAAGGGGCTAAAGTGTATCTTTTCCACAAAATGGGCATTTTGATAATTTCTTATGAAAGTGATGTTGAAAATATTATTTTATGAGATATTAAATTGCTGAGAATAATTTAGAGCCATTGGATTGGATTTTTAACTTAAGTGTTAAAATGTAGACCACTCATTTTATAAGTTGGACTTTGACTTGTAGGCTTTGACCAATTAGGGGTTTTAAAATGAGGAAGATGAGTATTTAGCTCATCTTCTCCCTTTGAAAATTGGCAACCATGGGAGGGAGTGTTGAAAAAACCGATTAAGAAAACATTTTTTACAATTACATTATAAGTTTTAAAAATATTTCAAAGTCGAGCCTTTTGTGATATTTATAGTGATAAACCTTAAACCGGAATAGTACCTATGCTTTGTGCGAGTTGGATTTAGTTGATCCTAACTTTCAACCGAATGACCTTCTCCGTTATCCCCGTACCATGAATCATGTTGAGTGTGGGTTCGAGCAGCACGAACCAAAACATAGAAAAGAAAACGGTTTACTTACTTTCAATAGGAAAACTAGTTCTGTCTATAAAAACCGGTAAAGATCATAATTCCAAAAAAATATAATTTACTCTTAGTAAATAAATTACCACTACTTTCTAGCAAAATAACGATATCTTAATATTATATGAAGTGTCTTTTTAGGTCAACCAGTGCTCTCTATTTATAGGGAAAAGTACAAGAATCCTAATTTAATAAGTCATTGACAAATAATATTATTTCAATATAAAACACAATCCCACTCTAAGTGATATAGGGGGGTGGGTTGACACACCCCTTTATTTTTACTAGGGTTGTCGCCCCATGTGTTCACACGAGGAACAAGTTAGGCCTCTCATGTATTGGATCTAATTATATGTGCTTATTGCACTTTTGATCTAACACTTTATAATTTAAACCAACCAAATGCTTATTTTCCATTTCCCAAAATAAATACTATTTAATCAATTAATTAAATTAACTAAATACATTTCTCAATTATATATTTTTCTTAATTCAATTCTAATTCCATTAAAGTTATAACAACTTTATCATAATAGAATCTATAAGGAAATATATTTAATTTACTTATTCAGCAGATTTATAATGACTAATTAATTTAATTTCATTTTTAAACTTTAATAATTTAGTTATAAATAATAATTTGAAAGCCTTAAGTTTACTCTTTTTTTTTTTATTTCTGTACTTGGCGAGAAAACACATTCAGTGCGAATACAATATCTATTTTACTTAATTGTTTTCATTTATTTCTATTTGTTTAGTTCTATATGTAATTCATTTCTGGTTTCAATGAGCAAGCAGAAGGACTGATTGGACATATATAATTAGGGCTCAAATAATTTATAATTAAGTTTCGCTTTTCGCCTATTAATTATAAACTTATTTAGTTACGAAGTCATTCCATTATAGTATCGTAACTGAGCTCTCTCTTATTATATACTATTACGAAAGCTATTTAATCAGTGCTCATCCAATGACATTTTCATAAGTGTGTTACCCTTATAGGATATCCTTAATCTCTTTGAGATAAATCCGTTCTCCCAATATAACCCTATTTTATCTCATAGTAACTATTACATATTTCTTCATAAAAAGTCAATTACTATTAAATAGTAATCAAATAATTTATCACAAAGACAAATGACCTCTGACCACATTTACTTTTCATCTATCATGTGATTTCGATGATAGGATATCTTTTACCCTTTAGATGGGCTATGAATTTCACTATTGTGGAATGATGCTACATATTGCAGAAGTCGTATACTTAATTTATCAGCTTTTAATTTCTTATCTATTTGAAATCAGACTTTCTTTTACATTAAAGTATACAAGTCACACATACATAGTCCATCACCTATTCAGGATTAAGGTATGCCACACTATGAACATCAGAAGTGAATAAATCTACAAATGAATCTAAGATATATTCTACTTTGGTCTTGCCCGATGTACTGTCAGTCCAATCAGTCACATCCATGTCTTTATCTTCTGAGAGTCACACGTTCTGATACTCGGGATAATGTATATTTCCAATTGGACTTGATAGATGAAATATTAGTCTTTCAATCGGTTTCCTCGTTTCCAATTAGACTAAGGTTATGTATAGATTATCTACTAATATAAGCTATCTTTCTGTATTATGATTCGAGCATATAACATCGCTTAGTATTAGTTAAAAATTAATTAGTTAATGAGCCAAAATATTCTTCCATTTTTCTTTGTGTGCAAAAACCATTGAGGACAATATACAAAGAATGTTAATGTAATCAATATATATTAAGCCAAAATTTTTGAAAAATACAAGTATACATAAATGAAAATACTACACTAAGGACACTAATTCCAACAGCCTCTTACTTACCCTAGTGAAGTAGATGAGTCATACTTTGTATTCCCATGCCTTTTACATATTTCTCAAAAACTCCTAACCACCAGAGTTTTGGTAAATGGATCCACTATATTGTCCTCTGATGTGACTTTAACTATATCCACTGTTTCGTCTGCTACTTCCTCACTAATAAATAATATGATACTTTTTATCAATGTGTTTTGTCATTTTGTGGTTTCTGGTTTCCTTGGTATTAGCAACATTCAGTCAAATTTATCCAACTTGTTCATTGACAATTCACATGATCTAAGAATTAAGCATCGAATATAACAAAAATTTACGAACAATTGTGCATAGACCTTGCATGCTTTAATTTTTTTTGAAATGTGGGTGTATTTTCAAATCCCATATACATTCCCCCAAACTTAAAGATTGCATTTCCCTCAATGCACTAACATGAATATGTAATGGCAATAAAAATGTAGTGATAATGTATACTAAACAAAATGGGACTTACAGCTATATGCAATGCATGAAAACTATAGCTACAACTTTAAAATAAAACTAACTCAGTTATCGACAACCATTGTTGTGGCTGCATAATGTTTCTTCCTTCTCATTTTCTTCTCCTCCTTCTTTCACCTCTTGTCCTTAGAGCGTTTCTTTTTCTTTTCTACGGGCGTTGCATGGTTTTCAGATTGCTCTTCAAGTTCCAGCTCATCCCCGGTATCATTGGTTGCTACTTGTGTCGGAGAAGCCACTTGAAGTGGTCCAATATAGACCATAATTGCCAATGAGTTATCCTGCTCCTCACTGGTGACTTCAGCAACTTCCGCTGATCTTGCTCTATCTAACCCCAGATTATCAATATTTGCACCCACAGATTTGGGTGCAGTGACAATATTCACATTAGAATCTTCCTCTTCTCTTTCTTTTTCTTCTTCAGCAACTTTTTTTCTTCAGCAATAATTTTCTCTTCTATAGTAGCAACTTCCTTATCAATAATAGTGTCTAGATTCTTCATCGTAGACATTCCTTAATATGCCTAGATTCTTCATCTTTGTCATTATTAGAGACTTACATGATAAGAGGAGATGTCACCGATCTGTCTCGGTCTTTGAAGTCATCATCCATAGTTTCAAATGACTGGTGGAAACAATGGGAAGTTCGGTATTGGAGATTGGCTGAATGTGGCTACGATGGAACTGTTCTAGGCTTTAGTATAATCATAAAACAAATTCTGAGAGTTCTCCATGTCCTCAACTGTAGCGAAAAGTTTGATTTGCATATTGTTAATGGAAGTAATCATTTTCTCAACATCTTTTATCTTAGGCCATAAGGAAGTCTCAAAAACTTGATCGGCTTTGGCTTTTCCTTTCTTTGTCTTGCTGGTTCCTGCCTCTTTCAGTACTGGTGTTTCTGTACCTCGAGTCTTTCTCTCGACAGAGGCTTCATTAATTGGACCCTTATTATCCATAATTTCTTTATCTCCCCGGGGTATAATTCCTTTTTGCTGACACAGTGACATGACCAACGTGTGGGAAGAGTTTCGTCCAATAAGAATTGTGCCTGCTCAAATAGATCAAACGGGTGTGTGGGTTTTGATCAAACGGTGAAGATTGAATTTTCCTTAATTTGGATGAATACTACTCTGCGAATCATACTTCTCTAAACTTGTGTGCCAAATCTCGTGCCCTCCAACGCTGAGGCGTCATAAGAGCGCTAAAAGAAAGTTTTATTCTAGGTAGGTTTGCAACACTACACACCCTCAAAACTTTCCCTTAATGTCCTATTTCTCATGAACAATATTTAAAGATTAGGGGTTTGTCGGGCGGGATGTTACACTTATTAGGAGCATTCAAGCTTGGTAGTTATGGCAAGAAGAGAAGAACGAAGGAGGAGAAAAGTGAGTTGTGCCTCGGAGAACCACTGAAAATAGCTTTGCACTCTTTACCCTTCAATATTTTATTTTTGTTCAATTCAAGAAACATGATTGCAACTGAGTTTTTTGCTTTTAATGTAATCATGGTTGTTTAATTTTGTCAGTGCTAGAATGATTTAAATTCAATAGCCTAGATTATTTAATTTTGCTAATTATGTTATGTGCCTTGGTTGCTTATTCATTCAAATAAAATCATGGACATGTTATTCGTGCATTATATATATATGGATGCAATTGAATTAATTATTAAATTAGAACCAGATTGTAATTAATTTCATAATATCTTAATGGTACATGTTTGATCTATTTATGATGAAATTAGGTCTAATTAGTAATAATATTGAAAGAACTTTATTACCTTGCATAACCTTAGGATTAATGTGATTAAACTGTTTCAGTATAGAAATATTATTGTTACCTCACATAATTTGTTTTCTACTTATTAAAAATACTAAGTTGTTTAACATAAACATATGCTAGACTTAATAATTTAATAAGTATGATTTCTTAGGCGATGTCTGAAAAGGTAACCTTGAAGTCAGAATTAACATAGAAAAATATAAATTATGAAGTTGAGTTTAGGACTTCGAGAGAAGTCGAGTACTCATAGAAACAAGGTTAATAGATAGCCGAGTTGCCATGGATTTTTAAATAACATCATTAGCATTATTTAAATATTTCTAAGTTAGGAAGGAAAATTATTCTAACACATGCACGCTATTGTGATTGCTCTTAAAACTTGCATACTTATTTCTTTCGTTGTTTAATTTAATATTAAGCATACTTAGGTTAGTTTAATATAATTAGAAATCCATCACACTTTAATTTATTTTCATCACTGACCAATTTACTGAGTAATTAATTTTTCAATACTTGATTTGTATAAACAGTCCTTGTGGAGACGATAACTCTTAATCACTAGTTTATTACTTGTCAACGATTGTGTATACTTGTAGATCACTCGAATAATTTCGAGACAAGTTAGTAATAGAGCTTTCGTAAGCTCGTGGAAGACCCAAAAATGATTATATATCGCATCATATGCTTAATTAAATGTTTAATAGTATAAGTTGAATGTAATTGATCGTAGTTAATCTAACAACGAATGAGGCATCCCATAGCTCTAACTAGGCAGGTGTTACTTTTAGTGGTATAAGAGCTATAGGTTGAGCCTATTCTCGAACTAAATTAAGCGTAAAATTGAGTCTAGAGGTACATGCCAAATTCGAGTCGAGTTAAGTCTGAGTCGAGATTTGGATGATGATTATAAAATTCCTCTATTTTATACCTGAAGGTGCTAGTGGAATCAAGAAATGATACTGATGATGATATAAATAGCAACATTCACTCTGTTGGGAGTGAGAATAGGATAAGGATTGAGGCACCTGGCATTGATCCAGTTGGTGCTCGATAGTAACGAGCTGATATACCTTGATGAGATGACAAGAATTTACTTTGTACGATAGCGAAAATCCTTTAGAGAGTAGTGGAAGTTGCTCCGCAAGTTGAGTTCGTAGTTACAGTTGGGTGAGCCTTGGTAAAGGAGTTGTGAAAATATGGAGCAACTGAGTTCAAAGGGTTGAAAGGATTTTGATCCCTCATCAACCAAAATTTGGCTAAAATTTACCGAAAAGGTCTTACAACAGTTAGAATGTTCACCAGTAGAGTGTGTCACTTGTGTGATGTCTCTCCTAAAAGAAGAATCTTATGAATGGTGGCTAACTATCACATGTCACGTGCCAATGAATCATGTCACTTGGACATTTTTCTTATTTGAGTTTGAAAAAAAGTATATTGGTGAATTGTATTTGAAAGAGAGAAATAAAGAGTTTATAATGTTGAAGCAAAGAAATGTGCTAGTAGTCGACTACAAATAAGAGTTCTTGTAACTCAAAAAGTATGCTCTCGAGTTAGTGCCTACAGAAAAGGAAAGTTGTAAGTGATTCCTTCAAGGATTACAAGATGAGCTCCGAGTCCTAGACAAGAAAATGGTTGAATAGGCCTTAGGCCTAGATAAAAAAGACAATCTTCTCCGAGCATTTGGAAAGAGAGTCGAGACTATCGGTTCATAACTTGCCTAAGCGAGCTAGGGAGTATTAAAGTTTTTTGGAAATCGGTTCCATCGAATGTTGAATCTGAGAAAGACTGGATTAAACAACTATTAGTATCTATTGGCAACATTGAGAAGTCAAAAAAGGGCGTAACTATTCCGAATTGTTAGTTTTGTGGTAGAAAGCACATAAGTGAATGCTGGAAGAAAATAGAAGCATGTTTTCGATGTGGATCCTTAGAGCATATCACTCGAAATTTTCCGAGAAGTGTTAATGATGTTCTTGCTGCTGCCAAGAGATCTGCTCCTACAACTAGAGGTCAAAAAATTACTCGCTGTGGCTTAATCGCGAAGGGTAGTTAGTGAAGAGAACTTGATTTAGTAGTACATCTTCCCCATCACATTTTAGGTAAATTTTAGGGACGAAATTTCTTAAGGGGGAGAATTGTAACAACTCAAAATATAGTGGTTCGGAAATAGTAGTTTTGAGACCACATTTTCGTAAACTAAGTATGTAAAAATTAAAAGGGATATTTACGGTGTTAGTATATAGTTGAATTAAAATTTATTAAGTAATTTAGCTGAAAATATGGTTAATTAAGGCCTATGGATTAAATTGTAGAAGTTTAATCGTTGTAGATTTGATATTTGGAAAAAAAGGTATGGAGACTTCTATAGCAATAATCCAAAGGATTAAAATGATAAATAAAAGAAATTTAAATATATGATAGTAGGATATGATGGTGGATACCATTAACTTAAACTAATTAAAATTTTATCTTAATTAAATAAGAATAAAACATGTTAATTTAAGTATAAATAATAAACATAATAATAAACATAATGGAAAGAAAGAGAAGATGTTATCATCTTCATATTCAACCTGTGGAAACCAAAGAAACAAAGAAAGGAAGAAAGCGTGAAAACCCTTGGACATTCGACTATCAAATTCACATAAGTCCCTAACCATTTTTCTATGATTTTTATGGAAATTAAATCATGGGAGCTTGATTTAGCTAGCCCATGTACCAAGTTGTGAAATTGTTAAAGTTTTTTAAATGGATGAATTTGGTGTGAATTTGATAGAAATTAAGTTTAGTTTATGAAAATGACTACATTGTAAAGTTTAATTGTTAGTTTTGTGCGTTAGGGACTAAATTCAATAAAATGAAAAATTATTATGAAATTTTTGTAGAAATAGAAAATAAAAGGTCCCTAATGATTATATATGAAATCAAATTTTACTTTGAAGCTTTAAATCGAGAGTTCTGATTGTCCTAGGTTTAGAGACTAAATTGAATAAATTGCTAAATATGTTTGGCTTTTTGTTTGAATGTGATTTGGATCGAAATTAATGTTTTGTCATTGTCGAATTTTTATT
Organism: Gossypium hirsutum; assembly: GCF_007990345.1. Taxonomy (NCBI): domain Eukaryota; kingdom Viridiplantae; phylum Streptophyta; class Magnoliopsida; order Malvales; family Malvaceae; genus Gossypium; species Gossypium hirsutum. The sequence continues at coordinate 29,870,352 of NC_053444.1, forward strand.
CGTAGATAAAGACGAAGCCTATCTATCAAGAGGGAAAGGAAAGGCAAGAGTCGACAACGAGTGAAGCAAACTTTTGGTTTGTATTTCTATAATTCGAGATCAATCTTATTATTGAATATTCATGTTAAATTGCATGACCTTGTAATGAGCTGACTATATAATGGTTGTTTGAATTAAATTGTGGTGATTGATGTAACACCTATTACCCGTCTCTGTAACCCCTTAGACCCGGCCTAGACATTATGGCCGAATCTTGGAGATCACATTGGCCATGACAATGGCGTAGTAAAATGTTTATAAGATTTCTCTTTATCATTTCCTTGAAAAATCATTGTTAATACTTGTTTTAAGTAAAACCGAATTTAGTTGATATCTTATCTTTGGTAAAACTTAAGCATTGTGATTGCTTATTTAAAATGTCGTAATTTATCTAAGACATTGCAACGGACAAATTTCTAAATAAAAAATTCATTATTTATTTTGAAAATGTAAATTAATCATACAACCCATAAAAATAGTAGTCTTGTAAATAGATGTGTCGAATTTTGAAAACATAATATTGAGTATTGAAAATCATCCTTATTGAGTTTAAGTTTCATTATAATTATGAAAATCCATCATAAATTATTATTTTCTCAAAGCATTTAAACGTAATTTTTTTTAAAAATCTAAATCATGTAGAAAAATTCTCAAATCAAATCCGAGAATCAAAACCAAAAACCAAACCAAAGTCCCAAAATTAAAGTTCATAGTAAGTAAACACACCCCAAAATATCAAGTACCAAAAAAATAGAGTTAACTAAAAATGACTGAGAGGGCCTCCGTAGCCTAGCCCATCCTAACCTCAATTATCTGAAAATCAAAATTTAAAAGGGAGTGAGCTTCAAAAAGCCCAGTGTGGGTCTCCAATAACAATATTCACAGAAGAAAATCAAATCAACATTAATTTAAAGATATCATATAAATTATTCGATCACAAAATCAGATATAGCAGAATGCGTGATGACGATGTCAATGCAACACTTTTCGAAAAACGGTGTAGATTTTAAAAAATAGATTCTACCCAACTTCACTACACACCATTAAGAGTTCCCTGAAACTCATCCATCTAATATCACACCAATAATGTGGACTAGCTAATAGATAGTGCAGTCGTACTGCCAGAAACAGAATAGTGTGGTCGAACCACCAGATATTTGTATATTTACTGCCAGATACAGAATAATATGGACATGCTACCAAAAATTTATAGATTTACTACTAGATACTTCCTCTGTACACTTTTTCCCACCCATGCATGTGTTATGGCAACAAAATAAATTTTGTAGTAGAAAGCTTTACATGTGAATCAAAATATCAAAATATGGCATGCTTAACATGCAAATCAGATCTCATAATTTTACACATAATTTCACAATGGCATGTTTTATCATGCAAATTAGGATATCATAGTAGGGCATACTCAACATGTAAATCCATAGATTAGATTTAATAACATATATTATTTTCATATAAATCAAAATATTATATTTTTATGAGCCATAAGTCACATGACATGAGTAATGGAAATCACATAACATATATCACAAAATCATCCAATAAAGCAATCACATCACAAATATCAGAGTTTTGGGATTTACTTACTTATTATCCTCGTTTATCAATTATTACCGATCTTTATGAATACATTTGTATTCATATATATACATATTTCAAGAATCAAATATCCATAAATATTACACTAAAAAATATCATCATTATTTTTATTTAATCATTAATATCGATTATTATCAATTAAGTCCCTACACCTTAGATCTGATGGAATAGATCCCAATTTCACTTCAAAAGAGATGAACCCAATCTCTTAAGTCACTATGTTTGATGATATATGCGTGATAGTATCGATCTCATGAATAAATAACGACCCTTAATAAGAGGCAATACTTACACAAAAGTGTGATGAAATCGCACATTATCACGAATGGGTGGTAATTCTAGGATTTTCAATTAACTCTTCAATAAGGCACGAAAATAAGTTATTAGTATTATTCTAATCTAGAAATAATATTACGAGAACATATCGTGAATGAAAACCTTTCATACTTACAAAAATAATGAAGGAGAAGTCTCGACAATAAAACCCAAAAAATAGATCAAAGAGAGGGATTCGACTTTATAAATGCAAAATAAAAGTGTTTAAAGAAAATAATTCGAAAAATGATCTTTAATATTTTAAAAATCATATTCAAGATTTTACATAGATGGATTCCGAAAAGTGGAGAAGAAAAGAAGAAAAACCAGTGGCGGCGTGGCGGTGGTGCGACGACAGCGACGGTAGAGGTGAGGTGGTGGTGCAGCTATCGTGTCTGGGGGAGGAGGGGAAGAGATTAGAGGAGAATTGGCTTCAAATGTGGTGAAAAATGAGGAAAAAAGCCTTTAAATAGGTGGAGAAAGGGTGGTGGACGGCTAGAGGGGGAGGAGAGGAAAAATGGGAGTATCAAAAAAAAGATGGGGTTTAGGGAGAGCTAGGGTCGACCATGAGTAGTCAAAGGCTCACTTTGGGTAAGTTTGGGGACAAGGGGAGTAAAAAGTGGATCGTGAGTAAAGAGGGGAGTGAAAAGGGGCTTTTTGATGGAAGTTGACTTAAAAAAAAGGAAGCAAAATCTCCCATGATACAAGTCACAAAGGCCCAACTCAAGCTCAAGAACGTGATGGGCTCAAATTACCACAAGGCCCAATAACGAGGTCAAAGGCCTAAAAAATGCGTACGAAACTAAATTGAATCATTCAAGACTTCATTAGCAAGGCCTTAGATGTGTATACAAAGGAAAAAGAAAATCAAGATCCACTTTCTTGTTTTCAAGAAAATCAAGAAACCGAATCTTGGTCCAATCTTGCTGTTTTAAGCGATTTCAAGAATCAAGAAAATCAAGATTTCAAATCTTGGAATTCTTGGCCCAAGAAACTGAATCTTGCAGCTAAGGCGCATTGGATCTCAGTTACGAGCATCAACGAACCAATTTCAGGAGAGAATGGATTACAAGCCCAAATTCTTGAAGAAACGACCCAATAAGATGTCCGAAGCCCAATCAAGAAATTTAAATTAGACTTAGTTGAAAATAAGGCCAAATTGTCAAAGTGGCCCAATTTGTAATTTGTTTTTAAATACTTAGTTTAATTTTTAGACTTTATGATTAAATTCCTATGTAAAAAAATTCAGCCCAAGAAGCCCATTAAAAGCCTTGGCCGAATTTCCCTTGAAGTTAATAGTTAAGTTTTTTTTTTAGTTTTCCTAATAGGGTTAGGAAAATAGATAGAAGGCCTATAATAAGGCTTGGCCGACCACCTTATAGAATTTTCTTTGAGTTACACATTGAATTACACATTGAAATCAGATTTTTGTTGAGTGAAAATTGTCTTTGAGTTTCTCCAAGAATTTCTCTTGAGTTTTCTTTGGAAGTAGTTTTAACAATCTTTTTGATTGTGGGAACCATCTTTAGCCTTCTTCTTGCCATTGTCCTACATTGGAGGGGAGATTAGAGCCATTTGAAGGGAGTTGTGAAATCTTTCTCGATTTCAAGGCTTCTTAGGACTTTTCTTTATTATCTTGCTGTTTATTCCACTTTAATTTTTTTGCTTGTACCGATTCATTGATTAGATTGTTTTAATCTCTCTTGTTGCGTTTCCAGCCCTTTCAATCTTCAAGAATCTATTCGGCACCAGTCTTGGGCATCAAGAATCGTTCTTGATTCGTAATTCTTCTTTTTCTTGCCGCACAAAACCTAGTTCTACTTCAATTTGGGGTTTCGTGATCTGTTGAGTCTAATTTTTCTGTTTTGTGTTTACTTGTCAGATTTGGCTGATTGGAGACTTTTCTTCAGGTTCAATTTCATGTTCTTGGCTTCCAAGAATCCCTATTAATAAGTGTTTCAATTCTTTGCTGATTCTTTATTGTTTTGGGTGTTTCGTTTCAGATTTGTTGATTCTAAGTTTAATTTTCTGTTTCGTTTCAGATCCAAGCGTCTAGTTTTCGTAGGATTTTCTCGTGACTTGAAAACTCGATCTTGGTCTGCACGAAACCCTCTATCATTTGGTATCATATTTTGGGCGTTTTGGGTGTTCTTGGTTGATTTCTAAACTGATCTCCTTTTAACAAACAGTAAATAGCAGTTTTTACCCAGAAAAATTTTTGGAAAAAAAATCATTTGAGTGGGTAAACATTGTCCGATTGGTCTGAACTTTTATATGCATATTTTTGGCATTGTGATAGAATATTAAAAAATATTTCCTGCAAAAAAATCGGTAAAAAAATTCAAAAAAATTGAAAAAGACAAAATCAAACAAAAATTAAAAAAAATATTCAGCGGGTTGAGTTTAGTGACGAAACTTTCTAGATCAAAGATAAAATATTTAAGGAAATTCCATATTAAATTTTGTGATTTTTTGAGATCGGGAACACCTCGAACGAAGTTGTCAAGTTACTCCGTAGTTTTTCAGGTTTTCGGGTATCAGCAATTTTTATTGATTCTTAGCTGTAGGTTTTCATTTGTTTTGCTTTTATTCCTCATTTACACTATCTAACACCTTCTTGTTTCTTGTGTTAGTAGGATTTAAAAGTGTGCACAATTCTTCCTCGGTGCAACACAAATCAATTGGTGTCTCGTCACTTTTTGGATTCATAATGCAATTAAGATTATTTGGTAGTTACGGTTCATACACTTTCTAATTGATTGATATAGATTCTACTAAAGAACTCACAAGACTGAATTATACCTCTTTGAGAATTTGAATTTCATTTTTGAGTGATTAACGGTGAGGTTTGTTAAATTTTTTTTGGAGTGTTGAGTATTTGTTTTGCAGGTATTCCAAAAAGAAAAAATAAGATGCCAAAAGAAGGGGACTTTGCCGATTTTCAATGCCTTGTAGTCCGCCGCACCCTTAACATCCAAATGAGAGATGATTTTGATAACCAAAGGACCAATATTTTCCATTCTAGGTGTTTTATAAAAGGTAACTTATGTTCACTTATTATTGATAGTGGGAGTTGTTCGAATGTTGTTAGCAGTTATTTGGTGGATTTTTTAAAGTTACCTTGTACCGAGCACCCTAAGCCGTATCACCTTCAGTGGGTTAATGAATGCTCGGAAGTTAAAGTTACAAAACAGGCCTCGATCACTTTTAAGCTTGGGAATTACGAGGATGAGATATGGTGTGATGTGGTCCCAATGTATGCGACACACTTGCTGATACGAGCACGCCCTGTGAGCTTCATCGAGCAAGTCTGTCAAGCCGAGCATTGACATGTTGGCAAGCTGATCCCAGCTCGTTTCCAACTCCACGAGCTCCGTCTAGCTCAAATCCAGCTTATTCAAGCTCGATCCAACTTGCCTGAGCTAAACCGAGCTCACTCCTAGCTCATATTTAGCTCACGAGCTAAACCTTAGCTCAACTTCAGCTTAGGAGTTTAGCCTCAGCTCAACTTTAGCTCACGAGCTAAAACTTAGCTCATTTTAGTTTAAACTCGGTTTTGTCTTTAATACATTAAATAAAATTTGCACATATTCATTTAAGCATTAAACTTGTCTTATATTAATATTTGTTATTAATATATCATTGTCATTATATAAATTGATTATGTTCACATAGCCGAATTAACGCATGACATTAATGTGTTCACATCATGCCGAATTTATGAGTGTTCATGAGATGTCTTAATGACTTGTTTATTTCATGTAGGTACATTCCTTTGGACGGTACAATGTATGAATGAAGAAACATCTCTTTTGGGCATTCCACACTCATGAATGAAGAAGTATTAAATGCTGGTGCATGTACGGCTAGATGCAATGTTTCTACAAATTCATGCATGTCTCGAATGCATGTATGGACATTAAAGGCTAGTCCATGAATGGATCAAATGCATGGGATGATAGAATGCATGAATGGCTTAAGTGCATGTATGGTGGCTGTCTCTTAACTTTCCAAGGCACTTATTCGGCCAAGAAGTAGCTGCTAACTAATTCTATGTTGACCATAGAGCTCCTTGAGCATGTTCACACTTTGAATTGACCTATAGGCTACTACACATGCATGGATGGGTTCAAGAACGTCCAAGGGAAGGAATTAACTCAATAATTCAACACATTGATTGAATTAAGTGCATGCACAAAGGGGAGAACGAATTTACTAGGTTCATGCTACCATTTATGAACTTACATGCCATTAAAGTGTTTAATTATGAAGATACATGGTCCATACAAGTGCATGAACGTCCCAAGGAGATGAATGCAACCTTTTGGTGCACATACAAGTCACTTGAAGCCTTTCTTTATGACTAAGCATTCATGCACAAACTAAGGGGGAAGAAAGTGTCCATTCAGCTAGTGCATGAATCTGCCGAATTTATGAACTATTTTAATACATTAGTGTGAACGTTTTTATTATTGTGTGAACACCTAGATGCCGAATTTGAATGGTCATCTATGTGCCTATAAATATTTGTTTTCTTTCATTTGTAAAGGACTTTTGACTTTTGACTTTTGATCATTTGAATGAACTTTGTTCAAAGAGTGAGTTTTCTCCTCTCTAAATTCGTACGAGTTTCGATCTGACTTATCTAGCGTGCTAGTGGCGTCTATCGTTCTCTTTTGAACTTATCACCTTGCTTTGGTGTGGCGTTCAACCTTCTACAATTCCGCAATCCCACCTTGAACCGAATAGAAATCGGGGTGACACTTTTAGTGTTGAATCGTTTCTGGTGTTTAAGCTCATTTATCCATTCCACCGACTATCCTAGATTTTACCCAACTATAATATCTTTTTACAAAACCGAGCCTTCATTTATCAACTTCCATTTTTCTTATTTTTATACTTAAATCGAGCCTACTACCCTTATAAATTTACCATCACCTTAGCCAACCTTTAAAACCATTTGAAAGCTTCCGCATCTTTAGCCTTATTTCATCCTATTTCCGATAACTCAACTATTCCTCGTCGACGATCGGGCAATCAAGTGAATCGACTCAATTAACCCAGGCCGGATCTCATCATTTGGTATCAGAGCTACTAAAACGAGGAATGCCGACGTTCGTACCAAGCTCGGAGTAGGTTCGTAACGTGAAAAAAAAATTTAGGTTGTAATTTTTTTCTTCTCTTCTTCCTTTGTATTTCAGCATATTATAATTGAAAAAAAAATCAAAAAAAAAGAGAAGAGGAAATTTGAAAAAAAAAATTCAAAAAAAAAATTCAAAAAAAAAATTTTTTTTTTGAAGAATAAAAAAAAAAGTGAAAAGTCTTGTGAGTTTTATTTTGCTTCTTGTTGCTTCCGAGCATCCATTCATTCTACCATTCCCTCTACCCCTCCCAAACGCCACACATACTTTGATTTTTATTTTCTTTGTTTAGCCTACCCTACACCCGACGTTATCCCTTGTAACCCATTTGAAGCCGACCCTCTAAGCCGCAATAAGTCTTCTTGAAACAAAATACGAATTCACTAGAGTGAGACGAGCGGAAAAAGGCACGAGTGGTGAGTACATTAGAGCGAGCAAAAGCCATTAGACAAGTGTAAACACGAGTGGAGTGTTATCCAATTTTCTTTCCGAGCGAAATTGTGAGGTTTGTGGTGAGGTACTTCATTTTTTTTTTATTTTGTTTTGTGATCTAACATTTTCTTTTTAGCAACAAAAATCATGTCATACGAAGAGTTCACCGAATCGGAATACCAATATTTGGTTCAAGAAAAGCGAAGAATGGTGACTAAACGAGACCAAAGTGATCGAGTTTCTTCAAGTCGTAAAACGGAACCAAGAACCCCACGGAGATATACCCCCGACTACTACTTAAGAAAAAGTTCCTATCGTGATTCCTTTTCGCCATCTACTTCGAGACAAAGAGATTTATACTATGATGCATATTCATCAGCGAATTCGAGAAGTGACTTCGATCGAAAGTCCTTTTCATCAAGAAATTTGAGAAGACGAGAAGCCGATTACGATTTTGATTCATTCCAAGATGGCGTTCGAAGAGAAAGACATACTCCTACTAGATCTTCAAAGAAATCTTACCCGGAGTATTCTTCACGAAGTTTTGATTGTGAATCATATGCAAATAGTTCTTCATCTTTCGAACAAGATTTGTATTCTCATCGTTCTTTTGTACATTCTTGTAAAGAGAAAACAAAGAAAAGAAAAGAAAAAGAAAAAGCAAGAGAAGAAAAAGAAAATGAAATAAAAAGAAAAGAGAGGCAAGAGGCAAGTAAGAGAGAAAATGAGCGAATCTTGAGAGAACTTGAAAAAGCCTTTGAAAAAGCCTTTGAAAAGCAAAAAGAAAATGAAAAAGGAAATGAAAGAAATTTGAGAGTGAAAAAGAAGATGAAAAAGAAATTGAAACAAAAGAAACGAGTGATCCAGAAGAAAAAGAATCGAGTGAGAAAACAAGTGAGCAAGTGAGGATTATTTCCACTAACCCACCTGTTCGATCTTCTTGTGAGTTAACTTTTCAGGTTCCTAGAAGTTTGTGCGACCAATTCCATCTACATTACCATCCAAACGAGAGGTGTTTTAGGTTGTTCGAAAAAGGTAAGTTCGCGAATGACTACCACCCACTTGCGATTGAAGGTAAGGAAGGTAAGGATTCTTTGTTTGTCGAATCAAAGTCACTTGATTTGGATAATTTTTGTTCACTTACTGTTGTTAACGATTTTGTTTTAAAAGGTGCCATATACAGTTTTTTTTATGACGATTACTACATTGGCAAATTTGTTGACAACATTGGATTAGTTTTCCCTGAGCAAATTTTGAACATGTTTGATCAAAGTCTGTCACGTAAAAATTCTCATGTGTTTGACCCTGCAAACTTTTTGAACTCATGTGTTAAATCTTTATGTTTAAATATGCCTGCTCAATTGATTTGTGATAAATCTGCCTGTTTGAAAAGTTGCATGTTCGTTAAAAATTCTTTGTTTGGCATCCATGTTAAAAGATCTTCACATGATATGTGCAATTGTGTTCTTCATGAACAATCTTTGAGTTTTTGTGTGAAATTTCCATGTAGTGATTTGCATTCCCGATTAATACTCTTGAAGTATGAACCTTTGCATTTTGGTATGCTCGGTTTTGTCAAATCAACATGTGTGTTTAAACTAGTGAAATATAATTCGTGTGGTGAGTTGATTATATCTTCTTCTAATATGTTGCTTGTTGGAATTCCTAATCAAGTTCGTGTGTTCAAGCCTGGTATTTGCTACATGAATTCATTTTATGGAAACATTAAGCGCTTTGCATCATTTACATTGAAATTATGTTTGCTTGAATTTCGATTTTTTGATAAGAAGGTGAAATTCAATGATTTGGGTTTCAATTTTGATTCATTTATTAATCACCTTGTTTGGCCACATTTGAAATTTTCATTTCATTTCGAGAAGGTAAGGCCAACCTATGTTTTTGGAATTGAATCAAATTTCCATGGTAACTTTCCTTTTCCATTTAAGTCCATAGTTTTCGATAATACTAACCCGTCTTATTTTTGTGAATTCCACCCCTCGAGGAGCAAGACATGTCATGGTGCGTCACCACCTATTCAAATTTATCGAAGTAATAGGTTTGTCTTACGTTATCTATCCAAAGAGAGAAGATTCATTTTGACTGAGAAAGGTAAACCCAATCCTCAATTTTCTTCTCTTCATATTCGTCAAGGTAAGTCATCTGAAAATTTTCAAATATCTTTGCTCACTTCGATTGAAGTTGAAAATTCCATTGATTGGTTGTTTGGAAATTATTTATACTTTGATGTGATGGATTTTTCCTTTTGGAATTGTGATGATGTGATTATTACGTTGGAATTTGGAGACTCCCCTTATGTTGTTCAAAAACGAAAGGAAGAATTAGCATACCTTTGGCCATGGCATACCTTGCATGAGCAAGACAAAGGACCAAATGAGTTACTATATTCGATTAAAGAAATTAAAATGTTTTGGATGAGGAATAATGTGTTTAAGTGCCTACCATCGTTTTTAACCAATTATCCCTTGATCCAACTTAGTTTTCATGTTTGTAACGATGGTCTAACGAAACTCTTTGATAAATTTATGTATGCTTGCTTTGTCCAATTGAGATTTTTGGCATATGTTCGATTGAATGAATATTTTATGAACTATCGAACACATTTGAATTTGACTCCTTTGAGTTTCTTTTTATTGGCTGTGGTAAGAATTTTTCAGGTTTGTGTGACATCTTCCATCCCATTTGACCGAGGAAAACCATGCATGAGTCAAAGTTCTCCCATGGACAAACGGCTCGACTTGAGGACAAGTCGCCTAAAAGAGGGGGGGAACAATGATGATGATCCGGCTCGGTTGATTGAATCGATTCACTTGATTGCCCGATCATCGACGAGGAATAGTTGAGTTATCGGAAATAGGATGAAATAAGGCTAAAGATGCGGAAGCTTTCAAATGGTTTTAAAGGTTGGCTAAGGTGATGGTAAATTTATAAGGGTAGTAGGCTCGATTTAAGTATAAAAATAAGAAAAATGGAAGTTGATAAATGAAGGCTCGGTTTTGTAAAAAGATATTATAGTTGGGTAAAATCTAGGATAGTCGGTGGAATGGATAAATGAGCTTAAACACCAGAAACGATTCAACACTAAAAGTGTCACCCCGATTTCTATTCGGTTCAAGGTGGGATTGCGGAATTGTAGAAGGTTGAACGCCACACCAAAGCAAGGTGATAAGTTCAAAAGAGAACGATAGACGCCACTAGCACGCTAGATAAGTCAGATCGAAACTCGTACGAATTTAGAGAGGAGAAAACTCACTCTTTGAACAAAGTTCATTCAAATGATCAAAAGTCAAAAGTCAAAAGTCAAAAGTCAAAAGTCCTTTACAAATGAAAGAAAACAAATATTTATAGGCACATAGATGACCATTCAAATTCGGCATCTAGGTGTTCACACAATAATAAAAACGTTCACACTAATGTATTAAAATAGTTCATAAATTCGGCAGATTCATGCACTAGCTGAATGGACACTTTCTTCCCCCTTAGTTTGTGCATGAATGCTTAGTCATAAAGAAAGGCTTCAAGTGACTTGTATGTGCACCAAAAGGTTGCATTCATCTCCTTGGGACGTTCATGCACTTGTATGGACCATGTATCTTCATAATTAAACACTTTAATGGCATGTAAGTTCATAAATGGTAGCATGAACCTAGTAAATTCGTTCTCCCCTTTGTGCATGCACTTAATTCAATCAATGTGTTGAATTATTGAGTTAATTCCTTCCCTTGGACGTTCTTGAACCCATCCATGCATGTGTAGTAGCCTATAGGTCAATTCAAAGTGTGAACATGCTCAAGGAGCTCTATGGTCAACATAGAATTAGTTAGCAGCTACTTCTTGGCCGAATAAGTGCCTTGGAAAGTTAAGAGACAGCCACCATACATGCACTTAAGCCATTCATGCATTCTATCATCCCATGCATTTGATCCATTCATGGACTAGCCTTTAATGTCCATACATGCATTCGAGACATGCATGAATTTGTAGAAACATTGCATCTAGCCGTACATGCACCAGCATTTAATACTTCTTCATTCATGAGTGTGGAATGCCCAAAGAGATGTTTCTTCATTCATACATTGTACCGTCCAAAGGAATGTACCTACATGAAATAAACAAGTCATTAAGACATCTCATGAACACTCATAAATTCGGCATGATGTGAACACATTAATGTCATGCATTAATTCGGCTATGTGAACATAATCAATTTATATAATGACAATGATATATTAATAACAAATATTAATATAAGACAAGTTTAATGCTTAAATGAATATGTGCAAATTTTATTTAATGTATTAAAGACAAAACCGAGTTTAAACTAAAATGAGCTAAGTTTTAGCTCGTGAGCTAAAGTTGAGCTGAGGCTAAACTCCTAAGCTGAAGTTGAGCTAAGGTTTAGCTCGTGAGCTAAATATGAGCTAGGAGTGAGCTCGGTTTAGCTCAGGCAAGTTGGATCGAGCTTGAATAAGCTGGATTTGAGCTAGACGGAGCTCGTGGAGCTGGAAACGAGCTGGGATCAGCTTGCCAACATGTCAATGCTCGGCTTGACAGACTTGCTCGATGAAGTTCACGGGGCGTGCTCGTATCACTTGCTCCTTGGACGGCCTTGGCAATTTGATCTTGATGTTACACACCAAGGCAAGCTCAATAGATACTCTCTTGTGTTTAAAGGCTAAAAATTCACTTTTGCTCCTTTAAATCCCAATGATGTATATAAAGATCAATTAAAAATGATGAAATTTTGTGAGGGGTGGAGTAGAAAGGACAAATAAAAAAGACAGAGAGAAAAGATGCTAGTAGTGAAAAAAGTCAAAATTTAAATGGCCCAAAGGTGAGTGAATCCGCAAGTGGTAAAACTAGAGTGAAAATTTTAATTGCAAGAAAAAAAGATGTGCGGAGAGCCCTACTCAATAAACAGCCTTGTATCCTTATGAGGTTTAGGCAAAACTATTTATCTCTATCTAACATTAATGAAAATTTGCCTAGTGTGTTTCAATGTCTTTTGCAACATTATGCGGATGTTTTTAGTGAGGCCCCTAAAGGTTTACCACCTTTACATGGGATAGAACACTTCCATTGGCCACATATGAAGAAGGATGTCGAAAAGGTATGTTCTAAGTGCATCACACGTAAACAAGCAAAATCTAAGGTAATGCATCACGGCTTTTATACTCCTTTTTCGATTCCTACTTCACCATGGGTAGACTTCTCCATGGATTTTATTCTAGGTTTGCAACAAACTAAGAAAAGAAGAGATAGTATATTTGTTGTTGTTGACAGGTTTTCCAAGATGACACATTTTATTCCTTGTCACAAAACAAATGATGCTACACATGTGGCAGGCTTATTTTTTAAAGATGTGGTAAGATTTCATGGCATCCCTAAAGCAATTGTTTCCGACAGAGATGTCAAATTCCTTAACCACTTTTGGAAGGTATTGTGGGGAAAGCTTGGTACGAAATTACTGTATTCAACTACATGTCACCCCCAAATTGATGGCCAAACTGAGGTAGTCAATCAAATTTTAGGAGCCTTCTTACGATCTGTTGTGGGAAAGAACATTAAAAATTGGGAAGAATGTTTGCCATTTGTTGAATTTGCATATAATAGATCTATTCATTCTACAACTGGCTATTCACCATTTAAACTTGTTTATGGTTTTAACCCACTAACATTACTTGATCTTGTGCCATTACCACTAGAACATATTGTTAATTTAGATGGTGAACAGAAAGCTGAGTTGGTGAAATCCTTACACGAGAAGGCTAGTCAACGAATAGCCAAAACAAATAACATCAACACCAACAAAGCAAATAAGGGGCGCAAACGGGTTGTCTTTGAACCCGGAGATTGGGTTTGGGTCAATATGAGGAAAGAACGATTTCCTACAAAAAGGAAGACCAAGATGGACCCAAGAGGTGATGGGCCTTTCCAAGTACTCGAGCGGATCAATGATAATGCATACAAAATTGATCTACCCGGTGCGTACAATGTAAGTTCTACTTTCAATGTGGCTGACTTATCTCCATTTGATTTTTCAGATTCGAGGACAAATCTTTTTGAGGAAGGGGGAATGATATGAGTCACAAAGGCCCAACTCAAGCTCAAGAACGTGATGGGCTCAAATTACCACAAGGAACAATAATGAGGTCAAAGGCCAGAAAAATGCGTATGAAACTAAATTGAATCATTCAAGACTTCATTAGCAAGGCCTTAGATGCGTATACAAAGGAAAAAGAAAATCAAGATTCACTTTCTTGTTTTTAAGAAAATCAAGAAATCAAATCTTGGTCCAATCATGCTGTTTTAAGCAATTTCAAGAATCAAGAAAATCAAGATTTCAAATCTTGGAATTCTTGGCCCAAGAAACCGAATCTTGCAACTAAGGCGCATTGGATCTCAGTTATGAGCATCAACGAACCAATTTCGGGAGAGAATGGATTACAAGCCCAAATTCTTGAAGAAACGGCCCAATAAGATGTTCGAAGCCCAATCAAGAAATTTAAATTAGACTTAGTTGGAAATCAGGCCAAATTGTCAAAGTGGCCCAATTTGTAAAATTTTATTTTTTTAAATACTTATTAAAAGCCTTGGCCGAATTTCCCTTGATGTTAATAATTAGGTTGTTTTTTAGTTTTCCTAATAGTGTTAGGAAAATAGATAGAAGGCCTATAATAAGGCTTGGCCGGCCACCTTATAGAATTTTCTTTGAGTTACACATTGAATTACACATTGAAATCAGATTTTTGTTGAGTGAAAATTCTCTTTGAGTTTCTCCAAGAAGTTTCTCTTGAGTTTTCTTTGGAAGTAGTTTTAGCAATCTTTTTGATTGTGGAAGCCATCTTCAGCCTTCTTCTTGCCATTGTCCTACATTGGAGGGGAGATTAGAGCCGTTTGAAGGGGGTTGTGAAATCTTTCTCGATTTCAAGGCTTCTTAGGACTTTTCTTTATTTTCTTGCTGTTTATTCCACTTTAATTTTTCTGCTTGTACCGATTCATTGATTAAATTGTTTTAATCTCTCTTGTTGCTTTTCCAGCCCTTTCAATCTTCAAGAATCTGTTCGGCACCAGTCTTGGGCATCAAGAATCGTTCTTGATTCGTAATTCTTCTTTTTCTTGCCGCACAAAACCTAGTTCTACTTCAATTTAGGGTTTCGTGATATGTTGAGTCTAATTTTTCTGTTTTGTGTTTACTTGTCAGATTCGGCTAATTGGAGACTTTTCTTCAAGTTCAATTTCGTGTTCTTGGCTACCAAGAATCCTTATTAATAAGTGTTTCAATTCTTGGCTGATTTTTTATTGTTTTGGGTGTTTCGTTTTAGATCTGTTGATTCTAAGTTTAATTTTCTGTTTCGTTTCAGATCCAATTGTCTATCATTTTAGTAGGATTTTCTCGTGACTTGATAATTCGATCTTGGTCCGCGCGCAACCCTCTATTATCCCCGTTTATGGAAATGTTTGGACGAAAAAAAGGGGGTTGACCTTTTAGAACAGTCAATAATTGTGGCTAGGAAGAAAAATAATATAAATGGGAGTACAGGGGTTTGAACATGATAACTCTAGGATTTAGTTTAAAAACTAAACCACTAGGTCATTTTACTCGTTGTGATACAAAGATGCGCAATTTAATAAATAAAATCTAAGGCGTGACCATCTCCAACATCAAATTAGGGTTATGAAAAGTTACAACAATTAACAGAACAAACATATATTAATTCAATTCAAAAATTTACTTTTAAATCAATCATCAATAAGTCCATTCAATAAACATGTCTTTCAAACGAGACTTAAATCGAGCCTATAAAGCATTAAAAGTGATTGAGAAACAACCAAGGATTAAAATGAATCAAAATATGAAAATAGGGTAAAAACTTAAAACAGTGGTCACACAGTTGTGTGACAGGGCTCAACCCGTGTGGTGCAAAGACATAGCTATGAGGCCAAACTGTGTAACTCATTGTGCCCGTTTAATTCAGGGTCACACGGCCGTATCGCTAGGCCGTGTTACTCTTTGAGACTATGTGAACCTAAAATCACCAAAATTATACAGAGGACACGGCCGTGTCATACAACCGTGTGGGGCACAAGGCCGTGTGGAAGACCGTTTCATAGGTCATGTATACCCAAAAATACCTTCAAACACAAGCCAATTCACACACCCTTTCTTAGGTCCC
Source organism: Gossypium hirsutum (assembly GCF_007990345.1). NCBI lineage: Eukaryota > Viridiplantae > Streptophyta > Magnoliopsida > Malvales > Malvaceae > Gossypium > Gossypium hirsutum. The sequence goes on from NC_053444.1 coordinate 29,886,091, forward strand.
AAGCCATTCATTATCCAACATCCAACCCTATTGAAAATGTGCCAAAACATGTCAAAATATACCTATTCAGAATCAAACTAAGTGTCTAACCAATATGCCTTCATTGGCACCACAATTCAAACATAAACAACAATCATTCAAAGCAAAGACATATGCTATTCATTCAACCATCAATAAAGTTCCAAATACCATATGCCAAAATCATTCATTTATACCACTTTCAAAAGCAATCACACTCCATCCTAAAATCATAAGTTACCCAAAACCAAAATGACCATTTCCATAACAAATCATCAATTAAGACATCATATAACAAACTACCTTATCAAGATATCAAATACCAACTTATGTTTTCCACTCTAATGACATAAAACATTATTTCACAAAATAAAGCCAACATGGCATTTCAACTAATTTCTCCACATTCATCATAAATTTGGACATGGAACATGAACTTAACACTACATACTAGCTTTAACCAAAATTTACAAATCTGATTAAATTCATTAACTTCAAAACCCTATATACATGCCACAAAACCAAAATAACCAAATAAAAAACTACCAAAATAGAAGCTTGATAGTGTAAGCTCTGAAGTTGATCCGTTCGACCAGTTCCAGAAAACGTTAACTATAGAAATTACAAATAAACAGAGTAAGCTTAAGCAACTTAGTAAGTTCATAGCTAAAATTCATTTCAACTTACCTCACTTAAACATTGTGAAAACTAACATAAATTAATTAAACCTAACAATCATTTACGAGAATACATATGATTAGTACAGAATTAGTTCATTATATATTTCATATTCCACAATGGTTCAAACCAAATTAATTCACATAAATATATATATCTCTACATTTCATCACATCAATACCACAATGAAATATTTTGCATGATCATTCTTGAAAAAGCCTTCAAACTAATATACATAAGAATTATCAATTAATTTTAACCTTAGACACATATTTTCATAGCCTGATGAACTATAGTAACATGAATTGGATACTCGGGTACTCCAAATCACACCGAGAGCACCAAAATGCTAACAGAGGCATCAAAGTGCAATCTCGTACAAGCGCGCATTCAAACCCTATTGACATGTCAATCGTATCCTAATCGTTTACTATGTTCAAACATGCATTTCAACAGAATTATCACATTTAAAATTCAAAGGCACTTCCAGAAATACTCTTGTACACATGCTATCAATCAGTTAAATTCGTTCCAATATCATATAATCATATTTCTCAAATATTAAATAACAACCAAATATCCACTTTCTCACCTGTACTTAATTGTAAACATTTTATAATTTCAATTTAATATCAAAATTCAACCCAAATACAATTAAACCACATCATAATAGCACAAGTCATAAATATATACATATATTCATCTATACTATGAACTTACCTAGGATATGCTATTAGTTGACTCGTAGGGAGTAATTCGCGATTTTCCCTTTTCCCCAATTATCCTCTGCACGATTCAATTTTTGATCTAAATATAATAATTTTATTCAATTAACCAATTCAATATCATAAAATACTTAAATTTACATTTTTGACCCTTTAAAAAATTACACTTTTACCGTAAAATTTTACATTTTATACAATTTAGTCCCTAAAATCGAAACTATTTAAAATTTCACATTTAACCCTTAATATTCAAAACTGAACAAAACAACATCCCTATTTAAACATTCAAAAATTACACTTTAATATGCTAGATTTTTTTTACAAAATTTCATATTTGTCCCTAGGTTTAAAACTATCAAAAATTCCTTTACAAAGTAGTCCTATTTAACAATCAAATTTACAAACTCAGCATTTTTCACTAAAAAATTAAAGAACCATCAATGGAAAGTTTTCAAAACTCTTAACAATTTTACAAAATAGTCATTGAGTTAGCTAGATAAAGCTACAATGATCTCAAAAACATAAAATTTAATAAAAACCGAATTAGAAATCACTTATATGCAAAAAATCTGGTTGGCTGAATGCTCCTAAGTGTTCTTCAATGGAGTTTCGGTCTAATGCTAAGAGAAAGATGAAAATGATGGTGGTTTTCTTATTTTTTTTATGTTTTATCACTTTTAAATTTTAAATAACTATAATAATACTTAATTTAGATAACAACAAAGCATTAACCATCCATATTGATATATTAAGGTCTAAATACCATATGAATCATCCATCATTTATTAAATATATATACCCTTTAATTAATAAAATTCCATAGCGATTATGTTTTAAATATTTTACGATTTAATCTTTTTTCTTTAATTAATGAGCCGAACATTAAAATTCCCGGGCCAAACTTCAATATACCTATATAGTAACTCTTGTAAATATTTTATTAAATATTTACAAGCTAAATTTACAGAAATGAGGTACCAATACCTCATTTTCCACAACCACTTCACTTTAAAAGCAATCCACTTGAACTTAACTATTCATTCAGTTAGCAAAAAATATTAAATCCAACATTCAATATAAAACTACATTTGACTCGTATAAATTATATAATACTAATTACAGGCTCATTATTCAGATTTGTGGTCCCGAAACCATTGTTTTTGACACCACTGAAAAAGGGTTGTTACAATTGATATGGTATATCGAGATAGAGGACTAAATTAAAAAAAATAGAAAGTAGCATGATTTAATTAATGTGATATTTGGTATGAAAATGAATTGAAACATGTTACATGATGTGCTGGAATGGTGAATTAATGATGAATTGAGAATGATGGAATTTGAATTGAACAATATGATGAAATTGGAAAATTTGTTACCCTATTAAGTGTTCGGGCAGATTCGGATATAGTTGGCATGCCACAGGATTAGATTGTATATGGGTCTATACTTTAGTTTAGTCGATGATGCAATTATGTGTCAATATATTTACTTTGGTTTGGTCGATGATGCACTTATGTGCAAGTATATTTGGTTCGGTTCATCCGATGATGCACTTATGTGCCAATATAATTGCTTCAACTTGTCCGATGATGCACCTAATTGCCAGTATATTTCCTTCAATTTATCCGATGATGCACTACAATGCCAGATTGGGATGTAGGTAGGCTAATCCATGTATCCGTCTTGAAACTTGAGTAAGGTTAACAATGATTATAAAATGTAAGCTAGATAAATAATATGGAATTGAAATGATTTGATGATATGGAACTATATTTGTGCATATATGTAATTCATGATAAAGATAGTATAGAAATGAGATTATGCAAATTGGTTGAATACAAGCCTTGGGGGCTGAATTGAATACGAATGAATCAATAGACTCTAGAAAATGAATTGAATAAAAGTAGAATTGTTAAATGGTGTTAGTTGATCATGGAGTTTGAATAGCCTATTATTGTAGGTATAAATGTTAAAAACTTAAATGGTATTGAATGTTTTAAATGGTACCTAGATTGGTACTTGGTGAATGGTATGAATTGGTGAACTCTATAGATATGTTGATATAAAATTTTCCATATGAATCTTTACAATAATATTTGATGATGGAATTACTTAGTATGATAAAATGTGATTTAATTGACTTTGAACTTGATTTTATTATAATTATTTGCTAATATTAATTTTTCTTATCTTGAATCATAAAAGTACCACTGAGCTTTATAACTCAACGTACACTTTGTTTTCTCCATACATAGGTATAGATATATCTCGAGGTTTCGAGAAGTGATTCTGGCATCCAAGAAGCAATCTCCAACTTCAAAATGTTTGTATAGTCTTGTTTGGGTTAAATATATAGCATGTACTTATGTTGAGTCAATTTTTGCATAATACAATAATGTTGAAGTTGAGCTAGTAATGGTTAGCTAGATATAGCATAATGGTATGGTTCAAATTATGTTTTTGAGATTAATGATATTGGAATGAAGTTATGTTCATATATAGTTTTAAAGTGGATGAATAGAGATGGTATCTTAAAGCTAATAGTTGGTAGGTGTAAAATGTTGTTAGTAAATAAATTAGAGTGGTGTTTTGATGTAACGCAAATGTGCAAGTTCTGTAAATGTTTATGAATGAACATTGTGTTATGGTGTTTTTGCTTGTTTTAATGCAAGAAAGGTTTGGCTTGTGTAAATGGGAGTAAATTGTATAGGTACCAAATTAGACCATTTGCAAACAAATAGTCACGTCCTGACGTAGGACCCTTGTCATTGTGACACGTCTAGTCAGTATGGTGCATCGCAATGAGAAATCCCTAGAGTCTCGATGTCAACCTGAGATTTTGAAATCTTTACATTTTGGTCCTAATTCGACCTTAGGTTAGCAATAGAGCTTTCATAAGCTCATGTAAGACCTGAAAAGGATGCATATCGCATTATAAGCTTATATTACTCATATTTAAATTTTTAATGGTAAAAATTGAATCTAATTGATCGTATGTTGCTCCAACAACGAATGTGGCATCCTGTAGCTCGGACTCGACGATCAAGTTGGGTATAGGGTGTTACGTTGTGCGCGTTGTAGCAATGTCTGGGAGACATATATTTTCATTCTTGATCTTGGGACCTACCAAAGAATTATGGAAATTCATTTTCTTCATAAAAAATACACAAAAAGGGATTTTAAGAAAAACACTTTATTCAAAAGAAAACACTAAAATTGAATAACATGAAAATATTCCTAAAAACAATAATTCAAATATTATTTTCATCCTTAATAATTCTATTCCACCTCCAAGTGGGTAAAATCAAAAAATTTATTAAAGCCATGTTCATTATAAATAGATTTTGCTTTAGTATGATAATCAAGATCATCATCTTTGTGCCAAAATTAGCCTTTCCATCATCATTTTGATTTGTCAAATTTGTTTCAACATATTTTCCATTATTTTTTTACGGAGGCTTGATATATCTTTACAAGATGATCGGATGTATGTTAAGTACGCGACCAATGTCCTTTCATATCACATCAATAGGACAAATTTTATGTACTTTTTGAAGGATTGATTAAGCCATATTTCTCTTTCTTTTCAATATTCTTCTTCTTTTGGTGTCAATATTACCATGATAACGATAATTATTACATCCTTGATCACGTCTATAATTACAACCACGGTTGTGACTACGACTATAATTTCTTTCAGGTTTAGACATACCACATTTCACTTCTAGGGATGAAGCAAAACTAGTAGGACAACTTTCATAGTTTTTCATTAACAACTCGTTATTTTGCTCAACCACCAAAAAAACATGATATTAATTTAGAGAATTTCTTAAAACCCTTTTCACGATATTACTATTGTAGGAGCACATTAGATGCGTGAATGGTTGAGAAAGTTTTCTGTAACAACCCGTTTTCAATTGTACCAGAAATGATAGTTTTGGAACCCCTTTTTCCAACGATTAAGTCAGTAGATACTATTTATTAATATTTACTCATCTATTATGATATTAAATTAGGTTTTAGTCCAGTAATTTTGTGGATTAAATGGTTGACTAGAATATAAGGATTAAATCGTAAAAACTACAAACGTTAATTGCTATTAATTTATGTGGGTTAAATGAGTATAAAAGCATAATGTAATGGGTTTAAATGGAAATTAGGCCATATTAGTTTATAGTGGACTAAATTGTTTAGTAGATATTTGTTAGTGTTGTGTTTAGAGACTAAATTGTAATTATGTTGAATTTGATATGAAGTTGCTGAAATTTTTAGTTCTACAGGTTATAAGTGGATAGAATTGAAAAAGGTTTGAAGAATGATACTTAAATATAAAAGATACATAAGTTTAATTTTAAGGACTAAATTGAATAAAAGGTAAAAGTTTAGGAAAATGTTGTAAAATGTTATAAAAAGGTCATATGCATATTTTTAGATATTATAAGGTATTTGGAGTTTATAATTGAATTAATTATTATATACATCAAGAAATGGATCAACTAATCAATAAATGCGAAAAAGGAAAAGGTTGTTGAATAACCCTCGGTGTTGTGTTCGTTGCTGTTCTGGTTAGGTAAGTTCGTATAAATTTCATTTTGATTAAAGAAGTTTGTGTTATATTAGATATATGTATATATATGTATTACTTGTGTTTGAGTTGTATGAATTATAAAGTTAACATTAAAAGGTCTAAATTACAAAGTATGATATATATATGTGTCTTGAATGAATAGATAGATGATATGGAATGTTAATTGGACCATGTTGATGTTTGAGAAAATGTTACATTGATGGAGAATATTTCAATATTTATTAAAAGCACGTGTGAACTTAGTGAATGAATAGGATACAAATGCCATGTCATTAGGGTTTTGAAGTATCAAGTACTATGTAACGGTGACTATATTATATCAAGTACTATGTACCAGTGACCATATTATATCAGTTACTACGTATCGATGTTTATTTTGTATCAAGAACAATGTGTCGATGCTTATATTCTATCAGGTACTATGTACCAGTGTTGAATACCTTACTGATGGCTGAGGTCCAACATTTATTGTGGATTCTAGCTCTTGTGAGCAGCATTGAGTTAAGTTTAACATCTCTATTTGCAGCTCGTGTGAGCAAAGCTATCCCGAGTATCCGAGGTTAATTTACTATAGTTCTTCAAGCAAAAATAAGTTATGAAATGAAAGAGTATTTGCATAAAGTTGTTAACCATGGAATGAGCATAGCTATTATAGTTGCTATGTTACTTATAAGTATGTGATGATTATTATGTTAAGTTGTACTAAACAAGTTGATTATGGCATGAATTGTGTAAGGTGACAAGGACTACTATGTTTATATGTTATTTTAAATTTTTAAGATATGAAATGTCAAGTATGTTGTGTTTATTTTCATACGAACTTACTAAGCTTTGAGTAAGCTTACCTTTGTTTCATTTTTCTTCCTTGTAGATTGTCAAAACTGTAATGTCGATTGGATCGTTTTTAAAGCTCACACTATCCACAAATCCCTTTGGTAGACTTTTGAACATTTTGACCCGATTATAAGTGGCATGTAAATAGGTGTAAATGGTTACATAATGTAAAGTTGAAAATTATGTTTTAGTTCATTTTAATGTGATATATGTGTAATGTTGTAACCCTTAATGTTGTTTTGGTTAGTTGTGGCATTAAATGGTATATATGCTTTGGGTTAATATGATGAAACTTTCTTGATGAGTTTCTTTTTGGCACTTAGGAAAGATGATTATGTGATGAAAGTTTAGGTATTGATAATATGGTATATTTGATAGTGATTGTTTGGTTGAGAGTTGTGTTATTGCGGTGTCAACCGTGGCATATAAGTTAGGCATTTAGGGTAATGTTATAAGTTATGTTTATGGTATGAAATGTAGATGTTTTGAAGAGGTATTCCATTATTTATATGTGCGTTATAGGTCCCACGAATGGTTAGTTTGAATTGTGCATTTAAGGTTTTATCTATGCTATACATGGTTTGACACACAGTCGAGTGTCACACACGGGCTAATGACATGGCTATGTGCTCCTTAAAATTTAGTTAACTTGTGCACTTCACGGTTACATAAAGTTACACGGACTGGCCACACGCCCGTGTGGTACTATTCATATGGTCATTAATTTAGCACAAGGTCTCTATTTGTTACACGGTCTAGGAACATGGCCATGTGACTTTAAGTTGAAAAATTTTCATTTAGGTCCACACGGCTTAGTTAGTTACACGGCTTGGTGACACGGCCGTGTGACTCCCTTCCACAAAGTTTCAGCTTTTCACACCGCCATGTGACTTTCTTTTGCTGAAATTTCCCTACTTTTTGTTTAGTTTTTAATTCAGTCTCTATTTGGTTCTTGGTTGGTTTGAGAGCTTTCGTAAGCTCGTGATAAAGAATGATGTGGATGAATGCGGAAGCGAATCGTAAGTTTGTAAAAGTTGTGGATTTATCCTAGATCTTTAGATGAACGTAAATTGAAACGAGAAACAACGAAAACAGATTAGTTGTTACAAAGGAGAGTTAAACGAAATTAAAATGAAAGAAAGATGAGTTGCTGGTAAAGAGCCCAAAAGAGAACGACTTAGGGTTTCTTGGATGGAAAGAAATTGTCATTGGACCTCAAGAAAATTCCCCAACTAGATTTGGAAAAACAAAAACAAATAAATTTGTTAGAAGTGATTTTAAAGACAAAAGCAAAATGTTTTGTGCATGAATGTTTGAAATAACAAGAAAAGATTAAAATTCCTAATTTTGATGTGTTTCTTGATGGAACATGATAGAAGAACATCTTTCTTAAAGCAACTTTAACCTAGAACGAAAATCAATAAAATCAACAAGCCAAAACAGCAAAAACTAACTTAAAAATGATTTAAGGATAAAAAAGAGAATATGACATCCTAAGAAGCCTTAGAAACATTAAGAAACCACAACTTCTTTCAATGGCTCTAATTCCCCCTCCAAAAAAAGATCTTGGTAAGAAAAAGCTTAAAGATGATTCTCATAACCTGAAAGATTGTTAAAACAGCTTCTAAAAGAAACTCAAGAGCGATTCTTGAAGAAAAACTCAAAAAGAATTATTATTAGCTCAAAAAATATAAATCAATTTTGTGTGTATAAGGGTGAACGTCCATGCTACTTATAGGCCCCAAAATAAGTTTTCCTAATCCTAATGGAAAACCTAACATGACAACTCATCAAATAAAAAAATTGGAATTTTAATGGGAATTCAGCCAAATGAATTAAATGGGCTCCTTGGGTTGAATTCTTACATGATGATCCACCTATTAAAATAAAATTGTACCTATAGTTTAAATATTTTACAATTTGGATCATTTTGATAATTTGGCCTAATATTCTATAAAATTACTTTCCAAACTTCAGGATGGGCTAGTAGACATCTTAATGGTCTATTTTTTCAAGAACTTGGTCTTGTGATCCGTTTGGTCCCGAAATTGGCTCGTTCAAGCTCATACATGAAATCCAATGAACCTTAGTTACAAGATTCAGTTTCTTGGACCAAGATTTCCAAGATTTGAAATCTTGATTTTCTTGATTCTTGAAATTGTCTGAAAAAGTAAAATTGGACCAAGATTCGGTTTCTTGATTTACTCGAAAACAAGAAAGTGAATCTTGATTTTCTTTTTTGGTCATGTGCGTATCTAGGGCCTTGGTAATAAAGTCTTGGATGGTCCTGTTCAATTTTGCTCAGATTTGCTTGGCCTTTGACCTCATTATTAGACCTTGAGGAAATTTGAGCTCATCACATTCATGAGCTTGATTTTGGGCCTTGAAACTCGCATCATTCCCCTCTTTCTCAAAAAGATTTGTCATCAAATCTTTAGCTGCACAAAAAGAAAAGGGATTAGAATAAATAACAATAAAATGAAAAAAACTACTTAGCTAAGCTTTCTTGTGCATCAAAACTATCTCCAGGATCAAAGATATTATTTTGATCTCCCAAATCAGCATGGATCAAACATCTCTCCTTAAAAAACAAACCATTAACACTAAACATAGAAATATTAGGCACATGACTGTTCAAGTAAAAAAAACTTGAAACTTTCTTTGAATATACATGGTTATCCATAAGAATTTCCAACGATGAGTCAAGAATGTCACATAATTATAAAATTCAAGAAGTTTAATATTATTATGTAAAAATTCATATTTAAAGTCCAAGGTAGAAAATTTTGTTGCAAGATCAAATGCATAAGGTTCTTTAATAAACTTGTCAAAAACAAAAAAAAACAAAAGTAAGCTTTACATACCTAGATAAACCCATAAAATCAATTGAAATTTTAGACCATTGTTTATTGAAACTTGACCAATGAGAAAGTATGTCGTAAGGAAAAATAAAATTAGTAGCATACTTATCGAACACATGCAAGGTATGCATTCTTAATTCAATTTCTAATGTTTCATTTCCTTTCTTTCCTTGTAGCACTTGTGGAGAATTATCAATGTTCAACTTACCTCTCTCCCACAAGTGAAATCATCTATTGATGGTAGAGTAATATAAGTAAGAGTTCGTCAATAGATCCTTGAAGTCTTGCAATAAAGAACACCACTAAACAAATTTGAGTTAGGGTAAGTTAAAACATAATCATTCCTCACTTTTGTATGGATATTTTCTTTCTTTTCATATTATTTTTCCTCGTGATAACTCTCCAATTTTACCTCATATGGATTTTCACTCACCAAATTTTGACCATCAAGTAGACTTTTATCACTCAAGGTCTCTTTTTTCTCAGTCTTTTCACATGAATTTTCCTCACTCCCATATCCCCCTCACAAGTATTATGAATATTCAATTCAGTACAATATATCTCAGTAAGAGAACATGTCATTTTTATCTCATCTAACTCCATAGGTTCGAGGAAAAAATTTTCACTATCATCTTTTTCCCGTTCATGAAGTTCGCTACCACATATCTCTTTTCCACTAAAGTAAGAATCAACAAAAGGTACAAAGTCATACTTACTTTCTTCTCTTGTTGGATATTTAATTGGACATTGGAAACTCTTATGATCCTTTGAACTATACCAATAACATTGCACAAAAGGTGATAGCTCAATCTTATTCTCTCTATTTGGATATTTAATTGCACATCGGAAACCCTCATGATCTTTTGAACTACACCAATAACATTTCACAATAGGTGAGAGATCCATCGTACTCCTCTTTTTGTTTGACCATCTCCCCATGTCTAATAGTTCCTCTATTTGCCCTTGCAACTTCCCAATCATAGTATCGCGAATCATTATGAAAGCTTAAAAAGAACACAACATTCAAGAAAAGAAAAATTAAACAAACCTCACTATTATGCACTCAGAAATAAAAATCAAATTCTCAATAAGGTAAAAATTAATCTTGTGAGTCCTTTAGGAATATTTATGACAATCAATCATAATGTTAAAGAATCTAGCTACCAAATATCCTAACGGTACTAGGAGTCTAAAAGTGGCTAGACACCAACGGTTTGTGTTGCACGGCGGAAGGAATGTGCAACATGTTTTAACCTACTAACACAGGAAACAATAAAGTATTAGAATTCATATAGGAATAATAAAAGGAAAAAACAAATGAAAACCTAAGGCTAAGAGTCATTGAAAATTGCTGAAACCTGAAAACCCAAAACATTGCGAACCAACTGGAGCCTCCTCAAATAATGTAGATCTGATTTGGAAATTTAAATAGGAGCCTCCTCAAATAATGTAGATCTGATTTGGAAAGTTTCGACAAAAATTCAACCCACAAAATATTTTTTTATTTTTTCTGTTCTTTTTGTATTTTCTTTTTTCTATACTTTTTCAATCACTTTTTTTCATGGGAAATATTTTTTTATATTGTAATACAGTGCCAAGAATTAGTATATAAAATTTCAGATCAATTAAAAAGCGTTTACCCGCTCAAACTTTTTTTTCAAAAAAAATTCTGGATAAAAACTGCTTAGAGGCTGTTTTGCAATGGAAATAGATTTAGAAATCAACCATAAACACCCAAAATGCCCAAACTTGATACCAAATGATAAAGAATGAGACAGATGAATGTGGAAGCGGATCGTAAGTTTGTCAAAGTCACGGATTTATCCTAAATCTTTAGACGAACGTAAATTGAAACGAGAAACAACGAAAACATATTAGTTGTCACAAAGGAGAGTTAAACGAAATTAAAACAAAAGAAAGATGAGTTGCTGGTAAAGAGCCCAAAAGAGAACGACTTAGGGTTTCTTGGATGGAAAGAAATCATCCTTGGACCTCAAGAAAATGCCCCAACCAGATCTGGAAAAACAAAACACAAATAAATTTGTTAGAAGTGGTTTTAAAGACAAAAGCAAACTGTTTTGTGCAAGAATGTTTGAAACAACAAGAAAAGGTTAAAACTTCTAATTTTGATGTGTTTCTTAATGGAACAAGATAGGAGAACGTCTTTCTTGAAGCAACTTTAACCTAGAACGAAAATCAATAAAATTAGCAAGCCAAAATAGTAAAAACTAACTTAAAAAAGCAAGAAACGATAAATTAAGGATAGAAAAGAGAAGATGACGTCCTAAGAAGCCTTATAAACATTAAGAATCCACAAATCCTTTCAATGGCTCTAATTCCCCCTCCAAGAAAAAGATTTTGGCAAGAAAAAGCTTGAAGATGATTTCCATAACCTGAAAGGTTGTTAAAACATCTTCTAAAAGAAACTCAAGAGCAATTCTTGAAGAAAAACTCAAAGAGAATTATTATTAACTCAAAAAAACATAAATCAATTATGTGTGTATAAGGGTGAACGTCCATGCTACTTATAAGCCCCCCAAAACAGTTTTCCTAACCCTAATGGAAAAACTAACATGACAACTCATCAAATAATTTTTTTCTAAGTGTGTACTTTTAATGGGAATTCAACAAAATGAATTAAATGGGCTCATTGGGCTGAATTCTTACATGATGATCCACCTATTAAAATAAAATTAGACCTATAGTTTAAATATTTTACAATTTGGGTCACTTTGATAATTTGGCTTGATATTTGATAAAATTACTTTCCAAACTTCAGGATGGGCTTATAGACATCTTAATGGACCAGTTTTTCAAGAACTTGGTCTTGTGATCCGTTTGGTCCCAAAATTGGCTCGTTCAAGCTCGTACATGAAATCCAATGAACCTTGGCTGCAAGATTCGGTTTCTTGGACCAAGATTTCCAAGATTTGAAATCTTGATTTTCTTGATTCTTAAAATTGTTCAAAACAACAAAATTAGACCAAGATTCGGTTTCTTGATTTTGTTGAAAATAAGAAATTGAATCTTGATTTTGTTTTTCGGTCGTATGCACTTCTAGGGCCTTGGTAATGAATTCTCGGATGGTCTCGTTCAATCTTGCTCGGATTTCCTAGGCCTTTGACCTCATTATTGAGCCTTGAGGAAATTTGAGCCCATCACGTTCATAAGCCTGGTTTTGGGCCTTAAAACTCACATAAGCTCGTTTGAAACTTGGTTTTATTTGTAAACCATGTTATACTTAGATTATGAATAGTTTTATTGTTTAATTGAATGTTTAAAGCTGAAATTATATGTGACATATGTTGATAACTATTGTAGCATCCAATAGCTCGGGTCCGACAATCAGACCGGGTGAGGGGTGTTACATTTTCTCTAATGATTCTGCATCAATAGTTTTCTCTCCACACAATTTTAATTGAGAGCTTATCTTAAATACTGCAAAATTATACTCATTAATTTGAAATCTTGCAACCCAGGTGCATCCATTCATAACGATCTTTAGGAATTATTACCATTTTTATGGTTGTATCTTTCTTCCAGATTATTCCACAATTCAAGTGGATCCTTTATGGTCAAGTATTTTGCTTTTAACCATTCGTGAAGATGATGACGAAGGAAAATTAGGGATTTGGCTTTATCTTGGTTAGATTCCTCTTTGCCTTGGATAGTTGTATTTCCAAGACCTTTAGGATCTAGATAGATTTTAGCATCAAGTATCCATGATAAATAGTTTTCCCCAATTATATCAAGAGCCGTAAACATGAGTTTTGCAATATTTGACATAATTATCACTAAAACAAAACGAAACAAAAAAATAAAAGAATTTATAAGATAATAAGGTTACTAAAGAAAAAAAGAATAACAATAAACCAATATATTAGATAGATATATGCATGGTGTTCAATTCTCGATTTAAAAAAAATAATTATTCAATTATTATGCATAATATAATTCAATAAAAAGTTAATTTAAAAGAAAGTTTAAATAATAATAATTTTCTTCCATAAAGAAAGATAAGAACAATCTTATCAAAAATTAAAAAAATATAGTGAAGAAAACATATCGGATATGAATATACTTTATATAAATTTCTTGGTGTTTTAAAACTAGTAATATTAGAGTATCTTAGTGGTTAAATATGGTACTAGAGTCCAAAGGTTTTAAAATTCATATTAGTTAAGATTTTATTATCATGTTTTATTTATTTTAAAATATTTAATATTTTGATTTATAATGATATTTTTGTTCATGATATTATTTTATTTTTATTTTTATTTTATAAATTTATAATATTTAAGTAAGTTTAATATTATGAATTTATTGCATTTTATCTATTTCTCAAAAACATATTATAAGTAATTGAACTAAATTTATAATATTTTTCCTCAAAAAATATTTTTCAATTTATAATATTATTGAGTTAAATTTTATCATTTTAAATATACAATAATATTATAAATTATAAGTTATTTAAAAATAATATTATAATATTAAAAATAAAAATTTTATAAAAATAGTAAAAAACCTTTTGGGTTGCGTCACATCCCTCAATCATTTTATCTATAAGTTTATCAATAAGTCTATTTTTTATTAAATTAAAAAGGTAAAAAAAGGCAAAATTATTTTTTTTCAAGCCCAATTCTCTCTCCTGTCACAAAACTTGTACTAGTTTGATAAAAAATGTAAAAAATATATTAATTTGGTAATTTATTTTTATTTTTCTATTATTAGGATAAAAGAGCCCACTAGTGTAGATAAAGAAACAGCTTCAAGTAATGACAATAGCAAATATTTTTGATGATCTAAAAAAAGCTTTTACAGGTACAAATGCTACCATCCTGTAAAAGAGTATATTGTTTCTAGATAATGGGTTACTTTTGTTGGAAAAATATGATATTTGGAATTTTAAGGTATATTTTCGATTGGTAAATGAGAAGTTTTGAATCATAAAATAATGATTTTATGTTCTACCCCATAAGACCTTTACAATGGGATATCGTATGCTCAAAATGGTTGAGTGATGAATGAAAAATCGATGCTAAAAGTAAGTTACTTGTGAATTATGTTGAGAAAAATGAAAAGCATTAGGCCCACATTTATTGGGAATCAAGTGTGGAACTTGTATATATATGTAAACCTACTTGGTAGTTATTGAATGACTAAACTAATATTTTCCCTTGCGCGCAAAGGGGGTGTGAATCCAAATCCACTAGGTTTGGTGGCACATCTGCACAACGTGAGTGATTCAAAATGTTCCTTGCTTATTTTACATACCAACTTGTTGGAAGACTCCTTTAATACAGATTTATATCTTTATTCATGGAAATTTTCAAAATGTCTATAAAAGCTTAAAGAATATTGCAGAATTTTTTAGAGACAAACAACGAATTTATTTCACTCTCAAAAATTCGTTTCTTTTTCTCCCCAAATTTTTGAATGTTTCGGTGATAGAAGAAGGTAAGGTTTGTTTGTTGATCACTGCAAAGGTACTATTGCTGCGATCATTTTTTTGTTGTATCCTGAGAGACAGATGACCAATTTTTCTCCAAGTACCATAGGAGCGGTCGAATTTGTCTTAAGGAATATGTGAAAATAGGCATCAACATCTAGTAAAACTCGATTTCCTTTATTCGATTTTTGATTTTTCAAGATCTTGTTTATTTAATTATTTTTTAGATATGGTGTTTTTACATAAATATAAATATAAATATTTATTTATATTATTTGTTTAAATCTTGTATTTAATATAAATATTTATATTTATATTTGTTCACTAACATGTTTTGTCCTACAACTTTTTTTCTCAACATGCTAGCATTCATTATGAAAGAGAAAATTACAAAAGATCTTGTAATTTCGTTCGAGGGTTATGAACCTAGTTTGATGGACAAGTCTCATACAAAGAGCTTTTAGCAATCTAATCATGAGCTAAATCCCTATTTCGTGGGGTTAAATGAAAGGAAAATATTATAGTATATTGGAATTAATGAGAGAATGTTGGTTAAGATTGCAGATGATTCCAATAGGTGGTCAGAATCCTGCCATAAGGCGTCCATGTAGAGCTTGCTGTCGGATTCCAAGATGGTATGTCTCCTTTCATAAAAGTGCAAAAGTTTTGAGCCAAGCCTCAAAGTATATGCTTCGACTGCTTATAACGAGGAGGAGTGAATTAATGAATTGGCTCTAGCAACTACACAACCTTGGAAGTCTCTAACAATGGTAGCAATACTAGTTGTAAAACGAAGAAAAAGTTGTGTCACAGTTAGTTTTAAAAGTGCCTTCCGAGGGAGAAATTCATGTCAAAGTGGGCAATGTGGATGAATTGACTTGAAAAGAAACTAGGTTTGTTCCGAGGAAGTCAAAATATCCTTTGAAATCTTCGTTCCAAATCTGAATCATATCTCTCTCTCTTCCCCTTCTAAGATGGAGAAAATACGAGTTTTTCAAATTTTGCAACAAATGTAAGCAATAAAACTGTGACCAAAAGATGAAATTAAGAATGTTTGGAAAATATGGACATCACATATATAATAAGGGTAATTACATGTTATTTTTTATTATCATGATAGGTTAGCCTAAATTAAAAGTGATCTAATTTGGTTAAGATTTATTCGGCTTTAATTATTAAATAAAGTATGAGTTAAATATGTGTAGATACTCTAGTAATTAAGTTTGAATCAATTTCTAATTAATGATGGGCTAATTAGGAATTAGGGCTAATGTGTCAAAGTTATATATATTAGGGTTATGGCCCCCAAATTACACACAAGATAACGTTTCTAATACCCCATCCTTAGGAAAAAGAGAGAAAATATTCTTTGAATTTCTTGTGTGCTAATTTGGAAGATCAAATCCCCAAGATCCGCAAAAACTTCAAGAAATTCATGGATTCAGGTACACTTCCGCATCTAGTTTATTCTTGTTTTGTTCTTGATGATTTGACATGACAGATCCTGGTTTATGATTTCTTAAGCTTTATATCATATCTTAATTTATGATTCTAACAAAGGAGGCAACCATTATTTGCATCGAAATCCACCATTGTGCGAAGGAAGAAAATCTTTTTAACATAGGAAAACCTCACATGTCCTAATCTAGCACGCCATAAATCATAAGAGTCAATCAAGTAAGTAAAAGAACTGTCATTGCCATTAATTATTTCATAAACAAACAAGAAAAATAATTCATGGTTACAATAACTCTTTCCCCCCACAAAAGACTTAATTTTTAGTCATCACAACCTTACCAGATTCAAAAGAAACTTTCAGTCCAACTTTCCTAATAATTTGATAGGAACCAAATTTGTTTTAAAATTAGGAACATGAAGCACCTCATTCAAGGATAAGATCTTTCCAAATGTATGCTTGAGCAGAATCTTGCATTTTCCAAGCACTTGTGCAATTCATGAGTCTCAAAGATAAACAATTTCTTTTCCTTCCTCCACTTCGGAGTAGGACAAAAAGACATTTTAGTTGTCGCAAATGTGCCTTGTGGTACAAGAGTTTATCACCCACTATTTTATTTTAGTCAAATATTGACCTAAAAAATGATCACATCAATTATGTCATCTACTTTGACCAAATTAGCATTTGACTTAGTGGTATTATCATTCCTCCCTTTTTGATTTCTACACTTAGGTTCCTAATGGCTTGGTTTGCCATAGAGAATACAGTTTCCTTTTTTATCTCAAAGGTAAGATTATTAGTTTAGAGTTTATGATCATATTTTTTTCATACATGTTTTTGTGTTGCCTTCCAACAAGTTGACATATAAAATAGCAAGGAACATTGGCAATATGTGAAACACCAATATTGGTAGCAGTGGCACAAGGAACACCATTAGCAGTAGTAACGATGTGAACAATATGTGAAATATCCTTAAGATTGTTGGTAAATGCATCAGGTAGATTCCCAAGAAAGAGAGGTGGTTACCATGAACATTCATAATTATCAAGTCTTTACTAAATAGAATCATTTCTAGACATGAACTCGTTGCTGAATAATTTTAAGGAAAACTGGAAAATAAAATGTCTAAACTTGAGGCATGTTGGATATCATCTTTAAGAACATTTCTCTCACAACGTATCCCTCAAGATTCAATAAATTCTTTTGTTACAAGTATAAGAATATGAAGAAAAATACTTAAGAGAAAATACTTAGCTAACGAGTGAGAAGAATGATGATTTGGTACTTTTTAGAAGGCTATAATATTGCATGTTATTTATATTGCCTTCAATGTAACGGTTACATGGAAAAAAAGTAAATGATAAATTGACAAAAGGTAGGTAAAACGGTTAAGTTTATTTATAGATTGACTAAGAACAGAGACAATTTTCTTAAACTTTTTATTTTAAAAATGTAATACCCGATTTTGGCCCGGGTAAAAGGCCCAAATTACAAACGGGCCACAAGGCCCAAATTGAAATAAACAGAGGCCCAAAATTAGACCCAGGCCTGAAGCAATTTCAAAAACCCTAGGGTTTCTGAGGGAGCCTCCCGTCGCAAGCCAAACGCTGGATCTCTGTGGTCTTCACCTGCAAAGGAAACAAACAATACAAGGAAAGAAATAAACAGCAAAGAAAATCAAAGATTCGTAAATCAAATCAAACGAGATTTGTTTCTTTATTTTTCATTCGGCTATAAAATAGCCATTGTAATATTGTAAAAGAGGGATCCCAAATTGGAAATCAATAAAAAGAAAGCAAATATTCTCACAGCAGAGACAAAGAGCAAAATCGACCGGAAATGTTGACATTGTGCAATTTTTATTTGTTATATTTATTATTTTCATTCTTTCCTACATACAAATAAAATAAAAAGAAGTAAAGGAGAAAGAAACGACCCGAGTGGTGCCCAGAATCGCCGTGAACGGTCGGAAACCGAAAGGTTTCTCGGAGACTTGATGTTCTTCCGGTGATATTTTGAGGGTTTTGGGGCGAAAAATGGGCCTAGGGGCTTCGGAGGAGCCAGATATGAAGTTTTCCCTGTTTTCAGCCACCGCAGACGGCGGCGCCGGAGATCGGCAGCCGGCGCGGTGGCCGGTGATCGGCCGATGATCAGACGGCTGGGAAGGGGGGACAGTTTTTTTTGAGGTTTTGAAAGTTTTTTTTTAAAAAGATGGAAAATGAAATTTTTGAATAGATTTTTAGCTTAAATAGCCTAGTGAAACGACATCGTTTCAACAGGCCTCCCCAGATGCCAAAACGACGTCGTTTTGGGGAGGCCGACCCGACTCTGACCCGACCCGACCTAGGATCCGTGCGTTTTTATGCGGAGGAGAAATTTACGCTTTTAGCCCCTCTGCCTTTTTAATATTTCACAATTAAGTTTTTTATATTTTTAAATTTGCCCTTTAATTTATTTTTAATTTCAATTTTAACCCTACCTGAACGACGCCGTTTTAGAGGAGAAGGGATAATTTCCCTTTCAGCCCCTCTATGTAATTCGCGTGTTCAATTTAATCCTTTGGGTTTTATTTATTTGCAGATTTGCCCCCAGATTTTTCCTATTCAGTTTAATTTAGTTTTTGTTTTCATTTTTTTAAATTAATCAACTTCCATAAGTTCCATAACCTAAAAATTTATTTGTAAATCATGTGTATATTTTAATCTTCATAATTTCTATGTTCATATTATATATATTCTTTACTTCACTTATTTGGTTTGCTTTCCTCATTCGTTATAATTGTGTTTACATTTAATATTTTGCATGTCATGGATTATTGGTATCAATTTTGTTTATTCATTTGTTCATATTATTTTTATGCCGTCGTAATATTTATTATTGCATTGTATATTTAATGTAGCATCACATCATTTTTTTACAAAATTTTCAAAATTGAGATAATGCTTATATTTAGGATTTTCAAGGAAATTGAGCCCTAACGTATTGGGTTCCAATTTTCTTCGTTAAATCTAACAATCGAGCATTTCTCTTTAATCAAAAAATAAGAACTCATTATTGGGAATTCAACACGTTGTGTCCTAACGTATTGGATGTGACACATTGATTTCTCGAAATGAAGATTTTTTTTTAAAAAAGAAATAATAAAGGAAATATTCCGAGTTTGGGATTTTAAAGGAATTGTGCCCTAACGTATTGGGCCGCGATTTCTTAAATCTTGGATAAATGGATATTCTTTTAATTTTTTTCTTTTTCATACGAGTATTCTGACCTAATTCATTTTGGAGGAAATTAGAATGTTGTGCCCTAACGCATTGGGTGTGGCATTTTTCTTCTCTGAAATGAGAAGGGTCTTAATACGTAATGTTTTAAGTTTTTTAAAGATTATATTTTTTAAAATTTTCGACCTTAAGACACTAATTAATTAATTAGGTACCAATTTTGGGCATTACGAGGGTGCTAATCCTTCCTCGTACGTAACTGACTCCCGGACCCGTTTTTCTAAAATTCGTAGACCAAAATCATTTTAGGTGACCCAATCACACCTTAATAAAAGATTGGTGGCGACTCCCAATTTTTGCTTTTTAAAAGTCGACAACCTAAAACTTTTATTTTTCAAAAAAATGGTTTCGACAGCTTGGCAACCCCACTGGGGACATTTTTTTTTAAAAAAAGTGAGTCGAGCCGCAAAGTTGATTAAGTTTTGTCTTACGGTCGAGAAAAATATTTTTTTAAAAAAAATTCATGACATCCTTTCGCATCTATTATCTTATTACTTAAATATTGTTTGCATTATACATTTCATGAGTTGAACAATTTTACCCTTTTAAGTGGGAGTAAGAAGCTATGCCTTCGTGAGGTTTTCACCTCCGTGTAGGGTAGTGGATTGCTTTCGGGATACATCCGTACCTATGTCTTCGTGAAATTTTCATCTCCGTGTAGCCATAGGGAAATGTATTCCCCTAAACCGAACTCGATCCATATGAGCCTATAATGGGTGAGGATTACCTTTACTCTAGAAGCCAAACCTCATATAATGAACCTTAGGAATCCACCCTAAGTAGAACTATACTAAACCCTAGTAGATACCCGAGTAGGAATTTTACTATTATATTATATGTTTATATGATAGGAATTTTACTATTATATTATATGTTTATATGATACTGACTTTTCGTGTTTTATTTACATGTCATGGCATTTCATTTCATTATAAAAGAGGTGTTGATTCATGTTCAATTGCTAAATAGAGAGCTGGTCATAAGAAAATGGGTTTCTTGATAAAGTGGATGACAATATGGTTGTCCGAACTTGGTCTCAAACAATGCAGCAAGAAAAGGGTGATAGCCTGGCCGATGGGTATGTATCGGAATTATGGGATTTTACTCGCATCAGTGTGGCTCAAAACAATTTGCAGGAGTTGAAAGAAATTTGGGATCAGTGGAATAATGAAGCTAGGCAGTTATTTTACGACAATTATGGGGACTTCCCTTATTTACTTGATGTGAAGGTAGACAAACATTTGTTTCGAGCCCTCGCCCAATTTTGGAATCCTGCTTACAGTTGCTTCATGTTTGGGAATGTCGATTTGGTACCTACGGTAGAGGAGTATGTGGCTTTACTCTGATGTTTAAAGTTTCAAGAGGATAGAGTCTACTCGAGAGCAGTAAATGTGCCAACCTTTTCAAAGAAGCTGATAGGTATAACAGGGATGAGTGAGCAGTGGGTCGCTGCACGAGTTAAGTAAAAGGGGGACATCAAGTGTATTCCTTGGAGGAGCTTGAAAGATGCAATTCTCACACACCCAGACGTAAGAAAGAGGTTAGATATCTTTGCTTTAAGTATATATGGCTTGGTTGTCTTCCCTAAAGCCTTGGGGCATGTGGATAAAGCAGTCACCGATTTATTTGATCGGCTTGATAAGAAGGTTACACCGATTCTGGCAATTTTGGCAGAAACCTTCAGGTCATTGAGTGCATGTCGAAAGACAGGTGAGGGTAGATTTATCGGATGTGCACAGCTTCTACTCGTATGGTTTCACAGTCACGTTTGAAAGGTGGATAAAGTTTCGTATCGGGTCTTCTCTGAAAATCATTCACCACTAAAAGAGATGGTGGCTACGCCGAGGAGGGATGACATTTCGGAGGAAAAATGGATGGCAATTCTTCAAAATCTTCAGGAGGAAGATGTTGAGTGGAGAGCTCCTTGGTTACTTCCAGATGAGATCCTATATAGGTGTGGTAATTTCGATTGGGTACCTTTATTGGGGATTTGGGGAGCTGTCGGATATGCCTCATTGTTGGTGCTAAGGCAATATAGGTCAAGGCAGTTTATACCTGCGACCCAAGGGATAGCTGATTGTGAATTTTCATACAAAGATGATGGTTATAGAAAGAAGATTCAAGAAATGTCCAATGCGTGGAAACAGACTCGCCGAATGAAGAGGTTAGCTGTAGGGCCGATGATAACTCCTGAGTATCATGGATGGTGGGCTAGGAGGATTAATGATAACACACCTAAGTTAAATCATGAGGACGGCCAGTCAATAGAAGAGCATTTACGAGTCATCCCTTCGGAATTGGAAATTGTAAGACAATATTTTGAGAGGAAGAACGCGGATTTGGAGAAAAGGATAGAGCAAATGGAGGCAGAAAAGACGAACTTGAGATTGGACATAGACGCTCAGAAGCTTGATAATGAGAGGTTGAAGAAAGAGAAAAACAAGGCTGATAGATGGGAACAGAAATTTCACGAGATGCAAAGGCGAAACGACGCTTTAGAAAAGAGTTTGTCAGAAAGCCAAAAGGAAAAGGGCGAGTTGAAGGATAGGGTGATCGTGTTGGAAAGATCTCTTCGTCAGTATCGAAGCTGAAACTTTACGATAGAGTTAAAAGCAAGCCTGAGCAAGATTGAAGAAATGAAGGAAAGAATCGAAGAGCTAGAAACGGTGTTGCAAAATTGAGAGATCCAGATTAAACACTTGAAAGCAAACGAAAGTCGTAATAATGAACAGCTCCACCATCTTCAGAGTCAAGTTAGGAGTAAAGATCATCTTATGGAGGAAGCTGTGGTCCAGATTCGAGAAGTAGCTGATTACGTACAGTCTTTAGCAGTACAGGCTGACGTGCTGAGTATGAAGTATGAATTAGAATCGGATCGGGGGCAAGAATTAGCTTTGTTACTTAGGAAGATTAGAGTTCTGGGTACTAGGGCAAAGTCTTATTTGTAATTCGCTTTATGTAAAAAAATTTGCTTTCTAGTAAGGTTTTCTTATATGGAATTGGATCAAAATTGATGCCTTTCTGCATTCATTTCATGCATTGCATTGTTACATATGCATTAAGAAATACATCAAGGGATTCTAATTAATTTAAATCAGTCCTCAGCTAATCTGGAAACCAACCAACTTACCAACACCCTTACGATATCCAAGCAAAGATTAGAGAAATGGAACAAAGGTTGGAAAAATTAGAGCGAATACAGATACAGATGCAGGAACAACTGACCAAATTTCAGCAGGAAATGAGAGATCAGGTACTAGAATTACAGAAAATTATGATGAACCAGTTTAACCGATTGTTAGTTGGAGAGTTAGAAGAGGTGGAAAAATCGGTGGTCCACATTGGGGTTGATAATGAGGATTTTCTAGGTGGTACTCCGCTAAATGTCCAGGTCCAGCCAGATGGGCATCCACAAGGGGCATTCTTAGCTGTCAGATCCCAACATTATCAAACAGGTACATCAACACCAGTGAATTGCTCGATAGGCCTAGGATCCAATTTTCCAGTTGCTCTTGTTAAACCAGCAAAAATGCAACAGTCGAGGGTGGAGTACCTAGATACTACAAAGGCCCCAAGGAAAAAGAGGAATGAATGGGATAATGTAGGAAAATATAATAAGGGCCACTCAAAACCAATCATTGTGGGCCGGCCAAAGACAGAAACCACCAGACATCAGAGCCCTTCAAAGCATGAATCTGGTGGGAAACCAGGTACTGAGAAGCTCCAGTTCACACCAATTCCGATGGCATATAAGGAGCTGTATCAAAGCTTATTCGATGCGCACATTGTTGCACCTTTCTACTCAAAATCCCTACAACCTCCGTACCCTAAATGGTATGATACAAACACGCAATGTGATTATCATGGCGGAATTATGGGGCACTCAGTAGAGAATTGCATTGCCTTCAAAAAGCTAGTTGAAAGACTTATCAATATAGGCGTTGTCAAATTTGATGGTTCATCCAATGCAGAAAATCTGCTACCCAATCATATCGATGATGAAGTGAATGCAATGTATGAAGAAGGGTTAAGAAACGTTCACATCAATGCCGTGCATGAAGACAACAGAGAAGAGTCCTTATTAGATATTCGACCTTATCAACTTGGAGGTTTCTAAATAATTGGACTGCGAAAATCTCTGTAGTTTTTAGAGCTTATTTAGAGTAATGTTCAGAACATTTTTGTTGTTTTTAGCCTAAAAATGATAGAAATTCCTTTGTGAAATAGGCTCATGTCTGAACATCATTATTCTAATAAAATACATCTTGGCATTTATTTTTGAGTCAATATTCTTTCATTATTTACAAGTAATTATTCTTTCATTCTTTTGGATTTTCTTCCACATCATTCTTTCATTCATAATTATTGTACAGATAATCATTCATAAATTCACACATTCTTTTGTATATTCTTTTGCACTAACTATGGGTCCCCAGATATCAATGACGTGAGTGATGCTGTGACAGACTCAGGATTTTCTTTTTGAGCGAGGCATGTGTTTAGGGGGATCTCATGACTTTGAAAATGACATAGATTGTAGCCTATCTCCGGACTTGTTGAGGATAGTAGAGCAGAAAGGAAATTTTACTTCCTGAGGAGACAGTGGAGATTGTGACCTTAAGGGAATGTGCATAACCGAAGAAATGAAGCAGAACCTTGTTGAGTTACTTCAAAGAGTTCAAAGATGTCTTCGTATGGTCATATCAGGATATGCTTGGGTATGCACTGACATTGTAATCTGAACAACAATGCGATATCAAAATTTATAGTATGTTCAAGATTAACATCATGAATGATGCATTTAGAATTCTTTACCGGGGCAATGCCTTCTTCTTTGGCTCATCATGGTTTAGCCCGTCGAAGTCAAGTTTCCATTTCTCCATTGTTGGATTTCATATTAATTGAAGAGGAAAATCCAAAGTTTTCGTCATAGTTAAATTTTGCCCCAAAAGGCTCTATGAAAGAAATTTGATCACAAAGAATTCGATATCAGGATATGCTTGGGTATGCACTGACATTGTAATCTGAACAACAATGCGATATCAAAATTTATAGTATGTTCAAGATTAACATCATGAATGATGCATTTAGAATTCTTTACCGGGGCAATGCCTTCTTCTTTGGCTCATCATGGTTTAGCCCGTCGAAGTCAAGTTTCCATTTCTCCATTGTTGGATTTCATATTAATTGAAGAGGAAAATCCAAAGTTTTCGTCATAGTTAAATTTTGCCCCAAAAGGCTCTATGAAAGAAATTTGATCACAAAGAAGATCTTACATTGGTTCTGATCGAAAGGGATAATGAGGACTTGTCTAATCCTATGAGTTCAGATATAAAAAAAACAAAAACAAAAAAACAAAAAAACAAAAAAGTAAAAAACAAAATGAAAGTGATAAAAAGAAAAAGAAAAGCAAAAGGAGAGGCCAAGGTGAAAATCCGCAAAGGACGCCTTGAGACCAAATGTGGATTTGAGTTGAAAACCCGAAAAGGGCGGCTCAAATATTGATTAGAATGGGGCAGGAGGTAATCAGAGTAGCTCAAATTACTGATCAAAATAGGATAGACAGTAGTCTTGCTATACCTGAATCAACAGGAAAGGGTATGCGACATCTTGGGGCATCAACAGAGTACTGTAGATCTCCTAAGCACATGTCAAACTCAGAATGGTCTTCAGAAAGTTTGTGCAGAGAAGTTCAAGCTGTGATATCTGGGGCATCCAATTTTCATACTATTTATGTTGAATTTGTTGTTCTTGGAATACTTCATTCTTTTCCAAGATGCACATTCCTAATCAATTTCTTTGTTATCCTTTTTTACTATTTTTGATAATTCATTCCTTTCGAGCTATGCTCAGAACTAACTTTATTCTTTTTCATTGTTATGACCTTTTTGCAAGCATGTTGCATTGGAATAATGATTAATGGACTAATAAAACTTTCACAAGGGAAGTTTTGCATATTACTTTAAAAGTTTCTAAATAATACAAGAACCTGAAACAGGACTATTGTTTAGAACGCACCAAGTTTAAAGGTTGGAAATTTAAGAAGGAAGAGTCTAATTAGAACTTTCTGGATTCTATTGTCAAAAACATTGATTGAACAAATGACATGATGATGACAGCTTAAAAAACAAGCGAGCAATGGTCACTAGGTAATAGGAAGAGGTTTCCTCGGAGAAAAAAGACTTCATTTGCACATGAGCCTTTGGTGCGACACCTTGGGCATGGTGTAAGGGCCAAAGAATTTTACATTCTATATCCTTGAATTGTGATAGGAGTGGATTGAGAAGAAGCCATATATATTTACCCTCGGGTTGCAGTGGGAGAACAATTATATGAATTTTGTGCCCCAATGGATTAAACTTGGAAGTTCACAGTGGGAGGCAGCCTGGCTAAATGTTTCTTCAGAAAAGCTAGTCAAGCAAGAAGGCGTTGTAGCACGTCAGTCACAAAGCCTTAATAAACTTCGAGTAATGACAACCTAAGCGGGATCATTCTCAGAAAAATAAATTTTGCATTCATGCAAACACCATTCACACATGTCTAATTATGAGCATTTGATACATTTTGATCATGCCATCCTAATCATTAGGCATAATTAGGTTCACTATACATGTCATGTTCCCCAGAGAACAGATCAGTGAAAATAGCAGATCTTGCCTTCTTGCATCGAGCGGAGCAGATCGAAGATGGCAAGTCTTATCTCCCTGAAGTAACAGTGGAGCAGATTAAAGTCGATAGTCCTATCTCCCTGAAGTTGCAGTGGAGCGGATTAAAACCTCAGATCTTATCTCTCTGAAGTTGCAGAGAGCATATCGCATCTAGTCTTATCTCCCTGAAGTTGCAGTGGAGCAGACTAAGTAAGCAAGTCTTATCCTCCTGAAGTTGCAGTGGGGCAGACTGAAGATGGCAAGTCTTATCTCCCTGAAGTTGTAGTGGAGCAGATTAAAGCCGATAATCCTATCTCACTGAAGTTGCAGTGGAGCGGATTAAAACCTCAAATCTTATCTCTCTAAAGTTGTAGAGAGCAGATCGCATCTAGTCTTATCTCCCTGAAGTTGCAGTGGAGCAGACTAAGTAAGCAAGTCTTATCCTCCTGAAGTTGCAGTAGGGCAGACTGAAGATGGCAAGTCTTATCTCCCTGAAGTTGCAGTGGAGCAGATTAAAGCCGATAATCCTATCCTCCTGAAGTTACAGTGGAGCGGATTAAAACCTCAGATCTTATCTCTCTGAAGTTGCAGAGAGCAGATCGCATCTAGTCTTATGTCCCTGAAGTTGCAGTGGAGCAGACTAAGTAAGCAAGTCTTATCCTCCTGAAGTTGCAATGGGGTAGACTGAAATTGGCAAGTCTTATCTCCCTGAAATTGCAGTGGAGCAGACTAAATAAGCAAGTCTTATCCTCCTGAAGTTGCAGTAAGGCAGACTGAAGATGACACTAATTCCTATACTTCTGAAGATGTACCAAGGTTCAGCACGACCGAACAAAATCGGGCATTTTTAAAGTCTTTGCTCTGTTCTTGTTACACGACAACGAGCAAAGAGGGGCAGCTGTAATACCCGATTTTGGCCCGGGTAAAAGGCCCAAATTACAAACGGGCCACAAGGCCCAAACTGAAATAAACAGAGGCCAAAAATTAGACCCAGGCCCGAAGCAATTTTAGAAACCCTAGGGTTTTTGAGGGAGCCTCCCGCCACAAGCCAAACGCCGGATCTCCGTGGTCTTCACCTGCAAAGGAAACAAACAATACAAGGAAAGAAATAAATAGCAAAGAAAATCAAAGATTCGTAAATCAAATCAAACGAGATTTGTTTCTTTATTTTTCATTCGGCTATAAAATAGCCATTGTAATATTGTAAAAGAGGGATCCCAAATTGGAAATCAATAAAAAGAAAGCAAATATTCTCACAGCAGAGACAGAGAGCAAAATCGACCGAAAAGGTTGACATTGTGCAATTTTTATTTGTTATATTTATTATTTTCATTCTTTCCTACATACAAATAAAATAAAAAGAAGTAAAGGAGAAAGAAACGACCCGAGTGCTGCCCAGAATCGCCGTGAACGGCCGAAAATCGAAAGGTTTCTCAGATATTTGATGTTCTTTCGGTGATATTTTGAGGGTTTTGGGGCCAAAAATTGGCTTAGGGCTTCGGAGGAGCCAGATCTGAAGTTTTCCCTGTTTTCAGCCACCGCAGACGGCGGCGCCGGTGCTGGAGATCGGTGGCCAGCGCGGTGGCCGGTGACCGGTTGATGATCGGACGGCTGGGATGGGGGGAGAGTTTTTTTTTGAGGTTTTGAAAGTTTTTTTTTAAAAGATGGAAAATGAAATTTTTGAATAGATTTTTGGCTTAAATAGCCTAGTGAAACGACGTCATTTCACCAGGCCTCCCCAGATACCAAAACGACGTCGTTTTGGGGAGGCCAACCAGACTCCGACCCGACCCGGCCTAGGATCCACGCGTTTTTATGCGGAGGGAAAATTTGCGCTTTTAGCCCCTCCGCCTTTTTAATATTTCACAATTAAGTTTTTTATATTTTTAAATTTGCCCTTTAATTTATTTTTAATTTCAATTTTAACCCTACCTAAACGACGCCATTTTAGAGGAGAAGAGAAAATTTCCCTTCCAGCCCCTCTATGTAATTCTCGTGTTCAATTTAATCCTTTGGGTTTTATTGATTTACAGATTTGCCCCCAGATTTTTCCTATTCAGTTTAATTTACTTTTTGTTTTCATTTTTTGAAATTAATTAACTTCCATAATGTAATTATTTCTTTTTTTTTGTAATTAGTTTTTATTTATATATTTTGTTGTTTTCATTTATTTATTTATATTTTTTAAAAAACAAATATTTTTATGTGTACGTATATCTATTTTTAATATTTTTATATTTATATACTTTTTTATGTATCCATTTATTTTCCTATATATATGTATATTTTCTATAATATAATTATTATTATTATTTTTTGTACATATATTTTAACAAATGTTTTATTTATATCCATATGGATATTTATTCTTTTTTTAAAAAAAAGGGTTCAAATATATATAATTTTAAACGCCTATTTTATAATCTATATATGTTCATCTATTTTTCTTTATATTCACAAATATTATGTATTGCATATATATATAAGTTCCATAACCCAAAAATTTATTTGTAAATCATGTGTATATTTTAATCTTCATAATTTCTATGTTCATATTATATATATTCTTTACTTCACTTATTTGGTTTGCTTTCCTCATTCGTTATAATTGTGTTTACATTTAATATTTTGCATGTCATGGATTATTGTTATCAATTTTGTTTATTCATTTGTTCATATTATTTCTATGCATCGTAATATTTATTATTGCATTGTATATTTAATGTAGCATCACATCATTTTTTTACAAAATTTTCAAAATTGAGATAATGCTTGTATTTAGGATTTTCAAGGAAATTGAGCCCTAACGTATTGGGTTCCAATTTTCTTCGTTAAATCTAACAATCGAGCATTTCTCTTTAATCAAAAAATAAGAACTCATTATTGGGAACTTAACACGTTGTGTCCTAATGTATTGGATGTGACACATTGATTTCTCGAAATGAAGATTTTTAAAAAAAAAGAAATAATAAAGGAAATATTCCGAGTTTGGGATTTTAAAGGAATTGTGCCCTAACGTATTGGGCCGCGATTTCTTAAATCTTGGATAAATGGATATTCTTTTAATTTTTTTCTTTTTCATATGAGTATTCTAACCTAATTCATTTTGGAGGAAATTAGAATGTTGTGCCCTAACGCATTGGGTGTGGCATTTTTCTTCTCTGAAATGAGAAGGGTCTTAATACGTAATGTTTTAAGTTTTTTAAAGATTATATTTTTTAAAATTTTTGACCTTAAGACACTAATTAATTAATTAGGTACCAATTTTGGACGTTACGAGGGTGCTAACCCTTTCTCGTACGTAACTGACTCCTGGACCTGTTTTTCTAAAATTCGTAGACCAAAATCGTTTTAGGTGACCTAATCACACCTTAATAAAAGATTGGTGGCGACTCCCAATTTTTACTTTTTAAAAGTCGACAACCTAAAACTTTTATTTTTCAAAAAAATGGTTTCGACAGAAAACTCCTAAAAAAATTTAAAATGGAAAAATAAAAAGGGTCGAATTTTGCATTTTACCATGTGTAGGGGGAAATTCATCCATTTCCACGACACTAAGCTTTTGGAATTCAATTTTTGTGCATACCAATCCATCCTCTCAATTGCGTCTTAGAAGCCATTGAATTGTTATTTAGTTGTTTTAAAAGATTCTTTATTTCCACCACCTAAAAAGCTACAGGTTCAACGTGTTTTCTCTTTTATTGGTGAAGGGGCCGAAACATCACGCAAAGATGTTGGTTACCATGTATTTAATTGCAATAATATTGAAGGGGCAAAGATCATGCGGTAAGCTGTTATAGGTCGGATGAAATACATTACCTCGCTAAAATTAATGGCATTCATACTATATTTAAAACTTTAACTGAATTACTGTAGACACTAATCTAATTAAGAAACATTAAAAATATATGTTGTTGTACAAAATTAATAAATTATATTAATACAAAAGTAAACTTTACATAAAATATAAAATTCAATTTTATCATTTCAATAAAAAAATCTCAGCTTATTAGCTTCTGAAGTTTGCCGACAACTATATAGCTTGATGTTCACGAATCATGAGAGTGGCATACTCTTTTGAACCAAAAAATAAAAAATAGAAGCCTACTTACGATTGCTCATCCCTTTCACTTCCAAATTTCCCCTCTACATCAACATTTCCAAAAAACAAAAATGGCAGCTTCTTTAAAGCTTTCCCCTTTCATTTTTCCACTTTCATTCTTCTTTTCTCATGTGTTGTTTGCTTCCTCTCTTTCTCCTCCTCCTCCTCCTCCTCCGCAAACAACCACACTTGATATCTCTTCTTCTCTTAAACAAGCTAAAGATATTCTTTCTTTGGATCCACTGTCTTTTAAACCCTTCGCTACTTCCCAAAGCCAACTCCTTCACTCCAACTCTTCTTCTCCTCCTGCTTGTGTTTTTTCTATTCCACTTCACTCTCGAGCGTCTCTTCACAAAACTGACCATACCGACTATAAATCCCTTGTTCTATCCCGGCTTCATCGTGACTCTGCCCGATTCCACTCACTCACTACCAAACTCCTCCTCGCTCTCAATGGGGTCCAGAAATCCTAGATCCTACCCTACGAGCTTTCTACCCCCATCATTTCCGGGACAAGCCTAGGAAGTGGGGAGTACTTTTCCCAGGTCGGAGTCGGTAGACCGGGTACAATTCTATATGGTTCTCGATTCCGGAAGTGATATTAATTGGATCCAATGTGAGCCCTGTAAGGATCAGGGATTTAAATTGCGGTCGCGGTCGCGTTTATCGTTGTCGTGGATATAACGAACGCTATTGCGGTCACTGCGGGTATCGCGATCGTGAATTTTTTTAAAATTCGCACAACTTATTGAAAAACATAGTAATTACAATTATAATTATAAAAAATCAATTTTAATTATTTTTAGAGTGTTTTCTAACACTTATGAACTAAGTGTAAAACATAGTAATTTTTCTTATTATGCAAACTAAGTTATATTTAGAAATCATTTTTTTTTACTCTCTTAAGTTAAATCTAAAGTTTTTTTTTCTTTATTGTGTTAATTTTGCTAATAAATGAGAAGCCTTTCTAAAGCTTCTTCTTCTTTTCTTTTTCTCTCTAATATGAGTTTATAAATATTTGGGTCATGCAAGATTCTTCTTTAAATTTTTGGGCTCTTTCATTTATTGTTTCTAAATAAAATGAACGTTTTTTTTTCTCTTTTAGTCCTCGGCTTGTCCAATCATTTATTGTGTTCTATTTACTTAATACTATTTTTTATTTATAAGCAAACTAAAAATCTTCATTTTCTGATTTCTTTCAAAAGGAGTGTTTTTGTTTCTTTTTCTTAGATATATTTTACTTTTTTTTTACTTGTTACAATTAGATTCTTAAATTGCTTAACATTTATATTTGAAGGTACCATTTCATTGGAAATTCCATAAATCCTTTTCTAGATTCTTGTGGACAAACATTTACTTTATCAACAAACATATGATAAAATTTCGTGTTTCAAATATTTTAAATTTTTAATATATGAATGTTTGTTCATAGATAACAAAAACTTAAGGGACTTAAGGGGAAAATTGACTATAAAGACTTTATTACATGTCATATTAAAAATTGTGTCCAGAGATTTCTATATATATTTAAATTTAATAAAGAAATTTTTTAATAATTGTTTTAAGAAAATTTTTAACAATTTAGTGATTTACATTATTAAAAAATTTATAGAAACTTTATGGTTACCATTTCTCAATGAAAGCACAATTTACTTGGCTCTTTTCTAGTGGATAAAATGGATGGTGGCTGCAAATTGACAGAAACTTTATGGTTACCAACTTACCATTTCTCAATAAAAGCACAATTTACATGGCTATTTTCAAGTGATTAAAACGGACGGTGGCTGCCCCTAATTAATGAGTAAAACAAGAACCAAAGACAAAACAAAACAGAGCAGCATGCCATAAGCCATAAAGCCATAAACCAAAACAAAAACAGAAAAATTAAAATCAAACGAAACGATTCTATTCCCTAACCCTAACCAGTAGCCTCCAAGGCTCCAACTATAGACTTCAACCTCATTAGACTACCAACAAAAATGGTCGAATATGTTGCCTCTACTGTTGTTGAAAGTGTGAAAAACCAGGTAAAGGAATACTGGCTTAGAAGGGCTGAGAAAGAACTGGAAGAAACCTAGAACTTCGAAGAGGAAATAGATGGCGTCCGTCAAGCGGTTCAAATGGTGTCCTCAATTCTAAAGAACATATTTGCACTGCAGATTCAAGACAAACAAGCAAAAATCAAGACAAAATTTCAGGTACTACTTGAAAATTATCAATCTCTGAATGTGCAAGTGATTAGGGCATGGTTTGCTTTTCAGATTCAAGTCCTAGGCTCCTTGCTTTCATCTGTTGGTTGTTGTTTGCCGAAATATAAGAAATATAATTTCATATTTTCTATTGCTTTTGAGTTTTGATTACTTTTTTCTGTTTATTTGGACTTCTTTTTACTTTTTTTGATTGAAAGCTCTCTGATTTTGCAGGTTTTTGTTTAGAGGGGATGACTTTTTTTAATTTACTGTAACGGAAAATAACGGGAATAACGGCCCGTTATTGCCTCAATTGGTCGTTACCCGTTAAATTGCAGCCGCGATCCACCGCTATTGGTGTGACTCCGCTTCACACCGCTATTTTTAGCAAAAGCGGTTTCAGACGACACCGCTACCGCTATTCTGATATCAGACCACTATTTAAATCCCTGGTAAGGACTGCTACCAACAATTCGACCCTATATTTAACCCTTCTACTTCATCCACTTATATTCTGCTTTCTTGTGTGTCCAGGCAGTGTTCCTCTCTTGATGTTTCCTCTTGCGATAGTGGGAAATGTCTCCACCATGTCTTGTACGGAGATGGGTCTTATACAATGGGAGAGTTCGTCACTGAAATGTTGTCGTTTGGAAACTCCAGTGAAGTCAATAACATTGCTTTGGGTTGTGGTCAATACAACACAGGCTTGTTTGCTGGAGCTGCAGGATTGCTAGGACTCGACGGTGGATCCTTCTCCTTAACATCACAGATTAAAGCCACGTCGTTCTCTTATTGCTTGGTGGATCGTGATTCGGCTAGCTCGTCGACTCTGGATTTCAACTCTGGGCTACCGGCTGACTCAGTGATTGCTTCACTAATAAGGAACCAAAAGGTGGATACATTTTCTTACGTTCGTCTGACAGATTTTAGTGTGGGTGGCCAACCAGTTCAACTCCCGTTGGGCCTCTTTGATATGGACGATTCAGGAAACGGAGGAGTAATGCTAGATTCAGAGATTTAAATAGCGGTTCGATATCAGAATAGCGGCCGTTATATAGCGGTAGCGGCGCCGTCCGAAACCGCTTTTGCTAATAGCGGTGTGAAGCGGAGTCACACCAATAGAGGTGGATCGCGGCCGCAATTTAGTGGGTAACGGCCAATTGCGAAAATAATGGGCCGTTATTCCCGTTATTTTCTGTTATAGTAAATTAAAAAAAAAGTCATCCCCTCTAAACAAAAACCTGCAAAATTAGAGAGCTTTCAATCAAAAATAGTAAAAAAAAGTCCAAATAAACAGAAAAAAGTAATCAAAACTCAAAAGCAATAGAAAATATGAAATTCTATTTCTTATATTTCGGCAAACAACAACCAGCAGATGAAAGTAAGGAGCCGAGGACTTGAATCTAAAAAGCAAACCCTGCCCTAATCACTTGCACATTCAGAGATTGATAATTTTCAAGTAAGTAGTACCTGAAATTTTGTCTTGATTTTTGCTTGTTTGTCTTGAATCTACAGTGCAAATATGTTCTTTAGAATTGAGGACACCATTTAAACCGCTTGACGAATGCCATCTATTTCCTCCTCGAAGTTCTAGGTTTCTTCTAGTTCTTTATCAGCCCTTCTAAGCTAGTATTCCTTTACCTGGTTTTTCACACTTTCAACAGCAGTAGAGGCAACATATTCGACCATTTTTGTTGATAGTCTGATGAGGTTGAAGTTTAGAGTTGGAGCCTTAGAGGCTACTGGTTAGGGTTAGGGAATAGAATCATTTTAGTTTTTTCCATTATGCTATTACACCTCTATTCCATTCAACCAAACACAAGATTACTATTACGCCTCTATTCCATTACATTCAACCAAACAGTTGATTTGCTATTACACCTCTAATCCAATACACCTCTAATCCAATACAACTCTAATCCAATACACCTCTAATCCAATACAGCGAACCAAATGTACCCTAACTATTCACATGAACTTACCTCGACAAATAGGGGCGTGAAGGTTAAATCGAGCTATTTCGAAGCTTTAGCTTTGCCTCGATTTAAGTTCGTACGTGGTTTGTCTTGACCTAAATAGACAATTTCAATCCATTTAATACTTCTAGCATTCAATTTAGTCCACTTTCACATTTATGCAACATTACTAATTTTCTCCTAACATTTTAACTTTTCACAATTTAGTCCTTAAGCTCATAAATTGAAATCTAAGCATTTTAATCCCCCATTCAAGCTAACAAAATTTATTACGGACTTATATCAACCTAAAAAAACCATCATTTCCTAAATTTTCCATGAACTTTTACTATTTTTACAAACAAATCCCTAAATGCAAAATTCATCAAAAATCACTTTACAAAACTTGTTTATTTATCAACAAGGACTCATAATATACCATTAAACATCAAGCATCATTTAAAAACATTTATGGAATAACCCTAAACCTTTAACATTTTTACAAATTGATCCCCAAGCTAGCTAGATCAAGCTAAAACAACCTAAAAAACATATAAATAATTAAAAATGGGGCTCGGAAACACTTACATGCAAGATGAGAAGCCAACCGAATGCTCAAGCTTAATGTCTATGGTGATTTTTAAAGATAGATTGAAATGGGGAAGAAGATGAGTTTAATTCATTAAGTTATTTTAACATTACTTATCAAATTACTAATTTAACCTTTAAAAACATTAATAATTTCAATAAAACCAAGGCCACAAACATTTACTATTAACTCAATTGGTTTATTTGACATTGAAGTCCTTTAGTCTAAGGTTTCATATCCATTTGACCCCTTTTAACCATGGAATTCTACTTTTACACTTTTTACGATTTAGTCCTTTTCATTTAATTAATCATGCAAACATAAAAATTTCTTAACGAAATTTTAATAAAATCTAACTAATATCCCATAGACATTAAAATAATAAAAAAAATAATTTACTCGTTAGATTTGTGGTCCCAAAATTATTGTTCTGATTTAACTAAAAACAGGCTGTTATAGAGAGAATTTAAAATATTAACTAAATAGGACCATTTTGCAAAACAAGGGAATATAAGAGTGGTTTTATAGCAAATTATCCTTATTTTTGAAATATTGGAGGGAAAGGAGTATTTTGTAAAATAAGAGAAATATGAGAGTGGCCTAATGGCAATTTCCCCAATTATTGAAAATCATGTGGGGTTTTTAATTTTAAAAACACTGCAATTTTCACCCGAATTAAGAGATTTTTCTCTTGTTTTTTTCTCATTTTCATAGCCCAAATATAAGAGAATATATCTAAACTTTTACTCTCTCAAAATTCTCTCCAAAATCTCCATAAAAGTTTTCCAAAGTTGAGCAAAAGTTATCCAGAATGTCTTCAAGGATCTTGATTCAATCTTTTAAATTGGTTATTTGAGATCAATTGAAGGTAATTATCAACTCTAAATTCAATTTAACGTGTTTTCAATCATTATTTGCTATTTAAATTGATTAAAATGGATTTTCAAGTTTTGATTTCTTCTTTCTTGAACATGGAACTCAACAATGGTGAATCCATGATAGTTGGAATCTAAGTTTTAATGGATGTCTAAGCTAAACATGTGTTTATTAAGAGGTTTTCAATCATAGAACAAGAGATCAAACTCATTTGGTTGATCAATTTTGATAAATTCGTTTTTAATAAAAAAATGAGTTAATTTTCTGGAAAATTTTAAAATGATTTAATAGATGAAATTAACGCTTAGGTTTTATGTTAATGGACTAGGAGTGAAGTTTAGAAGTGGTTTGTCGTGCTAAGAAGGTCGTTTAGCTGATGAATTTTATGTTTCGGCTTAGTTGTGCAATTTTGGTAAGGTAGATTAAAGAAACGATTTAGATTCATATAGTTTATGAAATTTTGACTTTCTTGATGTTAATGTTAGTTTGTAATGCATATTTTGTCTCTGTTAAAGCTTCACACTGAGATGAGGATGATGCTAACTGGATTTGCGGCTAAAACTTACGTACTTGAACACACTTTTGTTCGAAAAATAAAGCATGGAGGTGAGTGATTTTAAAGGCTATTGGTAAATTTGCCTGGTTTTGTATTAAATTAAAGTTTTGAATAGTGTTTTTAATAACTTAATCACATCTTATTTGGTTGGATTTGCAAAAATTAATTTTATTTAACAAGAGCATTATTGCAATTGGCTTTTGGAAAATTGTGTGTTAAGCTTTTGGTATGATTAATTTGGATTGAATGGATTGTTAATTGGAGCATGAGTTACTAAATTTTTTAGCACTTGATGTTGGTTTTATGATTGGTTTAAGATTCATGGAAAAAGGCATTTGTTGTACTTAATTATATTGATGTTGAAATTGTTAAGCTACATGCTTTTAATGGCATTTTTACATCTTAAATTAAGTGTTTAAACATCAGATTTTATACCTTGTATGTATGATTATATTGGCAACATTCCATGGTGGATCTATTGGATATAGTTGGCATGCCATAGGATTTGTGAGTACTCACCATTTTATGTGTTATTTGTGAGCATATGGCTTAAGAAGTTCTGATTTTTGAAGTAAATAAGGGAGTCTTGAGCTTGTGTCTCCACTCAACGGGACTGCAAGGCGATATAAAGGAGCGTGTGGCTTTGGCCCACTCAACCCGGGACTGTTTCCAATATGTAGGAGTTTGGAGATCCATTTATCCAATATATGATCACACGTTTAAATATTGCCACGGATGTATTATGCCAATATAAGTGTATGTTTATAAGTTAAATTATGATTTCATATGCCATATTAAATTGGAATTTTATTCATGGAATAGCATATGATATGATATTGTGAATGAAATTTTGATGCTTAATGTGCCTAGATTTATGCATGAATTGGGTGTGATTAGTTATAGTTTTTACGATCATTCACTAAGCTTTTTAAGCTCACACCCTCACACTTATGTGCAGAGACTTTTTCGACTTGAGGAGGAGGAGCAAACGAAGGCCGATCCAAGATTAAGGCTCGGTAGTAGCATAAGGGTTCTTCTTTAGAAATAGTAAGGGGCATTGTGGCACTTATTAGGACTAGATTTAATTTAATTGTAATGGACATTGCACATTTATTTGGACATTTATTTTAGTGATGTTATAATTACTTTAATGCTTGATTTTTATGCTTAATTGTTGTGTGGTTTATGGTATGTTGATGAGAGATCATATGGTGATTGAGAACATGGTGTTTGAAGCATGTATTTTATATTAACATAGTTTAATTGTAGCTTGCCAAGGAGTGGAATGTTTGTGGCTAAGGTATGTACCTTGTGTGATATAATTGATTGTTGCTAAGTTTGATTATAATTTAGTCCTAAAACTTGATTAGATTAATTAAAGCCTTTAACCATAGGGAAACTCGATAATATTTTAGAATTAGACTTGTGAGTGTTAAAATTTGGTTAGATAATATTTTGGGTAATGTATTAAAAGTTTATAAAAAATTACGTTTTAGTTCCTATTAATAAAATAATAATTAGACTTAGTAAATGAACTCAATTGAAACTAAAATTTTTAGGGCTTGCATAAATTGACTAAAAAAAGGTTGGTAATCATTTAGAACTAAAAATGAGACTATTTAACTTTAGATGGTAAAATGACCAAAATACCTTTAAGGTTAAATAATTAGAAATAGTTTAAAAATGGTTCACAAAATCACTTATGCATTAAAATTGGATAGTTAATTAGTTAGAATTGAGGTGTTATAAGGTTGGGGTGTGTTTTTGGCGGTCTTGAGTTTGAGAGTCACTTCAATGGCTATTATGTCGCTTCAGATTAGGGTCAGTCCGTGCTATTCGGGTTAGGGGTGTCACAATACATGCAAAACTGTTTTACAAACTTATGTTTTCTGACAAACAGGATCTGTGAACTGGGTCTCGTAATCTACACCGCGAACCAAGTACGCAAAAATGATTTTCAAACTAAGTCTTCTTTCTGTTTTAAACTATGTATTTTAGGCATTGTCAATTCCTGATTATTCATTGAGTTCTCGATGAAATCACCCACTCCTTTCTTACTTTGCAGGTAAGTAGGTCGCGGATGGAAGTGGCAAGTTAGATGGCTTAGCAAGGCTCATCCTTGAACAGATACTATCGAACCTGGGAATTAGGAAATGGGGTTTATTATTTTATGTGGGTTTAGATTAATCATAAGTTGACTCTGTTATTGAAATATTTTCTTTTAAAGTTTAAGTTTCTTTTATCTTTGCGAACCATGTCTTAGAATGTTATCTTTTATTATGAAT
Source organism: Gossypium hirsutum (assembly GCF_007990345.1). Lineage (NCBI taxonomy): Eukaryota > Viridiplantae > Streptophyta > Magnoliopsida > Malvales > Malvaceae > Gossypium > Gossypium hirsutum. Next base: position 29,925,183 of record NC_053444.1, read on the forward strand.
AAGCATGTTTCGTGCTATATAAGTTTCATTTTCAAACAAGCACAAGCTAAGTTTTTAAGTTCAATTTTCAGTAAATACATATGAAATTATTTTAGAAAGTTATATTTTTTGACAAACACGATCTGCAAACCGGGTCTCGCAATCTACACTGCCAACCCAACACTTGAAAATGATTTTCAAACTAAGTCTTCTCTCTATTTTAAACTTTGTATTTTAAGCATGCTTTGTCGATTCCTGTTTATTCATTGAGTACTTGATGAACTCACCCACTCCTCTCTTACTTCGCAAATAACTAGGACGCGGATGGCAGTGGCGAGGTAGATGGCTTGGCGAGGCTCATCCCTAAACAGAAACTGGCGAACCTGGGAATTAGGTGATGGGGTTTATTATTTTATGTTGGTTTAGATTAATTATAAGTTAATTCTGTTATTGAAATAATTTATTTAAAAGTTGAAGTTTATTTTACCATTGCGAACCCTTCTAAAACATATAAAGATGACCCAGTTACTTAGTAGAACTTAACAAGTGTCACACGTTTCAAAATTTACCTTCTTAATGGTTTAGAATTCTCAAGAAAAACATAAATAAGTACAATACATTCACAATTCTCAAGCTAGGTTATCTAGTTTATTTCTAGTTAAACTACTCATAATCTAACTAGTACAATACTCCAGACAAACAAGGCGTATTACACCTTTCGCGCCAACTCATACCATACTTAACCTTTATGACTTAACATAGACTTCTCCTTAATATAGTAGAATAACTGAAACAAAATCCTCACCTACATATGTGGAGATTACTATATGCCCACATGTATTCATGATAGCTCTTGAAAAGAGTTATATTTTATACCTTTAGACTTGGTCAATTGTCTATACTTAGGTAAGTTTAGTTGCATTTTAGGATTTTCCATTAGTTTTTTTAGGAAATTGCATTAAAAGGCTTGGACTGTGCTTAAATGTTATTACGTGTTACTTCTAATTGTTTTAATTTACTATTTCATTCAATGGTATTTATGAATAAAATGCGTGTAATCTCTAAATATAGGTGAATATGCAACATGTTTATAAAATTAATCTAATTCTTACAAGGTTAGGTTAGTTAGATCGAAATTGAATGATATGAACGAATAGTCGAAAGAATACTTGTAACAGAATTTAGACATAGAGCAACATTTTGTATAGAAAGGAGAAGAACAGTAGTAGGAACCAGACTCAAAGCCTATAGTGCCCTAGGTGTGGTAACTCAAGGTTTAGCTTTCGAAAGAAACAGAACACAATAGAATTATTTCGAGTAGTAGAATAAGATTGATCTTGCCGAGACATTATTGGTTAATAAGCGTAGAATATTAGTAATCCCAGCTTTTCAAATCAACATTGTAGGTCTTTTAATCCTTTTCGTAGCATATTTATTTTCACAACTCTAATTTTTTACTTGATTGTTCCGTACATTTTATACATCATTATTCTCCTAAATGCCACTGCATTTTTATTACTCTTCTTTTTGCCTTAGCATTAATCTCACTTTACTATAATAACTTAACCAATTTAAACCTATCCAATCCCTATGGAGACAATCTCACTTATCACTTTATTACTTGATTCGACGTGCATAGTTGGCACAATTCATATTTCATATTCACACACGACAAGTTTTTTGCATCATTGCTGGGGAATGGCACTTTGGTGAAATTTGGTTTGGTTATTTTATTTAATTCCATTTAGTTTTAGTTAATTTAGTTGTATTTAGTTTTTCTAGGTTTGTTATCAATGCATGAGTAGAGGCATTCTTGCTAACGAAGAGTATCCTTTTAACCCTAAGATCGAGAGAACTTTGAGAATAAGGAGAAGAGAAGTGCGTAACATGGCTAGGGACGGGAATGATCCTGGTCTAAATGATCCATTAAATCCAAATGGTCAGGATGTTGATCTTCCTATTCATCATGTGATAGATGATTGAGACAGGCCAATTCATGAACATGTTATGCCAATTTTGGATTATCTGAATCCAAACAATTGCATCGGTGATGTTTCAGATGTTACAAACAGTGGGATAGTTCAGTAAGTTGCCTACTGAAGATCCACGATTGCATTTAAGACTTTTTCTAGAAGTCTGTGTATCGTTTAGACAATAGGGTGTTCTTGAAAACGCCCTGAGACTTAAATTGTTTCCATATTCTTTGAGAGATCAAGCAAAAGCATGGTTGAATGCTTTGCTGTTGGGGATAGTGACATCATGGAATGATCTTTGCTAGAGGTTTTTGTTACGGTATAATCTGCCAAACATGAATGACAAGCTTACAAATGACATCATGTCTTTTTGGCAATCAGAGGATGAAACACTATATGAAGTATGGGAAAGATTTAACGAACTACTTCAAAAATGTTCGATGCATGGGTTTCAGCACTGGACACAGATGGAGATGTTTTATAATGGGTTGAATAAACATATGAGAATGGTAGTTGATGCTTCTGCCAATGGTACCTTGTTGGATAAGTCTTACAGTGAAGCATATGAGTTTTTAGAATGGATTTCTAACAATGATTATCAATATCCTACCACGTGAGTTGGGACTAGCAGGAGAGCTGCTGGCACCATGGAACTTGATGCAATCACTTCATTGACTGCCCAGGTATCATCTTTAACTAATATGATCAAAATAATGAAGAGACCAACTGCAGTTCAGGAGATGAAAGTAGTCGAGCCAGCGTGTGTTTATTATGGTGAAGACCATGAGTTTGACGAATGCCTATCAAATTTAGCATCTGTGTGCTACATAGGTAATTTCAACCGGAACAATAACTCTATTCCAACATGTATAATCTAGTGTGGAAGCAACATCTAAACTTTAGCTGAAATAATCAAGGTGTGGGGAATTTTAACAATGCGACAAGAAAGAACACCACCGGTGCACTGCCTGGTTATACTCAACCTATACAGAGGTAAAATGTCCAACAAGGTCAGACATTGGCTTCATGATCATCATCATCATCATCTATTGAAGCCTTGCTGAAAAAATATATGGCCAAGAACGATGTCGTAATTTAGAGTCAACTTGCATCCCTTTGAGCTCTTGAGAATCATGTGGGGTAGATAGCAAATGCTTTGATTTCGAGACCAAAAGGAGCTCTACCAAGTGATATTGAGACTTCGAGATCACAAGGGAAGGAGCATTGAAAAGCAATTAGTATCAGAAGTGGGATTCAGGTGAATGAAATCGTTAAACATACCATGGTAGAACAGGGCAAATCAGATTGCAACAATAGAAAGCTATTAGATGTAACACCCCTTACTTGAGATCATTGCCGGAGTCGAGCACGAGGCGTTACTTGACTTAACTTACTAGTTTGAGGCATAAAGATTTGCTTTTAAAATTAATTTCACTATTTACAACAAAGTTGTCCAATCACATAGTAGTTACTAAATTAATTATAACTCGAGCTACGAAACTCAAAATTTAGATCTGTAAATTTTTCGTAAAACTAGACTCATATATCTTCTTACCATAAATTTTTTAGAATTTTTGGTTTAGCCAATTAGTACAGTTTATTAGTTAAAGTCTTCCCTGTTTCACTATTTGACTGTCCTGACCTCTCGTCCCTAAAATTAAAATTTCTCATTGTATAATTTTAATATGGTCTTATAACTTGTTTCTATAGAAAATAGAATCATTAAGGAATCTATAAATATAAATTACAACTCATAAATATTTTTGTACAGTTTTTAATGATTTTCTAAAGTCAGAACAGGGGACTCTAAAAACCGTTCTGACCATATCTAACTAAAATCCACATATCTAAGAATATAAAATTCCTTTTTCTACACCGTTATTTTTCTATGAAAATAGACTCAATAAGATTTAATTCTATTTATCATTCACCCTATAATTCATTTTATACTATCCCTGGTGATTTTTTATAGTCACGTCACTGCTGCTGTCTGAAATGTGTTTCATTGCAAATTTTTACTTTTTCACAATTTCTAGGTATAAACTATCACCTAGGCATATATAATACCAAACATATTCTTACTTGGCCGTTTTAATAGCTAAAAATTATCACATATTTACACATCATCCTTTAGCATTGTCATAAGGACATACATTCAAAATGACTAAGTCCCTATGCATGCCATAGTTCAACATTGATCATCATAAAATACCGAGTTGTTGTGGTTGATAGTGTGGACGCTCTCCGACGTCTTTAAGATCCCTAAAGTAGCTTTGCAATTCTATAAAAGAAAGAAAAATAAAAGAAGTAAGCATAAAGCTTAGTAAGTTTACAAGTAAATATATAACAACACTTAACACAAATAATTATACTCAAGTAACATGATCCCTAAATTCCTCTTTACTTAATCTCTTACTCGTTCTCTTGCTTGTTTACTTAGCTAACTCATGATTATAACTTAATCTTCTCTTGCTGAAATGTTGATTCTCAATTGATAACATAATATGTTCTTAACTCTTATAACTCACCTGAATTTGCTATTTATGCTTTTACCTGATTATAACGCCATGTCCTAGACATGGTATTACATGGGACCTCTCATAATCTCAATGATGCCAATGCCATGTTCCAAACATGGTCTTACATGGGATCTCATCACCCAAATGTCATGACATTTGTATCCGATACATTCCAAAAGTTTCAAAGGGACTTTTTAATACTAATTCTCTGTCGTCTCATACTTGAGTCAACATCAAATAAATTCATGAAATAAATATTTAATTGCTATAAAATAACAGCATTAATAATAATTATTGAAATATTGCATTTATTTACCGTAAACTTACCTCGGTACAAAATATAGCCAAATCCACCCACTTAGTCTTCAACCTTATTCTTTCCTTTGTCTAACCATGGATTCCATTCTTCTTGATCTATAATAGCAAATTTAGATTATTTAATACTCAAATTTGCCAAAACAGCCATTGACTCTAACTTTGGAAAAATTATGATTTTGCCCCTAAGCTTTTACATAATTACACTTTTTCCCCAAAGCTCGAAAATTAAACTTCATCTCTTATTCTTATGTTTTATAACATGCTGAATAATTTTCCCTTCTATGACAACATCAAATTCTTACTCTAACACTTACTTATGAACATTAGGTATTTTACCGATTATGTCGATTTACTCGTTTTCACTTAAAATCGACTAGCAAAAGTTGTTTAACATAATTTCTAGCTTCATATTATATCATAAAACATCAAAATAAACATATTTCTCCTATGGGTATTTTTTCAAATATAAACCCTAGATTAAATTATTGCTAGAATAAGCTAAATCAAGTTACTGAGACCCCAAAAACGTAAAAAACATTGAGAACGAGGCTTGGGATCACTTACTACGGAGCTTAGAAGTTTGAAAACCCTAACTATGGCTTCCCCCCTTGTTAATTTCATCAAAATGAAGAAGATGAGCAGAATTTTCCATCTTTTTCCCTTTTAATTCATTTTAATTATCGAATTACCAAAATGCCCCTAACTTAAAAATTTCCTATTTCACTTATTTCATGTCCATTTTTGTCCATAACTTAACCAATGGTCTAAGTACCATATAAAGACCTCCAATTTAGAATTTCATAACAATTGGACACCTCTAACATGTAGAACTCAACTTTTGCACTTTTTACAATTTAGTCATTTTGACTAAATTGAGTGCCCAAACATTGAAATTTTTGAATGAAAATTTCACGAAATCATTCCGTGAAATTGTAGACCATAAAAATATAGTAAAAATAAAATTTTCCTCATCAGATTGGTGGTCCCGAAACCATTTTTTTAACTAGGCCCAAAATCGAGATGTTACATTAGAAACGTTTGAAAAGTACATTGTAGCTGAAAAGGCTAAGCAAAAGATTGCTGCAGTAGAATCAGATTGTGTTACCAACAAAAATGTTACGGCAAAACAGCGTTAGCAACCTGAAGGATAGCCACCTCCACCATTTTCCCAATCATTTTACAATTGTAAACAAAAGGCTCAGTTCAAAAGATTTCTAGATGTCCTTAAATAACTTCACAACTACATACCACTGGTTGAAGCTTTGGAGCAAATGCCCAATTATGTGAAATTTATGAAAGACATATTGTCAAAGAAGTGCAGATTTGGACAATTTGAGACTGTTGCTCTTACTGAAAGGTGCACAACAATGTTGACAAATAAATTACCTCCAAAGTTGAAGAACCCAGGGAGTTTCACTATCTCATGTTCAATAGGAAATCAATATGTTGGTAAGGCACTATGTGATTTAGGAAGCTGGGAATTGGGAAAGCAAGACCTACTAAGGTTACGTTGCAATTGGCTGATCAATCCTACGCACATCTGAAATGTAAAATTGAGGACGTACTGGTAAGAGTAGATAAGTTTTTTTTTTCTGGCAGATTTTCGTATTTAGAATGTGAAGTTGACAAAGATGTGTCAATTATTCTTGGAAGACCTTTTCTTGCTACAGGTAGGAATTTAATTCATGTGTAGAAAGATGAACTGACCATGAGGGTAAATGAACAATAAATTACATTCAATGTATTTGATGCTTTCAAATGCACTATGAAAGTGAAGAATGCCATGCCATTAACCTGATAGGGGCAGTAGTGGAGGAAGAGTTCACAAGATTTTGCCACAATAATTCTGATAGTAATGAAGATTTACTTGAGTGGAGTTACGCAATAATTTTTGAGGACCTTGGTGAACTTGTGGAAACTAAGAAGCTTGTAGATAGACCAGGGAAGAAGTTTGAATCCTTGTAGTTATCAAATCGCTCTTTCAGGCATCCTAAACCTTCTATAGAGGAACATCTCACACTAGAGTTGAAGTATTTGCCACAACATTTAAAATATGCTTATTTGAGAGAAAACAACACTTTGCCAGTAGTTATTTCTACTGAATTGACACTCGATCAAGAGGTGAGATTGGTGGAAGTACTCCGACGATCTAAGAAGGTATTGGGATGGACAATTGTTGACATCAAGGGAATCAACCCTGCTATTTGTATGTATAAAATCTTACTAGATGATTTTCATAGCAATTCTATTGAACTGTAGAGGAGGTTGAATCCAATCATAAAGGAAGTTATTAAAAAAAGATTATCAAGTGCCTAGATGTTGGTATTATCTACTCGATCTCCGACAGCTCGTGGGTGAGCCCTATCCAATGTGTATCTAAGAAAGGAGGTGTCACAGTGGTTAGCAACGATAACCATGAGCTTATTCCAACTCACACTGTCACGGGATGGAGAGTTTGCGTGGATTATCCTACCCCTAACCCGTATTCGTCGACAGATTAAGGTTATAAAGCATTAATGTATAAACGAAACATTTAACATACAATTCACACATATCCATAAACATGTTATAACCAACCATTCACATACATATCGTCCCTAAATCGAGCCTTCGAGGCCTTAATTATACCTTAGAAACAATTTGGGACCAATTTGAAAACATTTGGAAAGCTTAAGAAAAAGTTGAAAATTTTTGACTACAGGGGTGAAAAATTTGAAAACACCTGTGTCCCAAGTTGTGTGACCTTCGAACTAGAGACACACGATCGTGTCCCATCCTGTGTAACTCTCTGAGTAGGGTCACACGACTATGTCGCATGCCCGTGTGCTAGGCCGTGTACTCATTGACTTGCATAAAAAGGAACCAATAGGGGACACATGGCCATGTCGCCAGGCTGTGTGGGCTAAAATTTGCCTATAAACAAGCCTTTTCAAAGCCAATACAAGCATAACCATTCAACCTATCAAAGCAAACTTTAATAGGGACCTTAAACAACATCAAAACACAATTAGACATGGTCAAAAACATATCAAAACAAGCATCTTAAGTGCCTAACCAATGTGCCCTCATTGACACCACATTTAAAACATCCATCAACAACCAATATACCTTTCATAGGTACCTTAAATAAATTTCAAGCATTCAAATAATTAAATATGGTAAATTCATAACCTTTACTAATTATTCTCAACCAATTGTCAACCTAAGAGGCTCAATGAATAAGCAAAGGCTCAATGAATAAGCTTTCTTCATTTACTAATCAAGCATCACAAGTTTAATACCAAAATGACCAAATCATTTAAGCAAACACTGATTGAAAGCATTTACATAACAACTCCAAACATGTATTTACGATCATTTTAGACTTATAGAACTATATTCCCTAGGATTTACTAAACAAAAGGACATTATCTTAATGTTGACATCCTAGGTACATGCCAAGTCTCAAAAGAAATACATCACCAAAATTGAGTATGAGATTTTTCGTGGATGTTGAGACGTAGAACAATAGTAATACCTAACCAGCAATCAATTAAAAATTCAAGCAGTAAGAAACTCATGATCTCAATACATCTCACTTGCAACAAGTAACCAAAATTTACATTTCACAACATATAAATCAATTCATGAACTATTATACCTCACCAAATTATATATTCCAACAAATGGCACCCGGTGCCTAATGGTTAGACCGTGATTAAGATTTTTGCACCTAGCGCTATTCATTTAACTCGATGAAATCATTGGTGTGCTTAGCACTAGTCGAACGAATCAACAAATTATTGCGCCCAACACTAGTCGAACGAATCAACAAATTATTGTGCTCAGCACTAGTCGGATAACTGATGGTAATTACTCAATCGAAATTCCATAATATTACTTTCATCACTCAATATCAAATTTTATATATAAATCCATATACTTCTATTCACTTGAATTAGCAATTATATTAGAGATATAATAAACATCGTGTAGTAATTAGATGAATTAAATTAATTTATAAATTTCGAGTCTAGGGAGTACGAACTTACAAAAATACGACGGATGCAGCGAATCGAAGACGCCTACTCAGTGATCTTTTCCATCCCATGGTTGATACCCGATCTAGTCTTCTCTTGTTCTAAGTTTAACAAATTAATTCAATTACTTAATTTGAATACCATACTTGTTTTTAATTAAATAAATTAACCTTAGATCATAATTTTATAATTTTACCCTCAACAATTGACATTTACACAACTCAATCATTAACATCAAAATTAACTAAATCACATCTTCATCTAATTTCCATAACTAACCAAATATAAATATAATTTATTAACAATCCCTAAATTCTTGAATTTTCTAACTTAACACCATGCTAGTTTAATTTATAGCATTTAATTCCTTGAAAGCTAATATTAACAAAACTCATGGTACAAAATATTTTGCTAGACATCACAAAATTAACAATTTAACCCCCACATTTCAAATTTTGCTACAATTTAATTCTCAATGCACAAGTTCATGAATTGGCTTTACAACTCTTCCCACTTCTATTCCAACTTCAAAAATCTACCACAAAAACATTAAGAACTTATATTTTTCTACCATAATAACTTGTTTTAGCATTTACACTTTTAAAATTTTCAACATGGGTAATTTAACTCATGATCTTAGGATTCCAAAAACACAAAATCCATGAAGAAAGAACCAAAAATTACTAACCAAATTGAGCTTTAAAGCATGGGACTAAATGGCCAAAAATTTCTTCCCCTATCATTCCCACTTTCGACATGCAAAGAGAAAGATGAAGTTTTTTAATTTTCTTGTTTTTCTTCTCTCCCACTAATCTATTTGTTTCTTTTATTAATGAATTTCCTTTCATTTTATATTTATTTATTCTAACATCATTTACTAATTATTTCAATACACATAATATATATTTAATATATATATCATCATAAACATCCACAATCAAAAGTCTATATACGTAATGGTCTATTTATTAAATAAGTCCTTTAATCTAGTCCCACTTTTCAATTTAACATCAATTACTAATTTTATCACGTATTTAATTTAATCCTTGTACTTAATTTTAAACACTAAGAATTAAAATTGTCTAACTATCATGTAAATCACTTCTAACGTAACTCTCAAAATATAAAAAAATTAAATATTTATAAGCTCGATGTGCGAAGGCGGGGTCTCGAAAGTATGTTTCCTGACACCCATGACTTATGGGTCATTACAGCCATAGCACCCAATGACCAAGAGAAGACTACTTTCACTTGTCCATATGGAACTTTTGCGTTTAGAAAAATGTCATTTGAGTTATGTAATATCCCGACAACATTTCAACGTTGCATGATGGTGATATTCTGGGACAAGGTGGAAAATTTTCTTGAAGTCTTCATGGACAATTTCTCTGTGTTTGGCAATGATTTTGAGGATTGCTTGAAAATTCTTGAAATGGTTCTATGTCTTGAAGAAACAAATCTTGTTTTAAATTAAGAGAAATGCCACTTCATGGTTCGTGAAGGTATTGTGCTAGGTTATAAGATATCGCAACAAGGGATTGAAGTTGACAAAGCAAAAATTGAGGTGATAGACAAATTGCCACCTTCGACCAGTGTCAAGGGTATTAAGAGTTTTCTAGGTCACGCGAGATTTTATAGAAGGTTCATTAAGGATTTTTTAAAGATATCTAAACCCTTGTGCGCCTTGCTGGAACATAATAGACCCTTCAATTTTGATGAACCTTGTTTGATCACTTTCGAGGAGCTAAAAGGGTGATTGGTAACAACACCAATTGTAATCGTTCCAGAATGGACACTGCCTTTTGAACTCATGTGTGACACTAGTGATTATGCCATGTGAGTAGTGTTGGGACAAAGGAAAAACAATGTATTTCATGTAATTTATTATGCGAGAAGGACCCTGACTGATGTACAACTTAATTACACTACCACTGAAGAAGAGTTATTGGTTGTGGTTTTCGCATTCGATAAATTTCAATCATATTTAGTTGGTACCAGAGTCACTGTCTACACAGATCACTTTGCTATTAAATATTTGGTGACCAAGAAAGATGCCAAGCCAAGATTAATTCGATGGATACTTTTGCTGCAAGAGTTTGATTTAAAAATTTGAGATAGAAAGGGGACTGAAAATCAAGTGGTTGATCACTTATCGAGGTTAGAAGTTGGGAATTAAAATGACAATGTTCAACTTATTAAGAAAGAGTTCCTAGATAAGCAACTGTTGGTTGCCACGCCATTACCTTGGTACACCGGTATAGTGAACTTTTTAGTAAGTGGTTTGCTGCCACTTGATCTCAACAATAAAAGAAAATGGAAATTTCTTCATGATGCCAAGCATTATTATTGGGATAAACCCTTCTTATTTAGGTCATATGCTGATCAAATAATTAAGAAGTGTGTCCCTGATGACGAAGTACATAGCATCCTGCAACATTGTCACTCAACGCCTTACGGAGGACACTTTGGAGGAATGAGAAATGCTGCCAAGGTACTCAAATATTTTTTTATTGGCCAAGATTGTTCAAGGATGCCCATGAATTTTATAAGTCATGCGATCGTTGTCAGAGGACAAGTAATTTATCTAAGAGACATGAAATGCCATTGTAAAATATTTTAGTGATTGAATTGTTTGATGTTTAGGGAATTGACTTTATGGCTCCATTTCTACCATCATCTGGCAATCTCTACATACTTGTGATAGTGGAATACGTCTCTAAGTGGGTCAAAGTGGTACCCCTCCCTATGAATGATGCCAAGTCAGAGCTAATTTTTTGCAGAAGAACATTTTCACAAGATTTGGTACACCTCGAGCCATTATCAGTGATGAAGGTTTTCATTTTGATTGCAAATTAGTGGCTAATGCTTTGCATAGGTATGGAGTGAAACCTAAGATTGCCACGACATATCATCCCCAAAAAAATGGACAAGCAAGGATTTCTAATAGAGAAATTAAATAGATTCCGGAAAAATGGTGAACCCAACTTGAAAAGATTGGTCCTCCAGATTGGATAAAGCTTTGTGGGCTTATTGTATGACATTCAAAACACCGCTGGCAATGTCGTATTTTAAGCTTGTTTGTGGGAAGTCATGTCACCTACTTATTGAGCTCGATTACAAAGCATTTTGGGCTATTAAAAATATGATCATGGATTGGATCGTTGCTGGCCATACAGAGCTGAATGAAATGGAAAACTTTTGGGCACAGGCATATGAGAACACTAAACTGTACAAGGAGAAGACAAAGCGGTGGCTTGATAAGAGGATTGTCACACACCAAAATAGGGCCTAGGAGTTTTAGGGGTATTTTAGGAATTTTAGCCTTTGAGTGTTCGGAATTCTATGACATGGCATATCAGTAATGTTTTCAATTATTATTTTTAGAAAATTTGATCAATTCCTAAAGATGAGTTTTAAATACCTTTAATTTTAGAAAAAATACTGATTTGTAAAAGAGTTAAAATTGTGAGTTTTGAAGAAGCAATTAGACCAAAATGTAAAAACCAACCTATTTCTTCTTCCCACCTACAATTTTTCAGTTTAACTCTTCCCCAAAACTAGTGTTGCCGTCCCTTGATTCTCTTTTGCTATTTCAATCAATTTTGAACTCCAATTGCTAATCCTCTTTGATTTCTATCACCCTTGAACCTTAAATCTCTATAAAAGACCCAGAAAAACACTCAAAAATACCATAGTTCCCATTATCAAGCTTTCGGGTTTTTTGGGTTTTCAATCAAACACATAGATTTTCTTCATCTAAGGTAACAATTCAATTCCTTATGAGCTTTTAATGTTATTTTGTATTTAAAACTCAGGTTTTAGCCGTTAAAACGCATGTTCTTGATAAAAGCCGAAAATCGGGTCATTAATGGTGAATTTTGGGTTTGTGGATAAAAACTTGATTTTAAAGTGTTTTTAAACTTGTTTTAACATGATTATAAGATTTATAAAGTAAATTTTAAGTTTCGTCAAGGATTTCTTGTGTTTTAATGAATTTTTGTTGTAATGGCTAAAACTTGTCGAAAAATTTTGATACCTTAAAAAGTGTAGTTTTGTGTTGTTTAAAAGTTGATAATTAGCCTTAGATGAATATGTATGATGAACGAAATTCATTTTGTGTGAAAATATTAAGTGTAAACTGAGTTATTTGAATCTAAATTTTTCTATGTTGAAAGTTTTGGTTAAAAGATAAGGTAGCTTAGGCTTACGTTTGTGACTGTTTTAATAAAGTTGATGATTGATTGTTGAATGTGTGTTTGTGTGGTTTGTCTTGTTGAAGCGTCGGAGTCAATAGGACCTTCAACAAGTAGAGCTAAAGGCAAAGAAAAGCTTGTCTAGGTTTTTGGTTTTTGGCAAAAGAGTATATTTTGGTGAGTGTTTTGGAATAGCTGCTCATAAGCAATTCGTTGTGTATTTAAGAGTTTAGAGGTAACCTAAACCCCTTCTTTAAATTCTGAATGTAAGTGTTCTTTTACCTATGATAAATATGTGATAAATATGTTTGTGAATTATGATAAATATGAACATGTTGTGATGATTGTTGTGACAGTAAATATGAGAGTATGATATTCATGCCATGTGACAGTGTGTATAATATGCTAATGATATGGTTCTGTAAAGAATATGTATGAATAATTGGTAAAGTAATTTTTGATGACAATATGGATATTTTGGCCTTGTCACTAAATGAGACAGTTGGATATAGTTGGCATGCCATAGGATTGTGAGTACTCATTTACAACCCTATACCTAGCTTAATTGCCGAGCCCGAATATTAGGACGCTACACTATCGTCTCACACAATTAACTTAGAAACCAACTTTACAAGTAACCAATTTTCATCTTTATTTAACAATATGTATGAATTATAGTCGTATAACCACTTCTTATCTTTATAGCATGCCATACATACAGTAAGGGTTTTAAAAATATCAATCAAACCTGTCAAAGGGCCAAATTATAAAATTTCCAAAACTGTTACATAGGTATCGATACTAAAGAAGTATTATCGATATTTTCTTAAAGTGGTATCGATACCAAATGAAAAATTGGTACCAAACTTGCATTCTGTTTCTCACCAAAATTCCCAAACATCGAAAACTATCTGTAGCTTTCGCAAGGTACCGATAAATTTACCCCAAGTTTCGATACTTGGGACGAGTATCGATACCAATTCGATATTCTATCTTACTGTACCTTCAAAATTAAAGAGGATCATTTTTAAAGCCCTAATATTGATACCTTTGCTCCAGGTTACAAAAATTCAGCATATGCAAGCATTAAAGCCACTCAACTTAGCCCCTAGACATCATTCTTCGTTCACCTAGTTTAAGAAACATCAAAATATCTGAAATAGCAGTCCCAATATCATATTCAAGTCCACATACTTCCAAGCATAAATGACATGCAAACAACCTAAGAATTAACTTAGAAAAACTGAAATGAAATCTACCACATTGCCTTAAAGTCCTATATAATAAACAAACCAGTCACAACTACTATAGGAACTAAAGAATGGCTTGAATCAATTCCTTGAAGGCCACACCGCTCACATTAGGAACTCAACTACTCTGCAAAGGTTAAAATGGAGTGGGCGAGCTTAAAAAGCTCAGTGAATGCTCAAAATAACAACTACGCAATAGCCATCATGCATCAATGAAACAGGCAAACATCATACTCATATCATATTTTACTTTTTTGACATATTTTACACATTAATCATCTGACTAGACTTCATTCACACAGTAGACACATGAATACTTAAGCATATACTTCAACATATATCAATATCAGTTAAAAATATTCAGTCACTTTTGATGATAATTTGGCTCTTGAGATTATGTAACATAAACTGGACTCTATCTCCACACATCAGATACGTGGATCTCCATCACACCATAATGACTCAAAGAGTGGAACATGTCCCATAAGTGAAGCATATAGCTAACACTCTCCAACACACCACACATACATGTCCTAATGAATGGAGCTTAGCTCACATTCCCTTATCTCTTCGAAATTGTCCCTGGATCTCAACACCCCACATATTTCACAACACAAAGGTGAGTACTCACAATCCTATGGCATGCCAATTATATCCAACAGTCTTATAAGGTCACAATGCCAAAATATCCACATTATTATCACATATTTACTTATCAATTTTCTGCACATATTCACAGCATATTCACATTAGTAGCACAATATAATCTCTATCATATGGCATGAAAACATATCCACAAATTTATTGTCATCGGACATGAATAACATACCCTTATATTCACTTCCACGACGATCTCACAAGTTTATAGCATATATCATAACAACTCATACATGTTCATGATTGCACAATTTCACAATTGCACAACACACATTTATCACATTATAACATAGATGTGAGGACATTTACACTTGGAATTTAGATAAGGGGTTTAGGCTACCTATAAATTCCCAAATTCACAACAAATCACTTACGAGTAGCTATTCCAAAACACTCATTGATTATGAACTTTCACCAAAAAATGAGAGCTTGAACTAGCTTTTCCTTCAACTTATAATAGGCTCTAATGAATCCGAGGATTTACACACAACAATCATATGATATACATAGTCAAGTAACAACCAATGACTAACTTGAATGAACCAAAATACAAGCCTAAACTACATTCTCATGTAACTAAACCCTTTAGCATAACAAACTTAAAATTTGAATAACTCAGTTTACGCTTAATCTTTTCACATGAAACGAATCCCATTCATCTACGTATTCATCTACGACTAATTCCCAACCTTTAAACTTCACAAAAATATGCCCTTTTAGGTATAAAAAATTTTTGACATATTTTTCCCATTACAACGAAAATTCCTTAAAACCCGAGAAATCCTTGATGAAACTTCAACATTACTTTAGAAAGCTTCTAATTAGGTAAAAACTAAATGAAAAACACTTTTAAACCAGGTTTTTATCCAAAAACTTGAAATTCACCATTAAAGACCCGATATTCGGCTTTTACCTAAAACAAGTATTTTAATGGCTAAAATTTCAATTTATAGAATTGAATAGCATTTAAAATTACGAGGAAAATGATTGATTACCTTTGACGGAAGAAAAATAGAGTTTTCGACACAAACCTGAGAAACCACACTCAGGGAGGATGATGAAATTGGTTAGATTTTTGGGTGTTTTCTTAGAATACTTTGAAGATAAATGGCTTGAGAATTGACAAAAATCAAAAGGGAGAAGATTTAGCAACCAAAATCAATGAAGAGAGCTTGAGAGAGCAAAAACAACACAATCAAGAATAGAGAAAAGCTTTTTCAGTGAAACAAGCTAGGAAGGGGGAGATTTTTAGGTTGATTTAAAAAATTGGTTTAATTTCTTCATAAAGACTTGTAGCTTTGACCCTTTGACAAATCGGTCCCTTTTTTAAAATTAAAGACATTTAATACTCATTTCCAAAAATTGACTTAACTTTATGAAAACCATTGTCGAAAACATTATCGAGTACCAACCTTACGAAATTTCAAGTTCATATAGGCCAAAGTTCCTAAAATACCCCTAAAACTTCTAGGCCTTATTTTGGGGTGTGACAACTCTCCCCCACTAAAAAAAATTTCGTCATCAAAATTTACCTGAACTAAACAGATACGAGTATTGACGTTTAATCGCTTCCTCAGTTACCCAAGTAGCCTTTTCCACTTTGCGGTTGCACTACAAAACTTTAACTAACGAGACTCTTTTGTTTCACAACACTTTCAGTTCATGATCTAAAATCTCTATTGATTCCTTATCAAAAGTGAGATTAGGTCGAACCTCAATCTCCTCTACTAGCACAATATACGACGGATCTGATCGATACTCCGGAAGAATAGACACATGGAAAACATCATGGATTTACTCAAGTTTCGGTGGTAACTTTAGTCGATACGCTATTGGGCCAACCCTCTCGACAACCTCATATGGTCTGACATACCTTGGACTTAACTTACCCTTCTTACCAAACCTCAAAACCTTATTCCAAGGAAAAACTTTCAAGAACACCTTATCGCCAACTTGAAACTCTATATCTCGACATTTCAAATCTGTATAACATTTCTGCCTATTTGTTGCTGCTTTCAACCTTTCACATATTAAATTTACTTTATCTTCGATCTCATGAACTAGATTTGGTCCAACTCTGCCCACCACTAAGGAGTTCTACACTTCCTACCATACAACGCCTCAAACCGTGCCATGTGAATACTCACTTGGAAACTTTGATTACAAGCAAACTCTACTAAGGGCAAATATCACTCAAAACTACCACTAAAATCGTTCACACAACTTTGCAACATGTCTTATAGAACTTGAATTACCCTCTCAGATTGGCCATCAGTTTGGAGGTGATAAGTTATACTGAAAGTAAGCTTTGATCTCAAAGCCTCTTACAAACTCTTCCAAAACCTTGAAGTAAACCTCAGATCCCTATCAGATATAATCGATACTGGAACCCCATAAACACTAGCAATCTTAGGAATATACAACTCTGCCAACTTCTGCACCAAATAATTGGTACGCACTACTAAAAAATGCGCACTCTTCGAAAATTGATCAACTATAACCTAAACTGAATCCTTCTTCGACGAAGTCAATGGCAAACCATAAACAAAATCCATAGAAATCATTTCCCACTTCCATTAAGGAATTGCAATAGGTTGTAACAACCTCGAAGGAAATTGATGTTCAACTTTCACCTTTTTACAAACCAAACATTGAGCCACAAAATCTGTAACGTCATGTTTTAACCCAGGCCACTAATAAATCACACGAAGATCATGATGCATTTTACCACTACCGAGATGCATATCGTAAGGGATACTATGCACCTCGGTAAGGATCAGTTGCCTTAAATCCACATCTTGCTGCATACACAATCAACCTCGAAAATTCAAAATACCTTCTGCATCAATATCAAAATCTCCTTTAACACCTTACTCCACTTGTCGAATCATTTTCAACAAATCTCCATATAATGGTTGTTTTTCTTTAATCTCCTACAACAAAGTCGACCTCACATGAAGTTTAGCACTCAAACCACCATCACTAGCTAAACTAAAGAGCGTAAACATAGCTCTTAACTCTGTCATCGACTTCCTATTTAAAGCATTATCAACAACATTTGCGTTACTAAGGTGATACCCAATCACACAATCATAGTCCTTTAAAATCTCAATCCAACGTCTTTCCCTTAAATTCAACTCCTTCTAGGAGACAAGGTACTTAAGGCTCTTATGATCAGTGTAAATCAGACACTTCTCTCCATAAAGATAATGGCGCCAAATCTTAAGCGTAAACACCACAGCAGCTAACTCCAAATCATGAGTAGGGTAGTTCCGTTCGTGCGTCTTCAACTACCTTAAACCATAAGCCACAACTTTACCCTCTTGCGACAAAATGCAACCAAGTCCTGAATACGAATGATAACTAAAAATTGATAATGCCCATAATGAGTCCTAAAAGCAGTTTTCAACATATTTGAATCCTTCATTTTCAATTGGTAATACCCAGACCTTAAATCAATCTTCGAAAACACCGTTGCACCTCGAACCTGATCAAACAAGTTATTAATTCGAGGTAAGGAATACTTATTCTTAATAGTTAACTTGTGCAATTGCCTATAATCAATACACACCCTTATCATACCATCCTTCTTCTTTAGAAACAAAACCGGTGCACCCTACAGAGATACACTCAGTTAAATAAATCCTCTATCAAACAACTCTTGCAATTGAATCTTTAACCCCTTGAGTTCTTTTGGTGCCATGCGATAGGCAGCAATAGGCACTGGTGTAGTACTAGGATAGAGCTCAATGCCAAACTCAGCTTCACGATCCGGTGGCAAACTAGACAACTTTTCAGGAAACATATCAGGAAAATCCCTAATAGTACGAATATCCTGAACTCTCAAGTCCTTACTAATTGAATTCATCATGTAGGCTAAGTAAGCCTCACAACCTTTTCCCTTCATCCTTTCAGCTTTCATTATCGAAACCACATTAAACATAAACTCAGTCTTTCACCCATAATAATCATTTCCAAACCATCACTATCTCTCAAGGTAATTCACTTAGTCTCAAAATCTACCTTAGCCTTATGCTCAGTTAACTAGTCCACGCCTAAAATAACATTGAACCCATAAAATGACAATTTCATAATATCAACAGAGAGAACATGGCTTTGCATCATAAGGGGACACCTATGGTAAACTCTATTCACAACAACACTATCTCTAAAGGAACTAATTACAGTTATGCCCAAATCAATTATCTTTACAGGAATCCCTAGTTGACTAACTAGTTCATTCAAAATGTACGAATGTGTAGATCCAAAATCAACTAAGGCAAATAATGGAATAGATCGCACAGTGAAAGTTCTTGCAATAACACCAGTCGGATCTTAATCCTCTAGTTCCCTAACAGTATAAACCCAAGCAGGACCACCAGATTCAACCTATGAGGAAACAATGTGAGTAATAATTCCCTACCCAACATGTGTCCCATTACCTCTACCACGACCTCGGCCACTAGCAGGCGCAGAAACATGTGCCGAATTCTGAGCTGTGAAACCTCTACTCTAATTGCGCAATCCCTCAGAAAATGTTCCTCCGAACCACACTTATAGTAGCCACCAGTAAACTTATGACACTCTTTAGGATGCCTATGATCACAATTATCACAAAGTAGCCATCCAAAACCCTAGTCAAACCACCAGTGCTAGTCACATCATTACTCTGTTGTTTAGACTTACTTGGTCGAGACCCATGTCTCGGACCCCTACCAGAGTTGTAATTATCACGCCCCCTCTCGGGCTGACATCCAGAAGCAACATCGGAAACCCTCTTACCAATCTCAGCCATTACAGAATGAGCGGGCTTAACCCAAGCCTCCTCCACAACCTTATCTTTTTCTACAAGCTCATCAAACAACTCTGTATTTTGGGCCACTAAATAAACTCGAACTTACGATTGAGCCCAAATCAAAACCTCTTACAATGATCCTTCTCAATCAAAACCATATCAGGAGCATACTGACTAAGACGCACAAACTCTGCCTCACAGTCAGCCACAGGTAAGCTACCTTTCACAAGATCCAAAAATTTCCGCTTATAAGCTTCTATATACTGCTCGCCCATGAACTCCCATCTAAAAACCTCAAGGAAGTAATCCCAAGTTAAACGATCAGCAGCTGTACATCTTTTAACCGTATTCCACCAACAATGCGCCTCCTCATCAAGTAAGAACACGACACAACCCAACTTTTCCTCGTTAGAATAGGACATCTATTCGACGATCCTTTCCACTTCTTCCAACCAATACTCAACTACAGTCGGATCAGTCCCTTTAACCTAGAAAACTTTTTACCCCCAACTCTTGGAGACATTCAAGTAGTAACCCACTATTCATAGGTGCAGGATTAGTAGCTACAAGAGCAGGGTTAGCATCGGCAATCCGCTGAAACACATCAATTATCGCTTCCATCAGGGGGCTTACGCCCTTATCAGGTATGTTCACTTTATGCTAAGACACAGGAGGTGTAGAGGATGTACCATCTTCTTGAGCACTAGCTCTCACATTTACACGTCTAGGAGGCATATTTAGCAATCTACAATACACAAACACATAAACATGTAACAAACGATGTGAGTGGCGGGGAAATGATCCAAGTATCGTTCTTGCAAACAACTATAGAATTAAAGGAAATGTGTTCCCATTCCTACCCCACATGCATTACAATCAAGAAACATCTCATTTGATTCAAACATTCAACATAGTTTAATCACTTGGGTTTCCAAGATCCATGGGTTACGAAACCCAAATCAATACATTAACAATAATCACCTAAGTCCAAGAGTTATTGAACCTAGGCTCTGATACCATCAAATGTAACACCCTATACCCGACCCAATTACTGAGCCTGAATACTAGGACGCTTCACCATCGTGTCACATAATTTACTTAGCAAATAGCTTCGCAAGTAACCAATTGTCATCTTTATTTAACCATACGTATGAATTATAGTCGTATAACCTATTCTTATCGTTAAAACATGGCATACATACACCAATGGTTTTAAAAATATCAATCAAACCTGTCAAAGGGCCAAATTGTAAAATTTCTAAAACTGTTACATACGTATCGATACTAAAGAAGCGATATCGATATTTTCTTAAACTGGTATCAATACCACATGAAAAATCGATACCAAACTTGCATTCTATTTCTCATCAAAATTCCCAAATGTCGAAAACTGTGTGTACCTTTCGTAATGTATTGATAATTTTACCTTGAGCATTGATACTCGGGCAAAGGTATCGATATCAATTCTTATTCTGTCTTACTACACCTTTAAAATTACAGAGGTATCATTTTTAAAGCTTTAATACCTTTGCTCCAGGTTACAAAAATTCAAGATATGCAAGCAATAAAGCCACTCAACTTAAACCCTAGACACCATGCTTCGTTCACCTAGCTTGGGAAACATCAAAATATTCGAAATGATAGTCCCAACATCATATTCAAGTTCACATACTTCCAAGCATAAATAGAATGCAAACAACCTAATAATTTAATTAGCCAAATCGAAATGAAATCTACCATATTCCTTTAAAATCCCATATAATAAATAAACTAATTACACTTACTATAGCAACTAAAGAATGGCTTGGATCAATTCCTCGAAGGCCACACTGCTCACACTGGGAACGCAACTACTCTGCAAAGGTTAAAATAGAGTGGGTGAGCTTAACAAGCTTAGTGAATGTTCAAAATAACAACTACGTAAATAAGCCATCAAACATCAACGAAATAGGCAAACATCATACTCATATCATATTTTACTCTTATGACATATTTTACACATTAAACATCTTACTAGACTTCATTCACATAGTAGACACATGAATACTTATGCATATATTTCAACATATATCAATATCATTTAAATACATTAAGTCACTTTTTTTTTTGATAATTTGGCTCTTAAGATTATGAAACATAAAGTGCACTCTATCACCACACATCGGATACGCGGATCTCCATCAGACCATAATGAATCAAAGAGTCGAACATGTCCCATAAGTGAAGCATATAGCTAACACTCTCCAACACACCACACAACATGTCCTGATGAATGGAGCTTAGCTCACATTCCCTTATCTCTCTGAAATTATCCCTAGGCCTCAACGCCCCGCATATTTCACAACACAAATGTGAGTTCCTATGGCATGCCAACTATATCAAATGGTCTCATAAGGTCACAAGGCCAAAATATCCACATTATTATCACATATTTACTTACCAATTTTCCACATATACTCACAGCATATTCACATTAGTAGCACAATATAATCTATATCATATGGCGTGAAAACATATCCACAAATTTACTGTCACCTGGCATGAATAATATCCCCATATTCACTTCCACAACGGTCATCACAAGCTTATAGCATATATCGTAGCATCTTATCATGTTCATGATTGCATAATTTCACAATTGTACAACACACATTTATCACATTATAACATATATGTGAGAACAATTACACTCAGAATTTAGAGGAGGGGTTTAGGCTACCTTTAAATTTCCAAATATGTAACGGATCGCTTACGAGCAACTATTCTAAAACACTCACCAATTATCAACACTCACCAAAAAGTGAGAGCTTGAACTAGTTGTTCCTTTAACTCATAGTAGGGTCTAATGAATCTGAGGCTTCACACACAACAATCATATGATATACATAGTCAAGTAACAACCAATGACTCAATTAAACCAACCAAAATACAAGCCTAAACTACATTCTCATGTAACTAGACCCTTTAGCATGAAAAACTTAAAATTTGAATAACTCAGTCTACGCTTAATCTTTTCACATTAAATGAATTCCATTCACTTATGACTAATTCCCAACCTTTAAACTTCACAAAACTACGCGTTTTCAGGTATGAAAATTTCTTGACAAGTTTTTGCCATTACAATGAAAATTCAATAAAACCCAAGAAATCCTTGATGAAACTTCAAAGTTAGTTTAGAAAGATTCTAACTAGTTAAAAACTAATTGAAAAACACTTTTAAACTAGGTTTTTATCCACAAACTCGAAATTCACCATTAAAGACCCAATTTTTAGCTTTTACCTAAAACATGCTTTTTAATGGCTAAAAATTCAGTTTAAAAAACTAAATAACATTTAAAACTAATAGGAAAATGAATGATTACCTTTTATGGAAGAAAGATAGAGTTTTCAACACAAATACGAGAAACCCTTACTTAAGGAGGATGATGAAATTGGTAAGATTTTTGGGTGTTTTCTTGGAACACCTTGAAGATAAATGACTTGAGAATTGAAAGGAATCAATAGGGAGAAGATTTAGCAACCAAAATTAATGAAGAGAGCTTGGGAGAGAAAAAAAGCCACAAGCAAGAATAGAGCAAAGCTTTTTACATGAAACAAGCTGGGAAAGGGGAGGTTTTTAGGTTGATTTGAAAAATTAGTTTAATTGCTTCATAAACACTCATAGCTTTGACCATTTTACAAATTGATCCCTTTTCTAAAATTAAAGACATTTAATACTCATTTCCAAAAATTAAATTAACTGTATGAAAACCATTGTCGAAAACATTATCGACTACCAATCTTACAAAATTTTGAGCTCATGTAGGCTAAAGTTTCTAAAATACCCCTAAAACTCGTAGGACCTATTTTAGGGTGTAACAACTCACCTATATGTATTGTGATATTTAAGGTGTTGAGACCCAGGGATAATTTTTAGAGAGATAAAAAAATACGAGTTAATCTCCATTCACCAGGATACGTGTGTTTGGTGTGTTAGAGAGTGTTAGCTATAAGCTACACTTATGGGATATGTTTGAATCTACGAGTCTATGCATGGTATGTTGGATATTTTGTATCCGATGGGTGATGATATAACTCATTTTTATGTTTCATAGCTCAAGTGACAAGTTATCTTAAAAAGTGTATATATGTGTAATGTGATGTATGCCTAAACGAGTATGTGGATGCTATGCAAATTATTATAAATTGCATTTAAATGGGATTATATATGGTTAATATGTATTGAAATATATGCCTAAATATTCGTATATAACTGTGTAAAAGGGATATATGAAAGATGATTAAATATGTAAATTATGGCACTAAGTTAAAGATGTGGAAAAATGCTATTAGTTGTTTGGTTGATGTATGACGGCTTGTTTGTGTAATAGTTATTCAGAGCATTCACTGAACTTGTTAAGCTCACCCACTCCTTTTAAATCGTTGCAGATAAGTAGTGTCATTGTGAACGGTGTGGTCTCGAGGAGTGATCCAAGTCAGGAACTTAGTTGCTCTAGTAGGTGCTATTTGTTTAATTGGGTTTTGGGAATGAAAGATAATGAGGCAGATGTTATGTGATTTTACTATGAATTTTTAGTTGATTGCATGCCTATTATGATTGATATTTTATGATTGGTAATTTGTAGACTTGAAAATATGGTGTTTGGGATCGCCATTTGAGGTATTTTTGTGCGTATTTTATAAATTATTTGATGCATGATGTTTAGGATTAATCGAGAATAATCAATGTGTTGATACATGCTATATTTTTAAGGTCTAAAATAGAGGTATCGATATTCGAACTTTAAAAAAATGATATCTCTGCTATATTTGAAATTCAGGAAGTCTATTTTGCTTGTAGGCACTAATATTTTATCTCAAGTATCGATACTCGGGGTGAAATTATCAATACTTCGTCAGTGGTACTGATATTTTTTGAAAGTTAGGTTTTTGAAACAAGAAACAGTGAGCTAATTTGGTATCGATTTTCGAAGTGGTATTGATACCACTTGAGAGAAATATCGATACCACTCTTTTAGTATCGATACCTACGTAATAGTTTGGAAAATTTTTTGATTGGTCTAAATGCATGTATAATTATTGTTATAAGACTATGTGATGTAGGTTGAGCATGAAACGATGGTAACTAAAAAGTGAGAATTGACTTTAACACCTATATGAATACTAAAATAGAATATTTATTTTACAATGAGATTTTAAAATTTTGTATATAACATGAGACGGTGATGTGGCATCCTGATATTCAGGCTTGACAACCAAGCCGGATATAGGGTGTTACATTTGGTGGTATTAGAGCTTAGGTTCAATAACTCTCAAACCTAGGTAATTATTGTTTATGTGTTGATTGGGGTTTTGTAACCCATGAATCTTGGAAACCCATGAATGCTTGAATCGCATAAAATGTCTCTTGATTGTGATGTATGTGGGGTAGGAATGGAAACACATTACCTTTAATCCTAAATTTTGCTTGCAAGAATGAGACTTGGATCATCTCCTTATCACTAACACCATTTGTTATTTGTTTATGTGTTTGTGTATGTTAGATTGTTAAATATGCCTCTTAGACACGTTAATGTTAGAGCTAATGCTCAAGAGCATGGTACATCATCCACACCTCTTGTACCGCCGCGTAGAGTGAATATACTTGATGAGGGTGTAGGCCTTCTGATGGAAGCAATAACTGGAGCGTTTCAGTGGATTACTGGTGCTAACCTGGCTTCTACACCTATCAATCCTGCACCTATGAACTGCGGGTTACGGCTTGAATGTTTTTAGGCATTGGGTGGTAAAGAGTTTTTTGAGGTTAAAGGGATTGATCCGACCGTAGCTAAGTATTGGTCAGAAGGAGTTGAAAGGATCCTTGAACAGATGTCCTATTATGACGAGAAAAATTTTGGTTGCATTGTGTCCTTACATGACGGTGAGGCTCATCGTTGGTGGAATATGATTAGAAGGGGTATTTTTCTGATAGATTTACTTGGAATTATTTTCTTGAGGTTTTTAAGAGGAAGTTTATGGGCGAGCAGTAAATGGAAGCTCGTAAACATGAATTTCTAGATCTTGTTCAAGGTAATTTGTTAGTGGCTGACTATAAGGCTAAGTTTATGCGACATAGTCAATATGCTACTAAGCTAGTCCTTTTTCAAAGGGATCGCTGTAAGAGGTTTTGATTTGGGCTTAGTCGAGAAATTTGAGTTTACTTGGTAACTCAGAACGTGGAGATGTTTGATGGGTTAGTTGAGAAAGCCAAAGCTATTGAGGAGACTTTGGTTGAACCACCTCACTTTGTAGTTACTGAATCTGGTAAGAGAACTTCCAATGGTGTATTTGACCAATCGCCTAAGAGAAGTTGTGATACTTTGGGTTCTGATAGGAATGCATGACATAAGATTCTACCAAGTTAGTCTAAGCGGTAAGAGTAAGTACTGGTGGTTCAACGGGTGGTTCTGGATAGCTGTTTTGTCTGCATTGTGAGCATAGGCATCTTGGGGAGTGTTGTAAGTTGACAGGTGAATGTTTTAAGTGTGGTTCTAAGGTACATTTTCTGAGGGATTGTCCGAATAGAATAGACTTTTCACATACTTAGATTTTGGAACCTGTTTATACGCCTACTAAAGCCCATGGTCTTGGTAGAAGTAATGGAAGATCGGTTGGGCAGTGAATTATAGCTCATACTGTAGCTAATCAGGTTGAGTCTGGAGGTTTAGATCGGGTTTATGCTATTAGGGAATCCTAGGATCAAGATTCGAATGTTGAGATTGCGGGTATTTTTGTCTTGTGATCAGTTTCTTTATTCTTGTTAGTAGACTTAGGTACTATACCTTCGTAAATTTAGGGTGAAATAACTAATAAGTAGAGAATTCCATTAAGGACTATTGATTTAAAAAAATGGTCATAATATTTATAAATGAGAGTGTCATAGTGAATAAAGGGAATCGTTGGCAAAATTATCGTAGAATAGCTCGTGGTAGTGAGTAGAATCATTAAGGAAAGTAGTAGGAAGTTAGAGAGAATGAGAATCAGAGTGCGCAGAGAAAGTGTGATAGTTAGTTTAAAAGTAGAAATAACATATCTTGTGATTAAGCGAGTGATTTGTCAGTAGGGAATTTCGAGGACGAAATTCGTTTTAAAGGGGGAGAATTGTCACACCCCAAAATAGGGCCTAGGAGTTTTAGGGGTATTTTAGGAATTTTAGCCTTTGAGTGTTCAGAATTCTATGACATGTCATATCGGTAATGTTTTCAATTATGGTTTTTATAAAATTAAATCAATTCCTGAAAATGAGCTTTAAATACCTTTAATATTAAAAAAAGGATTGATTTGTAAAAGAGTCCAAATTGTAAGTTTTTAAGAAGCAATTAGACCAAAATTTAAAAACCAACCTATTTCTTCTTCTCACCTATAGTTTTTCACATCAACTCTTCCCCAAAACTAGTGTTGTCATCCCTTTATTCTCTCTTTCTATTTCAATCAATTTTGAACTCCAATTCCTAATTTTCTTTGATTTCTATCACCCTTGAACCTTAAACCTCTATAAAAGACTAAGAAAAACACCCAAAAATACCATAGTTCCTCCATTGTCAAGCTTTCTGGTTTTTAGGTATTCGATCAAATGCATAGATTTTCTTCATCTAAGGTAATGATTCAATTCCTTATGAGTTTTTAATGTTAAGTAGTATTTAAAACTAAGTTTTTAGTCGTTAAAACACATGTTCTTGATCGAAGCTAAAAATCGGGTCATTAATGGTGAATTTCGAGTTTGTGGATAGAAACTTCATTTTAAAGTATTTTTCAACTTTTTTAACATGATTAGAAGCTTTCTAAAGTAACTTTGAAGTTTCGTCAAGGATTTCTCGGGTTTTAATGAATTTTCATTGTAATGGCCAAAACTTGTTGAAAATTTTTGATACCTTAAAAAGTATAGTTTTGTGTAGTTTAAAAGATGATTACTAGCTGTAGATGAATATGTAGATGAACGAAATTTGTTTTGTACGAAAAGATTAAGTGTAAACCGAGTTATTCGAATCTAAAGTCTTCTACGTTAAAAGTTTTGGTTAAAAGATAAGGTAGCTTAGGCTTATGTTTGTGACCGTTTTAATGAAGTTGATGATTGATTGTTGAATGTGTGTTTGTGTGGTTTGTCTTGTTGAAGCGTCAGAGTCTATAGGACCTTTAACGAGTAGAGCTAAAGGTAAAGAAAAGCTTGTCTAAGTTTTTGGTTTTCGACAAAAGCGTATATTTTGGTGAGTGTTTTGGAATAGCTGCTCGTAAGCGATTCATTGTGTATTTGGGAATTTTGAGGTAGCCTAAACCCCTTCTCTAAATTCTGAGTGTAAGTGTTCTTTTACCTATGCTAAATATGTGATAAATATGTTTGTGAATTGTGATAAAGAGAGTTATGATGTGAAAAAAAATGAACATGTTGTGATGACTATTGTGATGGTAAATATAAGGGTATGTTATTCATGCAATGTGATAGTGTGTATAATGTGCTAATGATATGGTTATGTATGGAATATGTATGAGTAATATTTGATGGTAGTAAAGATATTTTGGCCTTGTGACTTAATAAGACTGTTGGATATAGTTGGCATGCCATAGGATTGTGAGTACTCACCTATATGTGTTGTGATATTTGGGGTGTTGAGGCCTAGAGACAATTTTTGGAAAGATAAGGGAATGTGAGCTAAGCTCCATTCACCGGGATATGTGTGTTTGGTGTGTTGGAGAGTGTTAGCTATAAGCTACAATTATGTGATATGTTCGACTCTATGAGTCTATGCGTGGTGTGTTGGAGATCTGTGTATCCGATGAGTGATGGTAGAGCTCACTTTTATGTTTCATAGCTCAAGTGTCAAATTATCTTAAAAAGTGTACATATGTGTAATATGATGTATGCTTAAATGAGTATGTGGATGTTATGCAAATTATTATAAATTGCGTTTAAATGGGATTATATGTGACTATATGTGATTAATATGCATCAAAATATATGCCTAAATATCCCTATATAAATGTGTAAAAGGGACACATGAAAGATTATTAAACATGTAAATTATGCCACTAAGTTAAAGACGTTGTGGAAAAATGCTATTAGTTGTTTGGTTGATGCATGACGACTTGTTGGCGTAGTGGTTATTTTGAGCATTAACTGAGCTTGTTAAGCTCACCTACTCCTTTTAAACCATTGCAGATAATTACTGTCGGTGTGAGCGGTGTGGTCTCAAAGAGTGATCCAAGCTAGGAACTTAGTTCCTATTAGTAGGTGTTATTTGTTTAATTGGGTTTTGGGAATAAAAGACAATGTGGTAGATGTTATGTGATTTTACTATGAATTCTTAGTTGATTGCATGCCTATTATGATTGGTATTTTGTAGACTTGAAAATATGATGTTTAGGGCTGCCATTTGAGGTATTTTTGTGCGTATTTTATAAGGTATTTGATGCATGTCGTTTAGGATTAATAGAGAATGATCAATGTGCTGATGCATGTTATATTTTTAAGGTCTAAAACAGAGGTATCGATCTTCGAACTTAAAAAAAATGATAACTCTACTATATTCGAATTTCAGGAAGCCTATTTTGCTTGTAGGTACCGATATTTTATCTCGAGTATTGATACTCGAGGTGAAATTATCGATACTTCGTCAGTGGTACCAATATTTTTCGAAAGTTGGGTTTTTGAAACAAAAAATAGTAAGCTAATTTGGTATCGATTTTCCAAGTGGTATCGATACCACTTGAGAGAAATATTGATACCATTCTTTTATTAATGATACCTACGTAAAAATTTGGAAAATTTTTCGATTGGTCTAAATGCATGTATAATTATTGTTATAAGATTATGTGATGTATGTTTAGCATGTAATAATCATAACTAAAAAGTGCAAATTGACTTAACACCGACATGAATACTAAAATAGAAGAAATTTCTTTTACAACGAGATTCTAAAATGCTGTGTATGACATGAGACGGTGATGTGGCATCATGCTATCTGGGCTTGGCAACCAGGCTGAGTATAGGGTGTTACAAGGATTATACCAAGGCAATTTGAACCAGGACAACAGGTGTTGTTATTCAACTTTAGGCTCAAATTGTTCCCTAGTAAATTAAAATCTCAGTGGTCAGGTCCCTTTGAAGTAGCTCAAGTCTATCCTCATGGAGTTGTTGATGCCAAAGATATGAAAACGGGGGTCACATTTAAAGCTAATGGATCATGCTTGACGCACTACTAAGGTGCTCATGTGGATCGAGACAAGCAATCCATTTACCTCCGAGATGTTTGAGCTAATAATTATATTTTCTATTTTTCTTTTCCTTAATTGCTTTAATTTTATTTTATTTTTATTTTTATTATTAGTTATCTTTAATTATTTCATGTTGCTTCTATTTCTGTTTTTATCTTTAAGTAGTTCTTTCCATGATTTCCAGAGACAGAAAAAAGAATATGAACTTGTTAGTTATGGTACTAAGAGGAGTCTACTATGGCATTGCAAAAGAGAGTTATGATACGACAAAATAGGAAATGGATGTTGAGGCACGAGTTACCCTAAATTTGATGATGAACAAGAGGACGTGCCACTCCAATCATTGAAAAAGAAAATGCGCTATAAACATAGTGCACGTAAATCCACCCATAGGACAGAATGAAGTAACTATAGTCCGATCCAAGCCAGGGAAGTTCTTTTCCCTTCCATACATCATTCATTTCATTTATTTTTTCATGACATTTTCTGTTGTATATCCATGCATGCATTGAGGAAAATGCATCCCTTAGGTTTGGGGATGTGTGAAGCATTTAGTATTACATTAAATAGTTAGTTGAGCATGTTTTAATTTTTGGTTCACTTGTCATTTATTTTGCCATGGCACACATAATTGCCATGAATTTATTTGCCTATAATGAGTACAATCTTTACTTATGATGTTCGATGATGAGCTTAATTCTTCAATATACCTAGAACATATGATAGTGGATTAGGTTGGAATTAACTCTTAAACATGAGATTTCCTAACTTCAATAATTTTTGAGCTATAGCGAGTGTCCTTTAATGAACTTAGGGACTTTTAAAGCCAAACTCAGTCAAATTGCCAAAGCATTACTTAAATAAAGAACAGTAAGCACTCCAAGGCTTAGAATTGCCAAGTAAGTCAGTATTACTTTGTTTGCTCCATCATGTTGTTGACTAGAAAGGTGAGTTTGAGTAAGAGTGTGTAATGAAAAAAAGTAAGGGGTACTCCACTGTAGTAACAGGCTGAGTAGCTAAAGAGGTAATTGTTTGCTCCATCCATATTCTAAGTTAAAAGCCTTAGCTTCAAGAGTGATTTTTTTAATTCTGACATGATTAAGTACTCGGTAATTTGGTGTTTCCTCCATTGTGATTATCAAGACAACTAATTTTGTGACATGTTAAATCCCTATATTAATTTGAAAAAAAAAAGGAAAAAAAGAAAAAAAAAGAATAATATATACACATTTTGAGTAGGCTTAGAGAAACTTGAGTTTAGGTAACAAATGAACTAAATAAATTAGGATATGCTTGCTATAACCAGAAAACACACATGAGCAGTTAGAAAATTTTGTTTTTAGGATAAAACTTTCTGCACCACCTTTGTTGAGCGAACCTCTAACACTTGAACAAGTTTTTGGAGAAAGAAGATTGCTAAGAACTGATGTATATATTGTTCTTTGAGTAGACTGGCAGTTCAAGGTGGTTATTTGCAATGGAAAAGTTTTGCATTCATGCATATCTTGCTTGAGGACAAAGCATAACCCAAGTTTGGGGCTGCGATAACTCTTGAAAAAGGTTATATTTTATACCTTTAGACTTGGTTAATTTCCTATACTTAGGAAGTTTAGTTCCATTTTAGGATTTTCCATTAGTGTTTTTAGGAAATTGCGTTAAAAGGCTTTGACTGCGCTTAAATGTTATTACATGTTACTTCTAATTGTTTGGGGGAAGGATTTGTTTGTTAACTGCAAGGTGCAGAATGAGGAAAAGAAGTATAGAAGTGAAGGTTTGTCATGGCAAAAGATTGGACAGTTTGCTAACACAAAAGCCATGGCAATGCTAGGAAGTGACCCAGTCAACACTTAACCGTTATCAGCCCTGCTGTACATGTACCAGAAAAATCAACTTAAAAAAGAGAAAAAGGATCATGGGATCATGGGATGATAGGTCGACCCTAAAGGAGGAGATATAAAACCCAAAAATAAAAACTGAAAAAGGGGGATTTTTCGAGAGTGGACGATTAGAGAGACAAATAGAGAAAAAGATCATTGGATGATAATAGAGGAAAATGGTTAAGAACAAGGCAAAATCGAATGGGAGAAGAAGAGGGCATTCCCTCTTGGCCAGTATTGACGAAGTTGTGGGCTGGATAGGCGACATCCATCTTCCTGAAGTTTTTCTTTTACTTCTTTATTTAGTGCTTGGTGAATTGAATCGAGAAAGAATGATGTTGAATGTTATTCTGAATTTGGATGTTATTTGCCAGCCCATAAGTTAATCTCATAAGTTGGGATTGCTTGATGAAACATTTATTTCCTTTAATGGCTAAAGCTTATTTTAGTTTTAATTTACTATTTCATTCAATGGTACTTATGAATAGCATGCATGTAATCTCTAGACATAGGTGAATATGCAGCATGTTTATAAAATTAATCTAATTTTGACAAGTTTAGGTCATTTAGATCAAAATTGAATGATATGAGCGAGTATTCGAAAGAATACTCGTAGCAGACTCTAGACATAGAGGAGCATTTCTGTCCGGCAAGGAGAAGAACAGTAGTAGGACCCAAACTTAAAACTTATAGACATATAGTGCCCTAGGTGTGGTAACTCAAGGTTTAGCTCTCGAAAGAAGCAAACCATAGTAGAATTATTTCGACTAGTAGAATAAGATTGATCTTGCCGAGACATTATTGGTTAATAAGGGTAGAATCTTAGTAATCCTAGCTTTTCAAATCAACATCGTAGATCTTTTAATCTTTGTCGTAGCATCTTTATTTTCATAGCTCTAGTTGTTTACTTCATTGTTCTGTACATTTATACATCATTATTCTCCTAAATGCCACTACATTTTATTACTATTCTTTTTGCCTTAGCATTTAAACCTATCACATCCCTGTGGAGATGATCTCACTTATCACTTTATTACTTGATCCGATATGTATACTTGCACAATTCGCATTTCATATTCATATGCGACAATTCGCCACAATAAGAAATTGGGCGGATTACACTTCTCCATACAGACTATTTCACTACTATACGCCAAAACTTTACATCCACAAGACTTAGGGTTTTACAATTAGATCTGTCGAAAACACTTCCCCCTGAACTTCCAATGGACATCTTCTATAAATCTTGTTCACAGTTACAGATTGTCCTATAGGGACAACTATAGTTACATACCTACTAGTTTCCTCTACCCCAACACGCAATTTATTAGCCATCAAACAAGAAACATACAAGTGGGTAGATCTAATATCTATCAAAGCAAAGTATTGAACATAATGAATTCAAATAGTACCTACGATGATATTAGTTGTGTCTCGATCCTCTCTATGTCTAGCTGCATAAGCAAGAGTAGGCTACCTAGCCTCGGTCCTATTCGCAACTTGACCTGGTGCTCGGTGATCCTGACCAATACTACCAGCTCTATTCTAACCTTGACCTTTTTGAGGCAACTGCCCTACCCTTTGATTCTGAACCTAATTCTACACCAGAGGTTGCATTTGGTCACCTTAACGCAGACAATCCTTAATCTTATGATTTGTGGACGTACACCTTAGATAAGTACCAACTGTTCTTCAATACTTACCCAAGTGATGCTTACCACAATAAGCACAATTCGGGATCCTACCTCCGACACCAAATATTGTAATGTTCTATCGAGGTTTGTCCTCTTTGGCCCATTTTATGGGTCGAGAAGGCATGCCAATAGGACCAAAATCTCTCTTAATCGAAGCCTTAGCCTTTTCTCTCTTCTCACACTCCACACATTTAACCTCCTCCACAATCTTGGTTTTCTTAACCAAAGCCTCAAAAACCCTCTTCTGAGGTGGAATGACCTGAATCATCATATCATTCCATAGCCCATTCTCGAATCTTACACATTTGTCCAGCCCAGTCACAACCAAACCATGAGCATAACGGCTAAGACATAGGAGTACGGTCTCGTACTCGACCACAGTCATGTCCCCTTGCTTGGCTTAATTTACTCTAGCTTACGGGCCGCCATATATATCGTGCCCACATAATTTTTTTGAATATCATCCTGGAAATAATCCTAAGTCAATTGTTCAACTTGCGTACTTCACTTAACGAACTGCCACCATCAGTAGAACTTGTCCCTTAACAGAGACACTGTACCCTTTGATAACTCTTGAAAATAGTTATATTTCATACATTTAGACCTAGCTAATTGCTTGTACTTGGTACATTTAGTTGCATTTTAGAACATTTCATTGATATTTTTATCATTGCATTAGGAGCTTGGACTGTGTTTAAATGTTAGGTATGTTTAATTGTATGTGGAAGGATTTTGTTTGGTGATTTGGAATGTGTAGCATGTGAAGAAAGAAATAAAGGAGTGAAGGTTTGTCGAGGTAAAAGACAATTTGCCAACATGAATGCCATGGCAATTTCAGGAAGATGACTGAGTTAACACTCAACAAATACCAATTTCAGTTCAACTTTACATGTACCAGAAAAATCTAAATAAAAAAAAGGAGACGATATCGTGGGTTATTGGAGTTACCCTAGGAAGAAAAACTTATAAAAAGTCAAAGGAGGAAACCTTAAAGGGTGCGGAGATTCAGAGGCAATAATAGAGAGTAGCGGCTAAGTAGAGACGATAGGAGGAAACTGAATCTAATCCCTCTCAGCCACCACAGGACACTGTGTTGCTGGATTGTTGACTGACTTGGCAACAACCATCTTTCTAAGTTCTTCCATTATTTCTCAATCTGTATTCCCGTGAATTGATTTGATAAAAATGATGTCGGGTGTTATTATGAATTTTAATTTTAATTTCCAACCCATGAGCTAAATCTTATAGGATTGGGATTACATGATGAAACTTTTATTTTTGTTAATGGTTGAAGCATATATTTTATTTAATCTACTATTTCATTTAATTTTTTTAATTCCCAATTGTATGCGTACATTTTCTAGACATAGATGAGTGTGCAGTATGCCCATAAACTGAATCTAATTCTAAAAAGGTTAGATTAGTTGGACTGGAATTGAATGATACAAGCGGGTATTCAACCGAATACTTGTAGCAGACTCTAGACATAGAGTAGTGTTTGTATAGAATGAAGGCAAAACAGTGTAGGGTACTGTGCTAAGGCCTAGAGATACAAGCCAAGTAACTTGAGATCTAACTCTCGAAAGAAGCAGGTCACTTTAGGTCTTTTTTGAGCAGTAGGCTGAGAACAATTTTGCTGAGGTATTTCTAAAAGTAAGGGCAGATTCTTAGTAATCCCAACCTTTCAAATCAACATCGTCGACCCTTAATCCTTTGTCGTAGTATCTTTGCCATAGCATTCTTAGTTGTTTATTTATTCGCTCGTAGATTATTTATGTAATTATTATCTTAATTTCCATTTCATTTTTACTCTTGCTTTGCCTTAGCATTTTTCAGTATTAGTCAATATATATTTTGCATACATCTTTACTACTTTAATTTACCAATGTGTACTTAACTTGGTTTTACCATAACATTAATCATAATTCATTATAATAATTTCACCACTTTTATACCTAATCCAATCCTTGTGGAGACGATCCCACTTCTCACTTTATTACTTGATTCGACATGTATACTTGAACAATTAGCATACTATTTCACACACGATAGGTTTTTGGCATTGTTTTCAGGTATGAACAATTTGGTGAGATTTGGTTTCGTTATTTTACTTAATTCTATCAGTTTTTAGCTTAGTTTAATTTAATTTCCATAGGATTGCCATCAGTACATGAGAAGAGGCATTCCTGCTATCAAAGACTTTCCTTTTGACCTAGAGATCGAAAGAACTTTACGAAGAATGCGAAAATAACTGCAAAAAATGGTTAGGAATGGGAATGATCCTGGTCTCAATTATAATTCGAATGATCAAGATATTAATCCTCCTATTCATCGAGTGACACCTGGTTTGAATGATAATCTGAATGGTTGGGACGCTAATCCTCATGTTCGTAGGGTGATGGATGATCGAGATAGACCAATCTGAGAGCATGTTGTGCTAATTTTGGATGACCTGAATCCAGGGGTAGGTAGACCACAAATACAGGCTTAACAGTTTGAGCTGAAATCGGTAATGTTTTAGATGTTACAAACAGTAGGATAGTTCAGTGGATTACCCACTAAAGATCCAAGACTGTATTTAAGACTTTTTCTAGAGGTCTGTGACTCGTTTAGACAATAGGGAGTTCCTGAAGACGCTTTGCAGCTTAAACTATTTCCATATTCTTTAAGAGATTGTGCAAGAGCATGGCTAAATGCTTTGTTGTCAGGAACAGTGGCATCATGGAATGATCTTTGCCAGAGATTTTTGCTACGGTATAATCCCTTAAATATGAATGCCAAGCTTAGAAATGACATCATATATTTTCGAAAATCGGAGGATGAAACACTATATGAAGCTTGGGAACGATTTAAAGACTTAATTCAAAAATGTTAGATGCATAGATTTCGACACTGGACTTAGATAAAGATATTCTATAATGGGTTGAATGCACATACAAGGATGGTAATTGATGCTTCTGCCAATGTACTCTACTAGATAAATCTTATAATGAAGCATATGAAATTCTGAAGAAGATTGCCAATAATGATAATCAATAACCTACCACAAGAGTTGGGACGGGTAAAAGAGCTGTTGGTACCATAGAGCTAGATGCAATCACTTCGTTAACAGCCCAAGTATCTTCTATGGCTAATATGATCAAAAAAATGAAGAAGCCCACTACAATTAAAGAGATTAAATCAGCCAAGCTTTCGTGTGTTTATTGTGGTGAAGACCATGTGTTTGATGAATATCCATCAAACCCAGAATCCGTGTGTTACATGGATAATTTCAACCAAAATAATAACCCCTATTCCAAGACGTATAATCCAGGGTGGAAACAACATATGAACTTTAGATGGAATAATCAAGGTATGGGGAATTTTAACAATGCTGGAAGACAGAATGCTAACAGTGCACCACCTGGTTATAATCATCCTATGCCGAGGCAAAATGCCCAATAGGTTTAGGCATCAAATTCATCATCATAATCATCATCGTCATCATCTATTGAAGCCTTATTAAAGGAATATATGGCCAAGAATGATGCCGTAATTCAGAGTCAGGTTCACCTCTCTGAGCTCTTGGGAATCAAGTAGGGTAAATAGTGAATGCTTTGAATTCGAGACCATAAAGAGTGTTGCCAAATGATACCGAGAATTCGAGATCATAAGGGAAGGAATAGTGCAAGACCATCACTCTTAGAAGCGGAACTCAGCTTGATGACATTGCTTAAGATGCTACGATAGGAGAGGTGATCGTCTGTTTAACGTCAGAGCAATAATGTGCAAGCGTACACTGTCGATGCAAGTATAGTAGATAGATGTGAGTCTGTCAGATATCGATCCCACAGGGATGGTAGTCTTTTGTCTATTAATGTTGGTACAATACTAGATATAAATAAGATAAATTGTGAGGATAGTTGTCGATGCAATAACCTGAAAAAAATAAAATAAAATATTATAGTGATAAACTGGGATCCCCAACATAAATCTTCAACAGACTACTAAATGCTCACAAGGTATAAAAGTGTACGTGATTGTCGAGGCAATAAAATTCAATGTAAATCTTACCCAGTGTTACTCCTTTATTTAATCTGAGACTTAAACATGCATATTAACCTCACCTTCTGATGATGGCAATACGACACTATTAAGAACAAGTGGAATAAATTCCTCTAATCCTCACTCAACTTTCGTTTAAATGCTTGTTGGATCAAACTGTCACTGCACTTTCCAGTGTCAGTGACTGCATTAACACTTCCGTGTTAAAAAAAATTCAAACCCCAAGATTAAACAATAAAAGCAAGATTAAATAAGACAACATTTCGCCAAGAATTCACCAATACTTCCATACAATCAGAAATCAGAGAGTAATCACCAGCATTTATAAAGAAATAAGAAAGAATCGAGTGGAGAATTCTATTCCTAGACAACTCGACTGAATCTCTCTATTCCCTCTTTTATCACACTTAGATCTCCTCGTCAGGAGCCAGTCTGCATCAAATTTTCCCGTTGGCTCACCCATAAGAAGCTTAAGCTGCCATGACTGCAAGCTTCAAGGTAGGATGATGAAGATAATGATGGAGAGAGAAAACAAATCCCCTTTTTCTTCTCACGTCCACCTTTTATGTCCTTTTCCGATAGTACAAGTGTCATTTCCTCAGAATTATTCTGTCCTTGTACATACAGGTTAGTTATACCAGACTGGATAGCTCACATAGTTTTGGTTCTTACCTGGATAGCTATCAGTTGCGGTGACAATTCTAGACGCAATCTAGGATTAACTCATGCATTTAATGCAATAAGATAGCAAAATTAAGGATAAAATAGGCTAGGATTCACTGGGTTATAAAATGTATGCTAAGGATAAATAAATGGGAGCAATTTAACCAATAAGGAATGGGGAAAACCTATGTTCTTTCTAGTGCTATCACACCCCCAAACTTAAATTTTTACTTGTCTTCAAGTAAAATAGAAACTAGTAAGACTACAAAAATTTAACTAAAGCAATTAATCATTCTCGTAACTTGAACCCTCCAATTTCCTAATGGAAGAATCACATTCAAATGAAAGAATATTACATCGAAAATTCATAAGCATGAATGAATAAGGTTGCAACTTCATCAAAGCTAGCATCATGTTTTATACATTAAGTTCTATCTACCATTACAGCATTTATTGTACAATACTAAGTATATATATACATTTTTTTCTTTTTTTTCGAAATACTGGATATCATTGCATTATTGTACCCTTCTTCTTGAGAAGTAATGATGGGGTGCAATGAACCCCCAGGGAGTACGTAACTGCACCTACACACGCTCATGCAACGACAACCTTTGGCCAGATTGATTTTTCTAATCTTGTGTTGGAGTGTTTCCTTTTTAACATTCCATATTACACCCAGTTTGGAGTGTCTCTAATTTATAACTATATATACATATATAAGCAGCTGTAAAAGGTAGATTCATTCAAGATTTAAGGAATGATGGCAGTCATCCATTACTAATGCAACCTAAATCAAATTTATCGAACTCATTCATTGACAATTTACCTAATTCAAGAATTAAGCATCGAATGTAACAAAAGTTTTGAATAATTTTTATTAACTATAATTAAACCTTGCATGCTTCATTTCTGAAAAAAAAAAAGAATTTTGAAATATGGGTGCATTTCCAAGCCCCATGTGCATTGCCCCAAACTTAAAGTTTGCATTGTCCCCAATGCACTGACATGAAAATGTAATGACAATAAAAATGTAATGACAATATATATTTATCAAAATAAAACCTACAGCTACACGCAATGCATGAATATTATAAATAAAGCTTAAAATAAACTAACTTAGTTATTCGCAGCCGTCGATGTGGCTGCATGGTGTTTCTTTTTCCTCCTTTTTTTCTTATCCTTCTTATTTCATTTTTTATCATTAGAGCGCTTCGTTTCCTTTTATTTGGGCTTTGCATGATCTTTGAATTGCTCCTCAGTGTCTGGCTCTGCTTCAGCATCATCGGCTACTGTTTGTATAGGAGAGGCCACTTGGAGTGGTCCAGTGTAGACCACTATTGCTAATTAATTACATTGCTCCTCACTGGCTACCTCAGCAACTTCTGTCGGTCTCACTCCAGTTCACTTCAGATTATCAATATTTGCACTTACAGGCTCGGCTGCAGTGACAATCTTCTCAACAGAATCTTTTTCTTCTTCTTTTTTCTCATTTTCAGCAACTTCTTCTTCTTCAGCAAGAACTTCCTCTTCTACAGCAGCAACTTCCTTCTCAACAACAGTGTCTTCTTGATCAGGAAAAATATCATCCTCAAATAAGCTATCAATCTTTCGCAAACATTCTTCAATGTCCTTGGATTCCTCTCCTTTCTCAGTATCAGGGACCTGCACAATAAGTGGGGATGCCACCAGTCTATCTCAATCTTCTAAGTCGTCATTTGAGGAAGAGGGGTCATAATTGCAAATGATTGGTGGAAACACAGGGAATTCCAATAGTTAAGATGGGCTTAGTTTGCCTAATGTGGCTACAATAGAACTGTTCCTGGCTCTGGTATAAGCATAAAACAAATTCTGGGATTTCTCCATACCTTTTACTATAGCGACAAGCCTAATCTACCTGTTCTTGATGGAATTTACCATTTTTTTGACATCATTCAGTTTGTGCCATAATGATGTCTTTGCATTGAAGTTTGTTCCTTTTCTATCAGCTTTGGCTTTGCCCCTTCTTGCCTTACAGGTCTCTGCCTCCTTCAGTACCAGTGTGTCCTTGCCTTGAGTCATTCTTTCTACAGAGGCTTCATTGATTGGGCCCTTATTTTCCAAGACTTCCACACCAGTATGGGGCACAATTTCTCTTTGCTGGCACAATAACATCACCAGTGATGGGAACACCAAGATTCCAGTCTACCTTGCGGCGTAGTCAGCTATTTCTTGGTGAAGATTGTGCCTACCTTAATTTTTCTACCCTTAACAGTAGAATGTATCAGACACATTCTGTCTAGGGTGATTGTGGTGCTATGAGTGGAGGGCTTTAGCCTGCAGTTGACAAAATGAAACAAAATTTTACCTTGCAGCGTTAAGAAGCAGCGGTGCATCGTGTAATTCTTTTGATGGGAACCCGTCCACACTGCTCCCTCGACCATAAGTCTCTCACCAACAGGTCTCATTTTTCATTTGTGATGTCATCCATGAACTAGAAGTGTTCGTCGACATCGACCTTGGTGCTGTACAGCTCGTTGATTGTTACAGTGTCTTATGGTATTAAACCTTCTCGAACAAAAATAAACTCTAACTCATGATCATAGAGATTAGCATAAAACTCACGTACCAGTGAAGGAGAGTAGCTGCCAGGATGGGTGCAAAAGGTTTACCATTTTAACTTCGAGATGGTTTTGGAGACTTGCTTACCTAAGTCTTGTTGTGGCAAAAGGAAAATACCCTACTCGGGATGGAAGTTTTACTTCAGTATATTATTGGAAATCGTTCCCTTGCCGCTTTATTCAAAAAGATTATTAGCTCCTTTGTCTTCACTGGCTTGGGGGATTTCGATTCACAAACTGTGGTAGCAGAGGACGCATGTTCTCTAGCAGATTTGGTGGATTTCTTGATCGAGCTTCTTTTTTTGGCCATCTTTTATTGAGGGAGAACGATTTAAAGGTAAAAAGATATGATTTTTAGAAGAGAGAAGAAATAAAAATGGTTGCTTGAATGCGTTACGGTCGGTACAGTGGAAGGGGATTTATAGT
This sequence comes from Gossypium hirsutum, assembly GCF_007990345.1. NCBI lineage: Eukaryota > Viridiplantae > Streptophyta > Magnoliopsida > Malvales > Malvaceae > Gossypium > Gossypium hirsutum. Next base: position 29,966,438 of record NC_053444.1, read on the forward strand.
GGGCGAAAGAGGAAGATGGAGAGGCATGTTGTTTTGTGGAGAGATATAAGGCTGGCGGGAAGAGTTGTGTCCAATAGAAATTGTGCTCTCTCAGAAGGATCAAACAACTAAGTGAGTTTTGATCCAATAGTGGAATCTGAATTTCTCTAAATTCTGATGAGTTATAAATGGTAGTATAGACTTATGAAATGCACTGATAGTAAGATATCTTTTTGTATAGGAAACGACACTAAGATCAACCTCAATTTATTGCTACATGAATAATAATGTTATGAATATCCAACGATTAATCCATATCGAAATACAAATTAATTCTCTTCTTAATAGCTAAATTACAAAGTAAATCAGCAGCATTGTTAGTATTGCGATTAATCCAATTTATTTGGACTGATTCAAAATTTCTATAGGCTTTGCATTCCTGCTTTACGCACTGGCCTAGAATAGTGACATCCTACTATCTCTTTTTGACCGTATTGACTAACATAGCACTGTCAGATTCCAAAATGAGCTTAGCCACTTTTAACCGAGGGGCCAATTTTAAACCTTCACTCAAGGCTTTCAATTCCGCCCAAATCGTGTCCAAAGGAATTTTCAACATTATTATAACAGCCCCCAATTACAAAGCCGTCATAATCCATTACAACTGCTCTGAACCCACTGCAACCAAACGAAACAGCAACGTCCACATTTACTTTAACGTAACCATTTGGAGGTTTTGTCCAGCTCTTGCACGCAAGGTTGGGGGGAAGCACTGGGGGTTCAGTCAGATTAAAAATTTTGAAATATTTGCTAAGTGTTTGTGCCCTTTCCCACACCACCAAAGCAGCATCCATCTTGCCCTGTAACACCATCTTGTTTTTGTCGTTCCAGTTATTCCAGAGAAGAGTGAAAAAATCAGCCACCGCCTTGTTGTTGAGATCATGGAAGACATCTTCCAACCAGTCAATACAGCAGTTGTAGTTCCCGTCGATAAATCTATTGTTTAAGCCTCCAATAACCAGGATTTCACGAGCCTTTGGGCAATCTTTCATTGCATGAATCAGCGTTTCGTCTCTGTTATTGCATCTAGGATAGGTTTTTGAAAAACCCTAGCAGATACGAGAAATGTTATCGAAGGTGGGCAGAATATTATGACTGATTCTTCAGCTGAAAATTTTAATCTTGGGGAGCATTTTAAGTTTCCAGATGGCTCGCCAAAAAAAATCTATGGGGACCAAAAGCAATTCTCTTGAGGGTCAGCCAAGAATAGGCCGACTTCGAAGTATAGAAGCCATGCGGGTTTTGAGTCCATGTTCTAGTGTCTTTGACCTCATTATGAGGAATGGATAAATTGCAAATGCAGTCCCCAACGTATTACCGTAAAGCTCAATTACCCTCTCCTTTTTCCACCGCCTATAATTGTGGTCCCACAGGTATTTGACTTTCTTCTCATTATTTGTTAAAAGGGACCGTCAAACTGAATCACTTTTAAGGTCTTCGACACCCCAATGGTCCCACTGAATGTCTATCATGTTGCCATTGCCCACTTGCCACATAAAGCCATCCTTTAAAGTATCGACCGCCTTAGCAATGCTTGCCCAGGTAAAAGACGGTTTATCACAATGTTTATGCCGGAACACATCCCCTTCAGGGAAATATTTCGCACTTAAGTCTCCAAACTTGTCTACCCAATAAAGCCAAATTAAACATATGCATATCTCGAAAGCCAATGCCTTCGATCCCCTTTGGAAAACACAACTAATCCCAGGCCATCATAGCCCAACACGAGTCTTTTCATTATTCGTCCACCATAGACGACCCATTTTTGAGTGAAGATCCTCAATAATACCTTTAGGGGCAAGAAAAACCGAGAACACGTAAGTTGGTATAGACTGAATAATAGCTTTAATGAACACCTCTTTTCCTTCGAAAGATAGCAGACGTTTTGACCAACTGTTTATCCTGCCAATGCACCGATTAATGATGTTAGTAAAAGCTAATGACTTTTTTCTACTAACGGCTAACAGTAACCCTTGGTAACTATCTAGATTTTCAGCCATACGCATTCCGAGCATAGAACTAAACAGCTGTATTTGGGTCAAAGGGGTTTTCGGGCTAAACATAATCATGATTTGTCCTTATTAATCTTTTGGCTCGAATCACAAGTAAAATCTGTAATAATATTTACAATTTCCTCTACACCCTTTTTCTATTACGGATAAAAAGGAGTGCGTCATCGGCAAAAACGAGGTGATTTATACGCGGACCATTTATGCTAGCTCGGATTCCCTTAAGCATATTATTATTCTGAGCATGAATTAACAATTTTGAAAATGCATCCATGTAAAAAAAAAGAGGTAAAGAGAGAGAGGATCCCCTGTCTGAGACCCATTTCCTGCATGATCGTTTTAGAGAGGGTGGAGTTGCATTAACAACATAACAGACTAAGCGAACGCAACTTATAATTTTAGACACCCATTCATCGGTGTAGCCCATCTTCTTCATAACCTCTTCAATAAAAATCCACTACACCCGATCATATTCTTTGCTCATATCGAGCGTAATTACAAATCCTTTGTTGTGCCCATTCTTTGAACTTAGGAGGTAATGGACCAATTCATGGGCAATCAAAATATTATCGTGGATCATTCTCTCCGGAACAAAGGTGCTCTGGTTTTGGCCGATTCACAACAGGAGGGTTTCTTTCAAACGATCTGCGAGCACTTTGGCAACAATTTTGTACACCACCCTACAAAGACTGATTGGGCAAAAATTAGTCATATCCATTGGCACTTTAATTTTAGGAATAAGAACAATAATTGTTTCATTTAAACTATCCACATTTCTAACACCCCTAAGAACCTCATGGCGCAAATTAATAATATCATCCCCCACCACATCCCAGTTTTCTTTGTAAAAATTTCTCGGCAATCCATCAATTCCTAAGGCTTTCCTTGGTTCCATTTGACTGAAAGCTTCATTAATTTCGTTTTCCGTAAACTCCTGCAGCAGTCTGCCATTTACCTCCTCTGAAATGCAATTCTCAATATAGTCAAGATTTAACACAACATTAGTATTTAAATTTGACTTGAATAAATTTTGAAAATACTCACTGGCTGCCTTGCAGATATCCATTGTGTTTTCTCTCCAATAGTCATTCATGTCTTTTAATCTAGCTATGTTTTTTTTCTTTCTATTTGTGGCCCTCACATGAAAGTACAATTGTTGAAACCCCATTTCGTTCTCACTCTGCTAGAAAGACTTCCTCTCTTTATGAAGTAGAATATTTCACTGAAGAAGAGAAAGTACAAGCTACTAATCTTCCTCTTGTAAATCCATATTCTACATATCAAAAACCCTCTTTTTCTCCCATAAAAAGTATTAAGTCTCTTATTACTACCAGAAGAAAAGCCGTCAAAGAATATGTCCAATCCTCTAAATTTGAAAAAAACATCTTATTTATGGAGGACAAGAAGAGTAGTTTGTTACGTTGGAAATCCCATCTCATTTTCCTCAAGAATGGTGTTAACATGGATATTCCCATATCCATTTTGGAGCAGTTCGTTTGGCGCTTAATTATCATGAAACTTCAAGGAAACCTGTTGTTTCAAGGATAGCCCTTTTGGATTCCAGATACAAGCGTTATCAAGATGCTTGTATTGGAACTGTTGAAGCAACACTAAGCTCGGGAATGGCAATGGTAACTTTGTTCCCAAATTTCACCATGTCTTTACAAGACCCCAATCTGATGGATGCCCTGAAGGTACAAATTCAGATCGTTAGCGCTGAAATGGTTGAATCTGCAGTCACAGCAACTCTACACTACCAAATAGTGTACAGAGTTCAAGATCATGCTTTTAAACTCGCCAATCAAGGATCTGATGATTCTCTCTTAATCTCTGTCAACACAAGAGAAGAACCTCACTGTATCCATGTGCCAAAACAGATACCCAAACAAGAACTTTTGAAGCTTCTTCTAGAAAAATGGGTAACAAATTACGAGCAGATCCATCAACATAACCAACCAATTAAATCTACCAAAAGCCAGATTATCACCAAGGCTGATGGAACCAGCGAGATTAGATTTGATCATAGTCATCTAAAACAACTTCCAACTCCTCCTGTCTTTACAACACAGATGATGTTACAGCCTGTAGCCCTTGAAGAAACAGTACTAGGACCGGAAGCAGAGTTAATCCAGAGTTTTCAGGCTGATGGAAGACCTTTATATTATTTCAAGGATCCCTTAGGACATTGTCCATGGGATATCAATTGTTCCTATCAAGGGTGCAGAGATGATGTCTTTGAAGAACTTGATGAAGATATCAGACGCACCAGGAAAAAGAAGTTTGGTAAAAAATCAACACAGTCAAGCTTTTATGAAAGATGGATGAATGGAGATCCAGATATTGGTCCATTAGGGGAAGATAATGGTAAATTCGTTTACCTTGTGGACTGTTCTTCGAAAAGACCACAATCCCCTAAAGTCCAAAATCTATCTCAAACATCTCCACCATCTCCTCCAAAAGTAGACCCTGATCAAAAATGGTTAGCTAAGCCTCTAAAGCAACCATGTTACAAACAAATCAACAAATGGGTCCAGAAAAATAGCCAGTTTATGACATGCAGCCAAGAACAAGAGATAAAAGTTCCAGTCCCCGTTCAGGCATCTTCAGAAGTCCATATGTACACAGCAACTTCTTCTTATGATCAAGAATTTCCTCCGCTTGAAGAATTCACAAAAAATGAATATCTTCATGTGCCAAAAACCTCTTCAAAACTCCAGACGGATGCGAAAGGAAAACAAATCAAGATAGCAGCAGCAGAAGCCACCCTGAATTGGCAATCAAAAAATGCTGTAGCCCAGAATGCTGCAATCAAAAAGATTGATCACAAAATCTATCAGATTGATAACAAAGTCTCAAAGATCGAGAAAACGACAGACGAAAATTCAGAAATGATCAAGAATCTTATAAAGATTTTTCAAAAAAGGCTTAAGGAAGTTGCTCATGAGCCAGCAGCCCCAGGACAAGATTTATTTTCTCATCTGGCACAAAGAGAAAAGGAAATCCATAACCTTAAAGAACAGATAAAGTATCTGAAAGAAAACGGGAAGCTGCCACCACGACAACCGGCGAAAAATAGAATTGAGCTTTTCCCATCCATAAGACAGACAGATAGTCCTCGACAAGGAGGAACACAGCCAATCATTTTTCCTCCACCAGAGCCAAAGAAGAAGCCCACAGTCTATGAATTATGTCAACAGATCAAGGCACAAAAGGAGGAAGAAAAAAGAAAAGCTGCAGAAGAAAAAAAAAGAGAAAAGGCTAGAGGCAAAAGACCAGTGGAGAAACAGGAAGATGAAGAAAGCCAATTCTCTTCACCACCAACATCTTCACCACCAAAGCTAATGTCAAAGTCTCTCATGGTACAAAATGAGAAAAATCCTTCTAATCCCTTAACAGGGTTTTTAAAGGATTACAGCCAGAAGATACTACCAAAGATATCTGTAGCCGAACGACATGAATCAGAAACAACCCCAGTTACAGAAGAAGATGATTCAGTATCTTCTTCAGGGGAATCAGAAAGATCAGCAAATCCTTATGATTCAGAATCAATTGGAGAAACCAATAATTCCTCAGAAGAAGGAATTGAGGATTTGCCAGAAGTAATGGCCACACCTGGTGTGAAAGTTGAAGAACCATCAGATGAAGAGATGACTGAAGCTGGAGAACCATCAAATGCAAGATCAGCACCGCATGTCTCTACAACAAAGACGGTCTTCACATTGGATGATATTCCAATCAACAAAGGGCCTGAAAGATTACAAGAGGTCCATGCATGGCTTGACACGAGAAGGCTAACAGAAGAAAGCCAGTATAACATCCTGTCTGAATTTGTTTCAAGATTCACAGGAATGTTGAAAGATTGGTGGAACTCAGTTACTCAAGCGGATCAATTACAATTTTTGGTGTTAACAGATTTTTCTCAAGCCATAAGGATTATCCATAGTTATTTTATTGGTAATCCTGATGATCTGCTGACACTCAAAAGGCGAGAATTCTTTAAAAGGAAATGTTGCTCCTATCAGAAAAAAGATTTGTCTAAGCATTTTTATGCTATGATAAAGCTTCACTATGCTCTTGGATCAGAACCAAGTTTGAAGCAAGCTGTTGTTGCATCTCTTCCAGATCCTATTCAAGTTGCGATTAATCAGAACCTCTACAGGCAAAATAAAAATATCCTCAATTTGACCATGGGAGAAATCTAGCAAGAGACGTTTATTGCTCTTGAAGACATTTGCAACAGAAGAAAAGTCTTCAAGGATTATCTTCATGGTGATAGAAGGATAGACAAAGCCTGTACAGACTCGCATCTTAAAATTAAATGCGGTAAAGAAGACAAGTCATGTTATTGTCCAACAAAGAAGAAGAAGCACTTCAGAAGAGAAAAAGGAGCCAGAAAACTGAAATCTCAAAAGAAATTCAGATGGAGATATCTCAAGAAAAAGAAGAAGTTCTCCAAGAAAGCCAAATCCACAAGATGCTACATCTGCAACAAAAAAGGTCACTTTGCGAAAGACTGTCCAAAGAAAAAGAAAGGAGCAAAGATGATCAGACAAATCCAGCAAAGATCGGGAATCAAAATAACTGATGAAGATGATATAGAGTCTTTATTTTCTATTGATGACAAGCCAAATGATCAGTCAATATGTGCTATTCAAAGCTTTGCATCCAGTGATTCGGAAGACTCAGAATTCTCCTCATCAGATTCATCATTGATGATACAGCCATCAAGGAGTTGTTACACCCTCTCCGACATCCCTCAAGATATTGCCTCCACAGAGATTATAGCTCCTCACATTCCAGTTTCTATATATATGAGCAAATACAGTAAACCTATTACCGTAATTGCCTTCATTGGTATCAGAGCCTGTAATTCCAGATTTTCTATCATTAGTTTTTTTTATGTCAGATTGATAACAAAGTCTCAAAGATCGAGAAAACGACGGACGAAAATTTAGAAATGATCAAGAATCTTATAAAGATTTTTCAAAAAAGGCTTAAGGAAGTTGCTCATGAGCCAGCAGCCCCAAGACAAGATTTATTTTCTCATCTGGCACAAAGAGAAAAGGAAATCCAGAACCTTAAAGAACAGATAAAGTATCTGAAAGAAAACGGGAAGCTGCCACCGCGACAACCGGAGAAAAATGGAATTGAGCTTTTCCCATCCATAAGACAGACAGATAGTCCTCGACAAGGAGGAACACAGCCAATCATTTTTCCTCCACCAAAGCCAAAGAAGAAGGCCACAGTCTATGAATTGTGTCAACAGATCAAGGCATAAAAGGAGGAATAAAAAAGAAAAACTGCAGAAGAAAAAAGAAAAAGAGAAAAGTCTAGGAGCAAAAGACCAGTGGAGAAACAGGAAGATGAAGAAAGCCAATTCTCTTCACCACCAACATCTCCACCACCAAAGCTAATGTCAAAGTCTCTCATGGTACAAAATGAGAAAAATCCTTCTAATCCCTTAATAGGGTTTTTAAAGGATTACAGCCAGTAGATACTACCAAAGATATCTGTAGCCGAACGACATGAATCAGAAACAACCCAGTTACAGAAGAAGATGATTCAGTATCTTCTTCAGGGGAATCAGAAATATCATCAAATCCTTATGATTCAGAATCAATTGGAGAAGCCAATAATTCCTCAGAAGAAGGAATTGAGGATTTGCCAGAAGTAATGGCCACACCTGGTGTGAAAGTTGAAGAACCATTAGATGAAGAGATGACTGAAGCTGGAGAACCATCAAATGCAAGATCAGCACCGCATGTCTCTACAACAAAGACGATCTTCACATTGGATGATATTCCAATCAACAAAGGGCCTGAAAGATTATAAGAGTTCCATGCATGGCTTGACACGAGAAGGCTAACAGAAGAAAGCCAGTATAACATCCTGTCTGAATTTGTTTCAAGATTCACAGGAATGTTGAAAGATTGGTGGAACTCAGTTACTCAAGCGGATCAATTACAATTTTTGGTGTTAACAGATTTTTCTCAAGCCATAAGGATTATCCATAGTTATTTTATTGGTAATCCTGATGATCTGCTGACACTCAAAAGGCGAGAATTCTTTAAAAGGAAATGTTGTTCCTATCAGAAAAAAGATTTGTCTAAGCATTTTTATGCTATGATGAAGCTTCACTATGCTCTTGGATCAGAACCAAGTTTGAATTAAGCTGTTGTTGCATCTCTTCCAGATCCTATTCAAGTTGCGATTAATCAGAACCTCTACAGGTAAAATAAAAATATCCTCAATTTGACCATGGGAGAAATCCAGCAAGAGACATTTATTGCTCTTGAAGACATTTGCAACAGAAGAAAAGTCTTCAAGGATTATCTTCATGGTGATAGAAGGATAGACAAAGCCTGTACAGACTCGCATCTTAAAATTAAATACGGCAAAGAATACAAGTCATGTTATTGTCCAACAAAGAAGAAAAAGCACTTCAGAAGAGAAAAAGGAGCCAGAAAACTGAAATCTCAAAAGAAATTCAGATGGAGATATCTCAAGAAAAAGAAGAAGTTCTCCAAGAAAGCCAAATCCACAAGATGCTACATCTGCAACAAAAAAGGTCACTTTGCGAAAGACTGTCCAAAGAACAAGAAAGGAGCAAAGATGATCAGACAAATCCAGCAAAGATCGGGAATCAAAATAACTGATGAAGATGATATAGAGTCTTTATTTTCTATTGATGACGAGCCAAATGATCAGTCAATATGTGCTATTCAAAGCTTTGCATCCAGTGATTCAGAAGACTCAGAATTCTCCTCATCAGATTCATCATTGATGATACAGCCATCAAGGAGTTGTTACACCCTCTCCGACATCCCTCAAGATATTGCCTCCACAGAGATTATAGCTCCTCACATTCCAGTTTCTATATATATGAGCAAATACAGTAAACCTATTACCGTAATTGCCTTCATTGGTATCAGAGCCTGTAATTCCAGATTTTCTATCATTACAACGTGTTTGGTTCATCGTATTACCCAATCCATTACGCCCCGATTACGCGCGTATTACATTACGCCCCTAATCCGGTATTTGGTTCGCTGTATTAGCCATTACGCGCGTATTACATTACGCCCCTAATCCCCAAATTCCCGTGTTTTACAATCCGTTCCCAAATCGTTGTATTAGCCATTACGCCCGGCCTCCCTCCCCATCTCTCTGTTTTACCCTCCCTCCCTACCCGACCCTCTCCTCTTCCGTCCTAATCATTTTCTCCTCCCATTTCCCACTGATTCCGTTGATTAATCTGTCGTCATCGTTTCTTCTCGTCTCGGCATCAAATTTCCCTTCCCCATTTCCTCCCAACACTATCTGCTCCGCACACCAAAACCCTCTCTTTTTCTCTTCAATATATTCACAAAATTGGAAATTCTAGCTTAATCCATTGAAGAAAGAGTGAAGCGTTTTTCGGGTCATCACGTAGGATCCAATATCGGGTGAGTTTTAAATTCTGACCTAAATTAATCTGCCAATTCTGACCTAAATTAATCTGCCAATGTTTTTCCCAATTGTAAATAACCCCTCTGCATGCTTTTCTCTTTACTTTTTTAAGCCTAATCGTCACCTATTTTAGTTCCTACAAGTTATTTATGTATTGGTTATGCTTTCCATGTATATAATATCAAATCATGAATCCTCTCTGGCTTTGGCATTAATTTGATGATGTTATGCAAGGGAAATCTTGTGTAAATTTCGAACTACTGACTCTGGGGTAGTATTGGGAACTCTATTAGACTACATCATGTGAAGCTGGTTGCGTTGTTGTTTTTAAGCCTTTTTGGTAGCAGTAGTTTCTGTTTTAGAAGGGAATGAGACCTTGGTTGTGTTAGCAAGGCATTGAGCGCCCATGTTCTAGTTGCCGTGTTGATAATTATGCTTGGGATAGTTCAATTTAGAGCTCTTAATGATTGATTTTGCTTGGAAGTATTTACTGTTGGATTGTTGGTACGGGGTTGTGACCGATTAATTTCTGTTGAAATTGCTATTTTATTTTATTCATTGTTGCTTATTTCATCCAGATTATTGTGTATATGGATGCACAACTAAAACAGAGATGCTTGAATTTATCTGCTTGAGTGGATCGATAACCAAGAACAATCATATAAGAAAATTGGTTAGTTTCATCATCAGTAGTCCATGCAATGCATGCGCGTAGAAGCACTTAAAAGTTCTTGTTTCCATTCATTTTCATTTTTTCTTTAAATTATAGCTGCTCCAAATTAACAACTAGCTTGGTTGGCAACGAGTAAAAAGAAGGGGAAGAGCTGAAAATTAGGTTATATATTTCATAGCTAGATCAAATTAAGAGTTGATATAATATATAGGTATTTTGAACGATAGGTAGCTAGTTAGCTGTCTCGTTGAACCCAAAACATTAATCTTAATCTCAATCAATTTCATTGCTGGAAATATTCTGTGAAGCGGTTTATGTGAGGATTTATGTGCTCACATTAAAGTGTGAAGCATTCTTAATATCAATCAATTTCATTGCTAGAAATATTCTGTCAATAGGTAATCAAAGTCAATCAAATCAACACCATGTATAAAATTTTCAAAATTCATATAAATATGAATAATATATATTTTTTGCCTTGCGGACTCACATGAATATTTATAAGAAAACTTACAAAAGACACTCCCTTTCCATTTTTTATTGATCTTTGGTATGAGTTGGAGAAAGAATAAACAGGAAATTGTTTGCAGATTTTGCTTTTCTTTTTCTGTACAGTATAGGGGCTTGGTTTTTTCCGTATTCCATTTTTGTTATTTATGATCTCAAGTTTCATCATTTGTCCAACAAGCTCTTTGTTCGAACGGTCTTTGCCTTTGCATTATTTGCTTCATAAAATTAAGAAATTGAGTGCATGCCTATGATTTTCTGATGATACATATGACTGGATTGTGTTGTTTGCTAATGGGGATGAATTGAAGGAGAAATAGAGGCCAGTGGTTTGTTATGTATTAACTGATTGCAACTTACTACATGTATGATGTTAGGCACTGAATTTACTTAATATGGTTGGTTTTATGGATGTGCCATGACTGCTTCTAGCATTATTGAAAAACAAAAGAAAAAGGGTTTAAGCTTAGGCAGATTGTAATGAAAAGAGGACACTTGCTGGTTTATAACTTTTTTTGCGTTCTTAATTGCTGCTTTGCTTTTAAATTATACTGCTACAATTAAATTTGAAAGTTGTTAATTGATGGATTGCTTGTTGAGTGTTCTGTGTGTTGTACTCTTGGGATTTGGTGTTTATGTTTTTTGAGGGAATAGTGAGAGGTTTGATATGGCTCATGGATGATGATTGGTGTATGGTTGTGATGTGCTTTGATATACATCATTTAGCTATAGCATAATTATTATTATTTTTTTAAAAAGGTTGATCCGAGCAGTTTTCCCATTACAGGTTCTTTGTTCCAACTCTTCCACATCGCAGTCGTCCCTGATTTGCTCATTACAGGTTAGTTTTCCGTTGGTATTCATGGTTTTGCTTGTATGTTTTCCCTGATTCCATGTCTGTATTGCTGTAGCAGCTTCTGTTGTTTCCCAAATGAATATGGTTTTGGTTATTGCTGTAGCAGCTTCTGTAGCAGCTTCTGTTTTTTGTATGTTTGTAATGCTCATTAAAGCCTTTTTTTTATGGTTATGGTTATTGCTGCATAATTTTATTGTTCTTTTTTGAATTTAAATTAGGTTATATGTTTTTAAATAGCATTATGCCTACAAATAATGGGCTTCAAATCACAGTTATTTGTACATGTAAATACAATACTGTTAATAATAAATTTGTACATGTAAATGAGATTAAAGTTATATATTTTTTTACAAAATGAAATTACCATTTAAAATGGTATAAAAGTTTATTAAACTTAAATCTTCAATCTTCATTTTATTTATTTTGAAATTAGAAAACCTTAACTAAACTAATCATAAATTAAAAATTTAATCAATGATCAAACTTAGAACATTGATACGAGTCACAAAAGCCCAAATTCTTGAAGGCGAGGCCCAATAAGCAAATTCCCAGCCCAATCAAGAAATCCATCCATACTTAGTTGAAAATCAGGCCAAATTGTCAAAGTGGCCCAAGTTGTAAAGTTTTATTTTTATTTTTATTTATTTATTTATTTATTTACTTAGTTTAAATTTTTATGTCAATATTCAGTCCAAGAGTCCCAGATAAAATGACCTTTGACCGAATTTCCATATTAAAATAATTAGGAGTTTTTTTATTTTAGTTTTCTAATTAGATTAGGACTAGTTATAAGGCCTATTTAAAGGCATGGCTATCCACCTTGTTAAACACTTATCATTATTATTAAAATTTCAGATTTGTTGAGAGCAGAATTTTCTTTGAGTTCTTCAAGGATTTTCTCTTGAGTTTTCTTTAGAAGTTGTTTTAACAATCTTTTTGATTATGGGAGCCATCTTCAACCTTCTTCTTGCCATTGATATTCTTTGGAGGAAAGATTAGAGCCGTTTGAAGGGAGTTGTGAAATCTTTCGAGATTTCAAGGCTTCTTAGGACTTATCTTTCAATTTCTTACTGTCAATTCTTTCTTTATTTCTACTTGTGCTGAATCATTATCTAATCTATTTTCTGTTCTTATTGTGTTTTCAACCTTTTTCTATCTTAAGGAGTCAGCCCAAAAATCCCCAATTTCTAGGGTTTTTCCATACTCTTTTTGGGTGAAATTAGATTGTCGAAATTTGGGAAAAACTATCTTGGTGTTCAATTGGGCAGAATCACAATCTCCTTGAGGGTTTCAAGAACCCTAACACTTATTTCTATTCTCAATTTGATTCTTTGCTGATTTGGGGATTTTATTTCAGATCTGGAAATTCAAAGTTCTAATCTTTTAATTTTTCTGTTTCGTTTCAGATCTAATTGTTTAGGGTTTTCGTAGGAGTTTCTCGTGACTTGGCAACTCGATCTTGGTCCGCGCGCAACCCCGTATCATTTGGTATCAGATTTTGGGCGTTTTGGGTGTTCTTGGTTGATTTCTAAACTGATCTCTATTTTTTAAAGCATAAACAACAGTTTTACCCAGAAAAATTGTTCAAAAAAAATTCATTTGAGTGGGTAAACGTTGTCCTATTGATCTGAAATTTTACATACATGTTTTTGGCACTGTGCTTGAATATAAAAAAATTATTCCCGCAAAAAAATCAGTCAAAAAAATCAAAAAATACGAAATTCAATAAAAATTTAAAAACAGATTCAGCGGGTTGAATTTGGTGCCCAAAATTTCCAGATCGAAAATTCAATATATAAGGACACTCCAGATTTAATTTCGTGATTTTTGGAGATCGGGAACACCTCAAACGAAGTTGTCAAGTTACTCCGCAGTTTTTCGGGTTTTCTGTTTTCAGCAATTTTTATTGATTCTTAGCTGTAGGTTTTCATTTGTTTGCTTTTTAATCTCCTTTTACAATATCTAACACCTTCTTGTTTCTTGTGTTAGTAGGATTTAAACGTGTGCATAATCCTTCCTCGGTGCAACACGAATCACTTGGTGTCTCGTCAGTTTTTGGCATCCTAGTGCAAATTAGGATTCTTTGGTAGTTTGGTTCACACTCTCTAATTGGTTGATATAAACTCTGATAAAGAACTCACAAGATTGAATTCGACTTCATTGAGAATTTGATTTTTCTTTTTGAGTGATTAATGGTGAGGTTTGCTAACTTTTATTTTTGAGTGTTGAGTGTTTATTTTTTACAGTTTTGAAGATGTCTAAAGGTGATAATAATGATGCACTTATGAAAGTCCAACAACAGTTAGACGGACATACTGCTGCAATCACACAAATAAATGCTACACTTCAAGCATTGAATACTACTTTGAATGAGGTACGAGTAAATCAAAAACATCAATATCGAGATCCAATTAAGGAAGATAGGGATAACCAGCCCCATAGGTGCAGCCCTCAACGTGTCCCTAGAATGGATGATGATTTTCATGATCGTGGACAATCATCTTTGGCAAAACCAAAGAGCGAGCAGCAACGAGAACATCTCTTTCATACTCGCTGCCATGTACAAGGTAAGCTTTGTAGAGTTATTATTGATGGTGAAAGTTGCTCAAACATAGCCAGCACGACGATGGTGGAAAAGCTTTGCTTAACCACTACCAAGCATCCACAACCTTATCAACTACAAGGGCTTAGCAACGAAGGCCAATTTAGGGTCACTCAACAAGTGCACATCTCCTTTTCTATCGGTAAGTATCAAGACGAAGTTGTGTGCGACGTAATGCCTCTTCAAGCCTGCCGTTTGTTGCTAGGAGAACCATGGCAACTGGATCGAAAAGTCACTCACGATGGTCGTACCAATAGGTATTCTTTCAAGCATCAAGGAAAGAAACTCACCTTAGTGCCGCTCACTCCGGAAAAAGTCCATGAGGACCAAATCAAACTGAAAAATTCTGTTAAAACAAGTGAGGAAAAAGAAAAAGAGAATGAAAAAGAGCAAAAAGAGATTGAGAGTGAAAAAGAAATTGAAGAAAGAAGAGAAAATGAATTAGAAAAAGAAACAAAAGAAAAAGACGTGGAAAGGGTAGTGAGGAATGTTTCCACTAACCAAGATATGAATTTTTCTTGTGTTGCTACTTTTCAGGTTCCCGAAAGATCGAAAGATAACTTTCAACTTCAATACCTCTCAAATGAAAGACGCTTTCATACGATCAACTTAGGCAAAGATGAAATCACACTACATGATCCCGAAGGTAAGCGAGGTAAGGAAATTTTAGAAACCGAGTCCAGTGCAGATTTGAAAACTATTGATAAAACTTTTGGTGACTTAGTTCTTAAAAGATCCCCTCATTTTGATCCGATTAATTGTTACTCTTCGATTGTGGTTGATAAAGTCATTACGAAAAGAAGCGTGATTTGTTATTCTCTTGATTTACCTTGTGTAAAATCCTTGAATTTGTCCAAATCTGTTTTGGAGAATAAAGTAACGAAATTTTCCAAATTTGTTTTCAATTCATATTCGTGCCTTAAACAGTTTATGTGGTTGTACATGAAGTTTGAGTTCCATTTGACAAAGGTTAACTCAACAACGGAGATTCGACTACACTATGCCCCCGATGAGCGAAGGTTTGTTTTAAATGAAAAAGGTAAAATCGACCCTTATTCTTCTGCTTATCGAGGTAAGATGCTTGAAACCTTTGAAACACTTTTGTACTCCTCGGATAGTGATAAAGATCGTGTTGATGAACACTTAGATCGAAACGTGCTTGACTGTCCTATTTTATTTATTGATGATCTATCTGTTTTGATGGTTGATAAAAAGATTCTTGTTTTTGATAATGCATGTGTGAGTGAATCTATAGACCGTCGATTAATGCATGGTATGATTATGCAACTCTGTGAACCATGTGAATCTTTTCAAATACCTACTTGTGACGATTATGTTTACCATTTGATTTATTACTCGCAATTTATTCATGGTTTGTGGGAACAATATGAGACGACTGAATGCCTTAAAACATGTCCATCTTTGTTTCAAATATTTGACGAGGCAGTGGTGAGTAAATTAGATTGTTTGCATGGTAATCTGAATCTGTCCATTCACATGCGTTATACCTGTTCTATTATGCTTATGATTGGACTACAAGCTTATTTCCGTTACTATTTACTATCTCATGGCTATTCTTCTCAGTGGACTCAATTGCCATTAGTCCCGTTCGATAGAGGAAAGTCGAGTTCATTTGATTTTTCAGATTCGAGGACGAATCTTTTTGAGGAAGGGGGGAATGATATGAGTCACAAAAGCCCAAATTCTTGAAGGCGAGGCCCAATAAGCAAATTCCCAGCCCAATCAAGAAATCCATCCATACTTAGTTGAAAATCAGGCCAAATTGTCAAAGTGGCCCAAGTTGTAAAGTTTTATTTTTATTTTTATTTATTTATTTATTTATTTACTTAGTTTAAATTTTTATGTCAATATTCAGTCCAAGAGTCCCAGATAAAATGACCTTTGACCGAATTTCCATATTAAAATAATTAGGAGTTTTTTTTATTTTAGTTTTCTAATTAGATTAGGACTAGTTATAAGGCCTATTTAAAGGCATGGCTATCCACCTTGTTAAACACTTATCATTATTATTAAAATTTCAGATTTGTTGAGAGCAGAATTTTCTTTGAGTTCTTCAAGGATTTTCTCTTGAGTTTTCTTTAGAAGTTGTTTTAACAATCTTTTTAATTGTGGGAGCCATCTTCAACCTTCTTCTTGCCATTGATATTCTTTGGAGGGGAGATTAGAGCCGTTTGAAGGGAGTTGTGAGATCTTTCGAGATTTCAAGGCTTCTTAGGACTTATCTTTCAATTTCTTACTGTCAATTCTTTCTTTATTTCTACTTGTGCTGAATCATTATCTAATCTATTTTCTGTTCTTATTGTGTTTTCAGCCTTTTTCTATCTTAAGGAGTCAGCCCAAAAATCCCCAATTTCTAGGGTTTTTCCATACTCTTTTTGGGTGAAATTAGATTGTCGAAATTTGGGAAAAACTATCTTGGTGTTCAATTGGGCAGAATCACAATCTCCTTGAGGGTTTCAAGAACCTTAACACTTATTTCTATTCTCAATTTGATTCTTTGCTGATTTGGGGATTTTATTTCAGATCTGGAAATTCAAAGTTCTAATCTTTTAATTTTTCTGTTTCGTTTCAGATCTAATTGTTTAGGGTTTTCGTAGGAGTTTCTCGTGACTTGGCAACTCGATCTTGGTCCGCGCGCAACCCCGTATCAAACATGCTTTATTAGATCTTAAATTTCATTATACGAAATTGTATTTAAATTTAAATTTAAATGTCCAAACTATAATGTTCAAACATTGAACATGCTTTAAGTAACTAATCAATATATTTATACGATATCATTTTAGGTCAATTAATTTGGGTGATTTTAATTAACTAATCAATATATTTACGTCAATTATACATAATATATTAAATTTTAATATAAGTTTTATTAAAATAAAATTTAAATTGTTATAATTAAGATTTTATGCACACAATACATGTTATTTAAAACAAATGTTAATTGATTCAAAACATGACTTTTCCCCTATAATAGAAATAAGGTTATCTTAATTATAAAACAAATCTTGTATATCATTTTAATATTATGGTTAATATGTTTTTTTCCATATAATGAAAATAATGTTGTCTAAATTATAAAAGATTAATTAGGCTGAAATTTATTACCTAATTCTATCTTAAATTTTAAGTTGATTACATCATACATAAAGCTTTTCTCATTCATAATATGATTTCCTTTTAATACATGTAACATGAATGTGAGCTACAACAAATAAGAAAAACCAAGTTAATTTCTTGTGGATACATGAGTGTGAAGCCTTTGAATTAAATGGAATAAGTACAAGCCGGTGAAAAAGATTTTAATATTAACTATGAATTAGTTTAAAGTTATATTTTTTTTTCTTCGTGTGTTCTAAATTTGTGCTGTTTTTTTTTATAATGTGTAATTGCAAATTCAATTCTTTGATAGTGTGTTCTAAATTTAAATTGTTGCAGTAATGGCTCGTCTGCCTTTAATTGCACAAACTGTGAGGCGTAAAAGAATTAGTGTTGCTGTGACAATATGGTTGGAAATCTATAGAATCGCGATTTGGTTCTTATTTAGAATGGGTGCCATCCTTAGCTTACATAGACCAAGGATTAGGTCCTATACCGTAGATTTTTATGCAAAACAGGATTATGTGAAGAGGCTTGTATATGCTAGTGACGAGACCTGTATTGAACAAGTTAGGATGAATAGAGCTGCCTTTTTTAAACTATGTGAGATGTTAGAATCGATAGGGGGATTGAAGTCGACAAGGTTCATGCTTGTTGACGAGTAAGTAGCAATGTTTTTACATATCATCTCCCATCACCTGAAAAATCGAGTTATCAAGCATCACTTTAGAAGGTCCGGGGAAACAGTTAGCAGAGCATTTCATAGTGTTTTAAATGCTGTCATACGCTTGCAAGATTTGTTATTTAAAAAACCGGAGCCAATTACAGCCGATTCTTCTGACACAAGGTGGAAATGGTTTAAGGTATTAGACTGAGTTTTATATATAGCTTCAACAACATTAACTTGATTTAGATTTAAATTAGTATTCTAACTCAAGGTTTTATATCATGTGATATAGAATTGCTTAGGTGCTCTTGATGGAACCCACATCAAGATTAGGGTTCCAACAGTTGATAAACCTAGATATCGAACGCGAAAAGGTGACATAGCAACAAATATGCTAGGTGTTTGTACACCTGAGATGCAATTTGTTTATGTTCTTCCTGGTTGGGAAGGTTCAGTTGCGGATGGACGGGTTCTTCGAGATGCCATTAGTAGAAGACATGGATTAAAAGTTCCTCATGGTAAAGTGTATAGTTAGAGGACTTTGAATTCGTAGCATTAAGATCAAACTTTGTGTGTTGAATTAATCATTTTTTTAAAAATAATTATTTTATAGGTTGTTATTATCTAGTTGATGCTAGATACACAAACTGTGAGGGATTTCTTGCACCATTTAGAGGACAGCGATATCATTTGAACGAGTGGCGTCAAGGTTATCAGCCAAGTTCACCGCAAGAGTTTTTTAATATGAAACATGCCTCAGCACGTAATGTTATTGAAAGATGCTTTGGCTTATTAAAACTTAGATGGGGAATACTTAGGAGTCCATCGTTCTATCCTGTAAGGGTGCACAATAGAATTATTATTGATGTTGTTTGCTCCATAATTTTATTCGAACCCATATGAGTATTGATCCCATTGAAGTGGAGGTGGGAGAAGGATTACCTACAATTAATGTGGTGGATGACGATGAACCGAATATCACAAATATTCATCCATCCGATGCTTGGGCTACTTGGAGGATGGAACTAGCCAACCAAATGTTCGATGAATGGCAAGCATCTAGAAATTAGTTTGTGAAACTTTTGTATTGATTTTTGTATTGTACTAAACTTGTTGAATTATAATAAAATTTCTTCTAATTCAGCATGTGTTATAATTTTCAATTTTTTGTGGTATGGAGCTTTTGATTCATGATATTCAACTTAATTCCTTAGATTTTATAAATTGTTGACCTTTTGAATCATGATGTTCAAATAGTAATTAATATAATTTATTTTTTTTTGTTCTTAAGATCATTATGTCAGGTGTTCCAGAATCAAATGATTCTTCTCAAGCTTCACGAGCAGGCAAGAGAAAATGGGTTCCCGAGGAAGATGCAGCATTAGTTTCCTGGATGGTGGACCTGCACAATGTTGGAACATTTAATGCTGATACCGGGTTCAAAGCCGGTTATTTGAACGAGTTAGAAAGAATGCTACAAACGGTTTTACCAAATGCAATGTTGAAGGCGAAACCTAATATTGAATCAAGGATTAGGTTACTTAAAAGGGAGTGGTCAATCGTCTACGACATGCTTAATGGCCAAAACAATAGCGGTTTTGGTTGGGAAGAGCATAGGCAGCTCGTTGTTGCCGAAGATGCGGTTTGGGAGTCATATTTAAAGGTAAGATTATTTCAAGTCTTTATTATATTATTTTTACCAAACTTACGACTAATATGATTTCCTCATTTTTTTAGAGTCACAAAGAAGCCGCCCAATTCAGATTTCGTACTTTCCCTTACTATGACCAGCTTACTACCATATACGCAAGAGATCGAGCAACTGGGAGAGATGCTCAAACAGCTGCTGATGTTCTTGAAGAAATACATGCTGATGATGTACGAACTTCAGATATGAATGAAGAGAGGAACACATTCTATGACTGCGAAGCTGACGTCTTTTTAGACGACATGGATGTATCTGGTACGGATCTGCGAGGAGATCGAGACCAAGGGGGTTCCTCATCTTCAAACAAGAGAAAGAAGATGCAGCATGCTCGTGATAATGTGTTTTCTTCATTTAATGAAGCTGCCACTTTGTTGGGGGACAAAATCCAGGCCGTTGGCGAGCAAATCAGTAGGAGTATTGCCTCCGAGGTGGTAGTTCAGCAGCGGTCAGAAGAACATCAAAATATGGAAGAGAGAGCTTCAAACTTATATTCAGCCTTATGGTCAATTGAAGGTTTAACCGACGATTAGCGGTATGATGCATTGAGTAAAATTCCCAACCATCCAACTCAAATGATCGTTTTCTTTAGTTTACCTTCAGTTGCCCGATTGGAATGGGTTAGAAGATTTCTTTCTTACCATTAAATATCAATGTTCAAACTTTTTGATGTTGTAAAACTATATAACATATGGATTATAATGTACAATTTCATTTTCATCTAACCTTTTCTTAATATAAGTTAATTATGTTCAAGTTATATATTGATTTTAGTAAATTCATATAAGAACATTTTATTATTAACAATTTCATGAAATTATATATCACTATTAAATTATATTTAATATTAATTATTTTAAATTGTATAAATTCATATAAGAAAATTTATTATTAAGAATTTTATGAAATTTTATATTATTATTAAATTATATGTAATAATTATTATTTTAAATTATACAAATTCATAAAATATAATTTATTAGTTATAATTATTTTAAATTTTATTAAATCATATATTTAAATTAAAATATATTTAATATTAATTATTTAAAATTTCATTTTATAGTATCATATATTATGATTTGAGTAAATTCATATTACAGTAAACCTATTAGAAATGATCAAGCACGTTTAAATAATTAATATTAAATACAGTATATATTTAATATATATGAGCAAATACAGTAAACCTATTACCGTAATTGCCTTCATTAGTATCAGAGCCTGTAATTCTAGATTTTCTATCATTAGTTTTTTTTATGTCAGATTGATAACAAAGTCTCAAAGATCGAGAAAACGACAGACGAAAATTTAGAAATGATCAAGAATCTTATAAAGATTTTTCAAAAAAAGGCTTAAGGAAGTTGCTCATGAGCCAGCAGCCCCAGGACATGATTTATTTTCTCATCTGGCACAAAGAGAAAAGGAAATCCAGAACCTTAAAGAACACATAAAGTATCTGAAAGAAAACGGGAACCTGCCACCGCGACAACCGGAGAAAAATGGAATTGAGCTTTTCCCATCCATAAGACAGACAGATAGTCCTCGACAAGGAGGAACACAGCCAATCATTTTTCCTCCACCAGAGCCAAAGAAGAAGGCCACAGTCTATGAATTGTGTCAACAGATCAAGGCACAAAAGGAGGAAGAAAAAAGAAAAGCTGCAAAAGAAAAAAGAAAAAGAGAAAAGGCTAAAGGCAAAAGACCAGTGGAGAAATAGGAAGATGAAGAAAGCCAATTCTCTTCACCACCAACATCTCCACCACCAAAGCTAATGTCAAAGTCTCTCATGGTACAAAATGAGAAAAATCCTTCTAATCCCTTAACAGGGTTTTTAAAGGATTACAGCCAGAAGATACTACCAAAGATATCTGTAGGCGAAAGACATGAATCAGAAACAACCCCAGTTACAGAAAAAGATGATTCAGTATCTTCTTCAGGGGAATCAAAAAGATCAGCAAATCCTTATGATTCAGAATCAATTGGAGAAGCCAATAATTCCTCAGAAGAAGGAATTGAGGATTTACCAGAAGTAATGGCCACACCTGGTGTGAAAGTTGACCCTCGAACGTTGTGCCCAATACTTCTCCTCTTTATCCAAAAGATTTCCAAGTTTTAATCTCATAGCCCTAAGTCTATTACCCTCGTACGTACTTCCTTGTCTGTCAATGATTTTATTAATATTTTCCTATAAAGCACCAATCTAATTGCGCATTTTTTTATACTTGTTATATTGTCACGCTCCAAGATCTTTACCCACCTTCTCAATCTTTCCCATAATATCTGTAGAGCCCTTCTGCCAAGCATCCTTAATAATTTTTGTTTGCTTCATACTCTTTATCCCAGCAGACATCATATCTAAAATTTAGTCTAGGGTCTCTTATCCCATCTCTAGGCTTATGACCCTCAGTATCTAAAACTATAGCAGCATGGTTAGAAGTGGACTGGCAGATCACCTTGGTCTCCATAAATAGAAAGCTAGCAACACCATTTGAAGACATCAAAAAATGATCAAGTCTCTCCTTGGCCATTGTTGTACCCTCCCTGTTATTGACCCAAGTAAACCACCTATTGTTCGTTTTCAAGTCAACCATCGAAAGCTCATCTACAACCTCACGAAAATCCTTCATAAGGGCATTTGGCTTCCTCCTACCCCCTCTTTTTTTGCATTTTCAAGAATCGCATTGAAATCTCCCCGAATGATCCACTTTTCCTTAACAGACTTGCCAACCCTCCTTAGCATATTCCACGAACTATGTCTTTTATTAGGATCGACTTTTCCATAGAAACCCATGAAGCGGATGGGGTTGTCATTCTCCAGGTGAATCAAAGAGTCAATATGGTTGCTAGAATAGTTTATTATTTTGACCTCAGTGCCTTCCTTCCATATCATAACGAGGCCCCCGCTTTTCCCATTAGCGTTAATAGTCAAACACCCATCCATCTTGCACTTACTACGAATAGAAGAAAATTTATTAGCATGAGTTTTTGTTTCATAAAGGAAAATTATATCAGGGTCATTAACAATGAGGAGTTACTTTCATTCACGAACTGTCGCATGGCTTCCAATCCCACGACAATTCTAGCAAAGGGTCTTCATTGCTCTTGGCGGGGCTGGTCGCCAGCCGCCGCCTTGCATGGTGAAACATTATCCAACAGTCTTCTCATCACTATTTTGGATGGGCTCTCATCTGTGTGATCTCCATTTAGACCCCTTTGTCTCTTTCTTTTGCTTTTAAAACGTCCCAGTCCATCACGCATAGATTTATGATTTCTTATTTCCATTGGAGAATTAGATATTGAGTCCTCTTCATATCCCTTTTATTTTTCTTGCTGTAGGAGTTGCCCACTATTGTCCCTTGTGTCTGTTTTGCTCTCCTCTTTGTCCTCATTCGATAGAGTTTTTGTTGACACTATTTCAACTCTATTTCACCATATGCCCCTGTCTTGATTCAGAACCACTGTATTAGCCCTCATCCAGCTTCTATATTGGAGATTTAATACGTTTGACTCAGAAGCTCCATCTTTGTTTTTGCACTTTGTTGTAGTATGTCCAATTAATCCACAAGAGTAGCAAAAAGCTGGTAACCTCTCATACTTAAGCACACGTATTATTTCAATCGCATCTCTTTCCACTAGCTTCACAATCCTACGCAAAGGGTTTGAGACATTGATTTTTATTTTTAGCCTTAAGAATCTGGTCCAGCCCCCATTTCTATCCTCTCAGTCAATCACCACCAACTCACCTATAGCATTTCCAAAACCCAGCGCAGTTTGACAATCCATGTATTCCAAGGGTATGTTGTAAACCCTTAGCCAGAAAAGAGACATGTTGAACTCATATGTGTCTATGTCTTTACCCTTAATGAAAGGCATCATAGCGAATAAGCAATTGTCAAGCAGCCAGGGCATGAAGTTGAGAATTCTGCTTCTATCTTCCAGGCATCTAAACTTTACAATTATTGCCCCATCGTTCAGGGCTACAAAATTTACCTCCTCTTTTGTGAACCATAATGACTTGAAAACCCTATACATCGCCTCCCTATTCGATTTCTCCTTCACCATTATTTTACTCACCGCCCATGTTTTGAACCCTTGGAAATTGTTTTCGGCATTGGTGCTAATGACCTAGACAAACTCTTCTTCCAAAAAATTCAATCTTTCGAGCATCGTATTTATGTCATCAGCCATTGTAAAACCTTGTCGCAGTTCGGATCCACTCCCTCACAGGCCAGCAAGTAGACAACAATGAGAACGCCTTGAGAGAAAATTCAAGAAAGGCCACATGTAACAGTTCAATTTTCAGTAGTGTCAGAACAGTGATTTGATATCACTAAATCCGATGAAAAATTTAGAAAATTTATTAATTAATAATTATAAGTTAAGCGTGATTTTAGAAATATTTCTAAAATTAGTGAATTTTGTGATTTAAAAGAAATTATTAGATAAATTGGGTTGAAAACGAGGTATCGAGACCTCGATATTATAAACTGAGCCGTAAATATTTTTATAAATATTTACGGAGTGTCATTAGGGTAGTATTAAAGTTTCGTTAAGAAATTTTAATGTCCCGATGGTTAATTGATTAAAAAGGATAAAATTGAAAAAAAATATATTCCTGAGACTCCATTTCGGTAAATTGGACTCATAAATATTTATCATAAATATTTACGAAGTTAGTTGTGTAGTTAATTAGGTTTTAATTAAATGAATTTGTCTAAATTGAAGTTAATTATGAAAAAGGATTAAATTGCAATAGAGATAAAAATTTAATTATAGATTAAAGAAAAGTTAAAAGGACTGAATAGGAAATTATGCCATCAGCCTAAATTGAGGTGGCATAACGAAAGAAATATCTGAGATATTTTAGTTAATATATATTATAATTATTACTTAATAAATAAGTATTATATTAATTATATTATTATAATATTATAATATTATATTATTATATATTATATATATATAAAAAAGAATAAAAGATAGAAAAAGAGAATAGAAACAGAATAGCAAAACGAAAACAGGGGAGAAAGGAAAAAAAAATAAAAAGGAAGAAAAGAAGGAAAATTTGGGGTTTCTAGGTTCAAAGTTAATTTGGTAAGTCAATTTAACCCCTTTTCTTGCAATTTTTGAGTTTTTATGAAACTAGAACAAAATACTATTAAGTATGTGTTGAAATTTTGAAAGATAGTAGATTTTTAGACATGAGTTATGTTGAATTAATTGATGAATTAGGGGTTAAATTGATTGAATTTCAAGTTAGAAGTTAGTAAAGGGTTGATTTGTAAAATAAAACATAAGTTTTGAATAGTAGGGACTAAATTGAGAAAATTTTGAAATTAGGGGTTTATGGTGAAATTGAAGAGTTAAAATGAGTTTATAGTAAGAATTTAGAGAGAATATGAAGTTAGATTGGGAAAATAAAATTAGTATTGATAAGGGATTAAATTAGAATTTAAGTAAATTTAGGTATAAATGGAAATATTTTGATGAAATTTTGTATTAATGATTTTTAATTGTTTAATTACATAGCTAATGTCGTGCAAGAGTCATTGTCCGAGAAAGGAAAGGAGAAGGTGGACAATGAGTGATTCGAGAAAATTTCGGTTAGTATTACCATAATTCGAATTTAATTATTAATTGTTAAATTTTAAATTAATATACATGATAAGCAAATTGAGGTAAGTATCATGATTGAATTGAATGAAAAATACATATTGGTATTGAATTCATTAATAGCAATTGTTGAATTTTGAATAATATGTTTAGTAAATAAAAATAAGGTGAATATCGATATTGAATTAAATGATATTGAATTATATGTGAATTGAATGGAAATTACTAGTGATATGATTTGAATTAAAAGAATTAATGTGGTATTGAAATGCATATTGGATTGAGAAATTGATTTGAATTGTGAACATGAGAAATTTTGAATTGAATGAAATTGAAATGAAGTATGAATATATATGAGCATTTGATGGTACATTGATTTGAAAGTAGAAAAATGTATTGGTATTTAATTGTATATTGATTAGAAAGTGAAAAGTGAATTTGAAATGAATTGTGATTGAATCGAAAGTGAATTTGAAATAGAAAAATGATTTGAATACCCTATTAACTAGTCGGGCTGAGTCGGATATAGTTGGCATGCCATAGGATTGGAAGAGTTCAGGGATACTTCGACCTCGAGTCGATGAGACACTGGATGTCACTATATTTCTTCGGATAGATTCGATGAGGTACTGGGTACCAACTTTCTTCGGCTTTGCCGATGAGACACTGGGTGTCAACTATTGCTTCGAACTATCCGATGAGGCACTGGGTGCCATTCTGGTGTGTTTGGTTGGATCCGTGTATCTGCCAAAGTCCGAGTCAAGTTAATAGGGGTAAATGAATAATTTTGATAATATAAATTTTATTGAATGATCTTGAATATGAATTGAAATAAGATATTAAATTGAGATATGGAAATGAAATGTATGAACCATGGGTTCAAGAAATAGATAATGATATAGTTCATGAAATGGTTTTGGTAGTATGAGAAGATGTAAAAATCTAAGTGAAGAAAAGCAAATTGAAATAGCTATTGTTGAGAAATGAGAAGTGAAAATAATATGATTCGAAATGGTGAAATAATATGTGAATTTAATTGAATACAAGTTATTGAAATTTATTTATGGATTTAATGTATAAATTGAGTGTTAAAAGATTATAAGTGTAAATTGATTATAAATGAACGAATCGAATTAAAAGATAGTTATTATTATTGTTGTTGAAACAAGTTGATTTAATGTATTAAATCTTTATTGAAAGATTAATGGTATAAATTGAATTAAGAAATAGTGTATGAGTTAATTTGAATACAATTTTATAAAATTTGTTATTATTATTGAAACATATTGGTCTAAATGTTTAATTTGATTATTAAAAGATTTAAAGTATAAATTGAATATAAATAGAAATGATAATGAATGAGTTGATAAATTGATTGAATTTGTATGAATTGGAATGAGTTACTAGAATGAGATGTTTAAAAATCCAATAAAATTTAGATAGTGAAATAAGGTATGAATACAATTAAATATAAGATTGAAATATTGCTTATTTTTATTAATGATCAAGTTGATTTATAGTATGAGATAATTAATGAATAATTGTAGGTATAAATTGAATGTATATAATTTATCGATAAATGTTATAAATTTGAATTATGGTAAAAGCACTGAGTATTTCCATACTCAGCGTACGGTTGTTTCCGTGCGCAGGTTAGTAGAAAACCAGTGTTTGATCCAGCATCCAGAGCAATCTCAACCTCAGAGAAATTTTAGTGATGTACATTTCTTTTGATAACGTGGCATGTACCTAAGTGATGTATAGGTTAAATATAAGAGTTTTGTGATTGTGGTTGTAGAATGATGTTTAAATTGGTTATAAGTATGAAATGGAACTAATATGACATATTTGATACAAGTATGCTATATCTGTTTTTTATTTGTGAACTAGTTATAAGTTATCCGATATATTCGGTGATGCTCCGTAATCCTATTCTGGCGAGGGTTTAGGGTTAAAGGGTGTTACAGCACAAACTTGGAGCCAGGTCCCAAAGGACAACCTAATGAATACGAAAGAAAAACAGAAAAAACAAAAACCAAGAAGCAGATGAAAATGAAAAAACATAAGAAAAATAAAAAGAAATCACAGAAAATGAAACACAATAATGAAGGAAAGAAATGAACAATAAAGCAAAAAAAACTATTAACACAAGTACAAGAAAAACGCAAGGTAATAATCTTCCAAAGCGTACCAAAAACTAGTAGTTGAGAAAAGAATAACAATCCACTAAAAAATGTAAGAAGGAAGAAGCTACTCCTTCAAAGAAGGAAACGAAAATGTCAGGTTAAGTTTAGCCCAAAGAAAGGCTTATCGTGTAATATACAAATACCACCATGCATGCAGATATACGTTATAAAGAATAAAAAAAAGCTATTGGAAGGACCTTAATTTCATGTAGATAACGTGAAAAGGTCAAATCGAAAAAATTATTTATGGCCACCGTGGGCCCCTTAATAGGGTTTTCATTAATATAATCAAAACAATGCATGATGAAACGTTTACAGGATCATTCACTGACGTCATAGAAATGCAAGAAACATAGAAAGAGAGTAAAGAAACAGACAAAGTTCACCATCAACAAGAAGAAACCCTTCAAGAAAACCACTATCCAATGACTGTCTTTGACAGAGACCTTTCACGTCAAACCACGGGCACCATACGCCGCCGAGCAAACTCCCCTATAGCAAAAGGAGAATAGCCACAATTCACAAATACACACGAACCCCCAATACTGCCATAATATTCAACGAATAAAGGCAAACACACGAAAGCAAAAAAAAAGAAAAAAAATCACTTGAATCTTAGAGAAAATTTCAAAAAATTAAACTTTAACAAAACATAAATAAAACAAATTAAAATTATGGAGTAGTAATTAAAAATTAAAACTTTTCGACCAATTTAATGGTCTCTGCCTGCTTTTGATCATTGTTGCCAGAATAGTGTTTCAGCCATTGTCCATTCACTTTGAAATGGTGTCCATCACATAAATCTCGAATTGTGACTGCACCATGAGGAAATACGTCGACAACTTCAAATGGTCCAGACCAACGTGAACGCAATTTACTTGGGTGCCATTTGAGTCAAGAGTTGAATAATAAAACCTGTTGACCTGCGATAAATTATCTCTGTAAAATAATCTTGTCGTGCCATCGTTTGGTTTTTTCCTTGTAAATTGAAACTTTTTCATAAGCATTTCTCTTAATCTCCTCTAGTTTAATGATATCCAACAATCTTTTCTTTCCAGCCGCTTCATAGTCCATGTTCACTTGCTTAATTGCCCACATTGCTTTGTGTTCCAGTTCAACTGGCAAATGACATGTTTTTCCAAAAACCAATTGATACGGCAACATCCCCAATGGAGTTTTGTATGCTACCCGCAATGCCCATAAAGTGTCATCCAATTGGAAAGACCAATCTTTCCTCGAAGGGTTTACAACCTTCTCAAGAATGTTCTTAATTTGTCGATTCGAAACTTCGGCTTGTCCATTAGTTTACGGATGATAAGTAGTAGTCATTCTATGATTAACTCTATATCTTTTTAGTGCGGTCACCACTTGGTTGCAATGAAAATGTGGACCCTGATCACTAATCAATGCCTGATCTCAAAAATTTTAGCATTGTCTTTGCATCATCCTTTGGGACTGCAACAGCTTCAACCCAGTTCGAGACATAGTTAACAGCTACTAATGTATAAAGATTTCCAGATGAACTTGAAAACGGTACAATAAAATCCTTACCCCAAACATTGAATAATTCAACCTCCATAATTGGCTACTACAACATTTCATTCATCGGGATATAGAACTGGTGCGCTGACACATATCGCATCGATTCATAAAATTGTAGGCTTCTTTGAATAAAGTCGACCAGTACAATCCTGATTGGAGAACTTTAGCAGCAGTTCTCATACCACCGAAATGACCTCCACAAGGAGCATCATGACAATGCTTCAGGATTGAAAGCATCGCCTCTTCTGGAAAACAACATCGAATAATGTTGGCATTGCATACCTTGAATAAATATGGCTCGTTCCAATGATACTTCACTACATCACGAAGAAATCTTTCTTTTTTATGGCCTGTGACACCCAATGGGAGTTTTCTACACACTAGATAATTCACAAAATCCCCATACCAAGGGGTTGCATCTACAACAAATAACTTCTCATCTGGGAATGTGTCGACAAATTGAATTATGTTTCTGTCTTCGCTACCAACTTCCAATTGAGACAGATGGTTTACAACTTGATTCTCTGAACTGTTACGGTCTTTTATCTCATTGTCAAATTCTTACAACAATAATATCTAGCATATCAGTCTTGGTTTGGCATCCTTTTTCGCAAAGAGATATCTCAGCGTTGAGTGGTCAGTGAATACCGTAACCTTTGCACAGAAAAGATAGGAACGAAACTTGTCGAAAGCAAAGACTACAGCAAGTAATTAAGACTACAGCCAGTAATTCTTTCTCGGTGGTGGTATAATTGAGTTGATCCTCTATAAGAGTTTTGCTAGCATAATAGATGGTGTGAAATATTTTTCCCTTTCATTGTCCTAGAACCGCACCCATGGTAAAGTCGCTTGCATCACACATAACTTCAAAAGGTTGAGACCAATCGGGTGCAAGACAATGGATGCATTTACGAGCTTTTTTTTACTGAATTAAGGCATCCAGACATGAATCGTCAAAGAAGAATTTTGAATTCTGTTCCAGCAATGAGCACAAAGGCTTTCCAATTTTCAAAAAATCTCTAATAAACCTTCGATAAAACGCTGCATGTCCCAGAAAACTGCGAACACCCCTCAGGTTTGTTGGTGGAGGTAATTTCTCAATAATTTTTACCTTAGCTTTGTCTACTTGAATGTCTTAACTAGAGATGCAGTGTCCTAAAAAAATACCTTCGGTTGCCATAAAATGACATTTTGCCCAATTCAGAACAAGATGTGTGTCCTCACATCACTTCAGTACTTTATCTAAATTGTCAGCGTAATGATCAAAATCATTCCCATAGACTGAGAAATCATCTATAAATACCTCTAAAGAGTCTTCAATCATATCTGAGAATATTGCCATCATGCACATTTGAAATGTGGCTGGTACGTTTTAGAGACCGAAAGGCATACGGCGAAAAGAGAAAGTACCAAAGAGGCAAATAAAGGTTGTTTTCTCCTGATCCTCCGATGTAATAGCAATTTGATTGTACCCAGAATAGTAATCTAAAAAGCAATAATAGGTATTTCCAACAAGCTAATCCAACATTTGGTCAATGAAAGGAAGCGGGAAGTTATCCTTCTTTGTGGCCATTATTGCTATGAACCACAATGATGCCATTCTTTTTAGGTACGTGTTGTACTGGACTTACCCAATTGCTATTAGAAATCAGGTAAATAATTCCAGCGTCAAGCCATTTCATGATTTCCTTCTTGACAACTTCCTTCATCCTCTCATTTAATCTTCTTTGTTGTTCAATCGATTGGTTGTCTTTATCTTCCAACTTGATCTTGTACATGCAGAAAGAAGGACTAATACCTTAAATATCGACAATACTCCAAGCAATAGCTCATTTATGTTGCTTAAGAATATGGATCAATTTCTCTTCTTGAGTTACATCCAGTGTTGTGGAGACAATAACTGGGAGATTATTGTGGTGGTGAGTATTCTAGCCTGTCACGCGGGCGACTTGGGTTGGATCACTAGCAACGACACCAAAAACTTGATCGTCTGTTTAACGTCATAGCAATAATGTGCAAGGGTACACTGTCGTTGCAAGTATAGTAGCAGATGTAAGTCTGTAGGATATCTATCCCACAGGGATAGTAGTCTGTTGTCTATTAATGTCGGTGCAATAACTAGATATAAATAAGATAAATTGTAAGGATAGTTGTCGATGCAATAACTTGAAAACAATTAAATAAAATATGATAGTGATAAAATGGGATCCCCGACATGAATCTTCAGCAGAATACTAAATGCTCACAAGGTATAAAAGTGTAGGTGATTGTCGACGCAATAAAATTCAATGTAAATCTTACCCAGTGTTACTCCTCTATTTAATCTGAAACTTAAACATGCATATTAACCTCACCTTTCAATGATGGCAATACGGTACTATTAAGAACAAGTGGACTAAATTCCTTTAATCCTCACTCAACTTCCGTTGAAATGCTTGTTGGCTCAAACTGTTACTGTACTTTCCAGTGTTAGTGACTGTAATAACACTTCCGTGTTAAAAAAAATTCAAACCTCAAGATTAAACAATAAAAGTAAGATTACATAAGATAACATTTCACCAAGAATTCATCAGTACTTCCATACAATAAAAAATCAAAGAGTAATCACTAGCATTTAGAAAGAAATAAGAAAGAATCGAGTGGAGAATTCTATTCCTAGACAACTCGACTGAATCTCTCTATTCCCTCTTGTCCCGCACTTAGATCTCCTTGTCAAGAGCTAGTCTGCATCCAATTTTCACGTTGGCTTATCTATGAGCGGCTTAAGCTACCATGCCGCAAGCTTCAAGGTAGGATGATGAAGATGATGATGGAGAAAAAAAACTCCCATTTTTCTTCTCACGTCCACCTTTTATGTCCTCCTCTAATAGTATAGGTGTCCTTTCCTTAAAATTATTCTGTCCTTATATGTACAGGTTGGTTATACTAGACTGGACAGCTCACGTAGTTTTGGTTCTTATTCGGACAGCTATCAAGTGCGGCGACAATTCTGGGCGCAATCTGGGATTAACTCATGCAGCGACATTAATGCAATAAGATAGCAAAATTAATGATAAAATAGGCTAGGATTCACTGAGTTGTAAAATGCAATTTACTAAGCTGAAAATGCTAAAATGTATGCTAAAGATAACTAAATGGGACCAATTTAACCAATAAGTAAGGGGGAAATCCTATGTTCTTTCTAGTGCTATCAAGAGGTTAACTCGAATAACAACCATGTAAAGATCCTGGAGTCATCTGAAAAACATATTGAACCTAGAAAAGATGTGCTGGTAAGAGTAGATAAATTTATCTTTCCTGCTGATTTCCTTATTTTAAAATGTTAAGCTAATCAAGATGTGCCAATTATTTTGGAAGACATTTTCATGCTACTGGCAGGATGTTAATTGATGTATAGAGAGGTGAGATGACCATGAGGGTAAATCATCAGAAGGTTACCTTCAATGTATTTAATGCTTTGAAATGTGCTAATGCTAATGATGAATGCCATGCCATTGGGTCGATAGAAAAAGCAATGGAGGAGTTCACCAGATTTTGCCATAGTAATTTCGACAGTAGTGAAGACCCACTCGAGCAGAGTGATATAGTAAGTTTTGGGAAATTCAATAAATTTATAGAAGCAAGGCAGATAGCGGATAAACCAGGGAAGAAGTTTGAATCATTGGATTTATCAAATCGATTATTTAATCCTCCTAAATCTTCTATGGAGGAACCCCCTACACTGAAGTTAAAACCTTTTCCGCAACATTTGAAATATGCTTACTTGGGTGACAATAGTACCTTGTCGGTAGTAATTTTTGTGAAGCTGACATTCGAGCAAGAGGCAAGGTTGTTAGAAGTTCTTCGGCGATTTAAGAAGGCATTGGGATGGACCCTGGTAGATATAAACGGAATTGCCCTAGCAATTCCATTGAACAGCAACGAAGATTGAATCCAAGCATGAAAGAAGTTGTCAAGAAAGAGATTATTAAGTGGCTTGATGCTAGCATTATTTACCCGATTTTAGACGGCTCATAGGTGAGTCCTGTACAATGTGTACCCAAGAAAGGAAGTGTCACAGTGGTAAGTAATGATAACAATGAGTTCATACCAACTCGCATTGTCACGGGATGGAAAATATATATGGATTACCACAAGCTTAACAAGGCAACTAGGAAGGACCATTTTCTCTTACCATTTATAGATCAGATGTTGTTGGATTGATTAACGAGAAAAGCTTAATACTACTTTTTAGATGGATATTCAAGATATAATCAGATTTCCATAGCTCCCAATGACCAAGAGAAGACAACTTTCACATGTTCATATGGTACTTTGGCATTCAGACGGATGTCATTTGGGTTATGTAATGCCCCGACAATGCTTTAACGTTGTATTATGGTTATATTCTCTGACATGGTGGAAACTTTTCTTGAAGTCTTCATGGACAACTTTTTTGTGTTTGGGAATGATTTTGAGGATTGTTTGAAAAATATGGAACTGGTTTTGTGTTGCCATGAAGAAATGAATCTTGTTTTAAATTGGGAAAAATGTCACTTTATGGTTCGTGAAGGAATTGTCCTGTGGCATAGGATATCACAGAGAGGAATTGAAGTGGATAGAGCAAAAAGTGAAGTGATAGAAAAATTATCACCTCTCACCGGTGTCAAGGGTATTAGAAATTTTTCAGATCATGCAAGTTTTTATAGAAGGTTCATAAATGATTTTCAAGGACATCTAAACCATTGTACACTTTCTTGCAGCAATATAGACCTTTCAATTTTGATGAAAATTGTTTGATAGCCTTTGGAGAGTTAAAGAAAAAACTTATATCAGCACCAATAGTAGTAGCTCCAGAATAGACACTACCTTTTGAACTCATGTGTGACGCTAGTGATTATGCTATGGGAGTCATGTTAACGCAAAGGAAAGACAAAATATTACGTTTAATATATTATGTTAGTAGACATTTATCGGAAGCGCAGCTTAATTACACCACTAAGAAAAATGAGTTATTAGTTGTGGTGTTCGTGTTTGATAAATTTCGTTCTTATCTAGTTGGTATAAAGGTCATAGTCTACATAGATCATTCTGCTGTTAAGTATCTAATGAGCAAGAAAGATACTAAGCCAAGGTTGATTAGGTGGATACTTTTGCTGTAGGAGTTTGACTTGGAAATTAGAGATCAAAAAGGGACTGAGAATCAAGTAGCCGATCACTTTTCGAGGTTAGAATTTGGAAGTAAAGGTGATCATGACACGCTTATTAAAGAAGAATTTCTAGACGAATATCTGTTAGTTGCTACGGCATTACCTTGGTATGCCGACATAGTGAACTATTGTAAGTGGTGTGTTGCCACCCGATCTCAATAGTCAAAGAAGATGAAATTTTCTTTATGATGCCAAGCACTATTATTGGGATGAACATTTCTTGCTTAAACATTATGCTGATCAAATAATTAGGAAATGTGTTCTTGATAACAAAATCATCACATTCTGCAGCATTGTCATTCAGCTTCGTACGGAGGAAATTTTAGAGGGATGAGAACTGCTGCCAAAGTACTTCAGTTAGGATTTTATTGGCCAAGTCTGTTCAAGGATGCTTATGAATTCTATCAGTCATGCAACCATTGTCAGAGAATGGGAAATCTATCTAAAAGACACGAAATGCCATTGCAAAGTATACTAAAAATTGAGTTGTTTGATGTATGGGAAATAGACTTTATGGGTCAATTTTCACCGTTAGTGGGAAAACTGTACATACTATTAGTAGTGAACGTTGTCTCTATGTGGGTCGAGGCTATTGCCCTTCCTATTAATGATACAATGTCAGTAATGAAATTTTTACACTAACATTTTTACAAGATTTGGTACACCTAGAGCCATTATTAGTGATGAAGGGTCTCATTTTGACTGCAAGTTGGTAGCTAATGCTTTGCATCGATATGGGGTGAAACATAATATTGTCACAACATATCAACCCCAAACAAAGGGACAATCTAAAATTTCTAACAGAGAAATTAAAAAAAATTGAAAAAGTGGTGAATCCTACTCGTAGGGATTGGTTTACAAGATTGGATGAAGCTTTGTGGGCATATTATACCACGTACAAAACACCATTGGGGATGTCACCTTTTAATATCATTGCACACATGGTTCGTATTACGTAAATCAGAGGTACTTACTTTTAGCCAATCCTAATAAAGGATTTATTACTCATTGATCACTTCACCAAGAATACTTATGCAATCAATTAATCATAAATACGGTAGGAGTTTATATGGATATTATTATTAAATATACACATATTATTTATGGATAGAACATTCACAGTCTTTAATTGGTTACAACCCACACCTTCAATTGCAAATCCAAATTACAAACCTCGATCCTCAATACTCCTATGGTGCAGGTTTGGTCAAATTTCGCCAAGATAAGAACTTTAAACAAACAAGACACACAAAGTCTCTCTATGTTAGTTTTGATTTAACCACTAAAATAGAGTCGATTAGGACAATTGTATAGAACTAGATTCAACCACTTACGCTATGTCAAAAATCAGGATTGAGGATGTGATTAGTCTAGTAATCAATGATAGGACGAGCTAATCGGATTTGAACCTTAGATAAAGGAATACACATGTATTAGTGTTGTCTTAATAGAACCGAAAAGATAATATATATTCTAAATTTAATCAACTTACTCTTTACCGAAATAGTTCGAAATGAGAGACTCAATAGAGATCTTGAGTTGATGAAGGAGTAACAGCTATAGAAGATCAAGAATAGAGTAGATATATATAAATTTTCAAAATGAAAAAGAAAGGATAATAATATGAATTTTGTTACAACCAAAAGAAGAAAAAAGGGAGAAAAAAATAATAATGATGATGGTGGTGTGGTGGCGACATGGCGACAGCATGGTGGCGACAAAGTGACGATGCGACAGTGGTGCGATGGTGGCAAAAGAAAGGAAGAGGAAATGAGAGTTGCAACAAGAGAGGGGAAGAAGAAAAATGAGAAGAATGGAAGGTAGCGAAATAATAATGGGTGATAGTAATGGTGGCAGTAATGGTAGTGTATAGTCGAACAAAGGGGGGCGATGAACAAAAACGAGTGAAAGTGGGCTTAGAGCAATCGAAGAAGACAATACAGATGGGAGGAAAATAGATATGCATTTTGAAGAAGAATTTTCCTCCTTGAATAAGGCTTCTCACACGCATATATATAACCCTCCTTGTGTTTGAACATTGGTACACCCCATGGCGTAACAGAAAAATTAAATCTAGAGGTCACATCTAGGGATTCACGTGCGAGGAACGAATCAGAGTTAGAAGGATATGAATGATTACCTTTAATCGTTTGGAAAATCAAAGATAATTGTTGTGAAACTGATTACGCAATTGTATGTCGATTCCAAGCCGCTACAAAAAGTTTTGGCCTCTATGTAATCCACCCGGTGTGACAACAAACAGCAAAAACTCTCTTAAAATTTTCAGAGAGAATTCACTATATAACGACTGTTAGACCTCACTCTTTTTATTTTTTTGGTATATTACGTTTTCTTAAAAACTCTATATTTCCTAATTCTGGAATAGTTGATATTTTAATATGAATCAAAATTCATTATAATAATTAACTTAATATAATAATTATAATTACCATAATTATAATAATGTTTGATTGAAAAATTACAATTACAATAATTATAATAATATTCAATCGTAAATTATAATTACAATAATTATAACAGGGATTTCGATAAATTATGTTTAGTTAAATTTTATACGAATCAAATTCACATATATATATTAATTTAACCATGTTCTTATTATGTGTACAACATACTTGTACATATAATTCGTTCGATATTTAACGACCCAATTAAATTAATTCTATAATTAATTTAATTCATGTGGCAGTTAAAAACAATATCAATTATGTTTGGATTCTGTTCATTTCAACCATAGAGTGTGACCCTATAGGTTCTTGTAATGTTAGCAGCAATACTAAAGCGATTCTAATATTACAAACAATGACTGACATCTAACAATGCATCATTTCTACCTAAGTTGCAAGAAGTCATGATTTGATATAACCTCTCTGTGATTAACCATTCATGTATTAAATCATTTTGTCCTTTATATCTAGAATGGACACAAGTCATGGAATAGTCACACTTGCATAGTGTAACACCCCGTACCCGAGACCGTTGCCGGAGTCGGACACGAGGGGTTCACAGACTAAATTCGCTTACTATCGCAGTCCATTTTAAAATTTTCCAGGCAGTTGGCTAACTGTGACACTGTCACCTTAAAAATCATATCTTGAGTTTCACAACTCGAAAATCAGTTTCGTAATTTTTCCCTGAAACTAGACTCATATGCCCATATACATATTTTTTTCTAGAATTTTTGGTCGGGCCAATTAGTACAGTTTATTAGTCAAAGTCTCCCATGTTACAGGGATCGACTACACTGACCTTTGCGCATTACGACTTGGATATCTCCCTGCACAGAGCTTCAATACTGATGCCGTTTGTTTCTATAGAAACTAGACTCAGAGATGAATCTATAAATATATGGTATGACTCCTAATTATCTCTGGTTAATTTATAATGAATTTCCAAATTCGGAACAGGGAATCCAGAAACCGTTCTGGCCCTGTCTCACGAGAACCTGAATATCACTTAACATACTGTCCATATGATCATTTCGTTACTTTCCTATGAAAATAGATTCATCAAGGTTCGTTTACATAATTTATTCATTATTTAATTCCAATCCTACTATTTTTAGTGATTTTCCAAATTTACATCACTGCTGCTGCCAGCATCTGCCTATAAGGTAGACTTTACCTATTTCATAGTTTCCATGATTCAACTAGCCCTTTTAGCATAAATAGCACAAATTATGATAGTGATTAACCATTCCATACCAAATGATTATAACATTATGCTCAAACATATATAAGCCATTTTCGCATGGCTATATACATTAACCAAAATATTCTTTCGCCACTAGTCTATTTTATACATGCCATAAGATAATCAAAAACATAGCAGTACCAAACAGTGGATAGTGATAGTGTGACTAGTTGCTGACGATCCCCGAGCCTGTAGCTTCGCAATGAGATCTATAAAACAGAGGAAACAGAGTAAACGGAGTAAGCATTACAATGCTTAGTAAGTTTTAAGCAGTGTCAACAGATAACAATCAAATTATAACATATTGTTCGTATTTTTATTTCACTCTTCCTTCGGGCATACCATCCCTTTACCGAATATGCACATCTCATCATATACAATAGGCAGATAAAATTTCACATAAAAGTGAGCTCATGTGACATAGATATATCGTATGATTTCACATGACCTCTCACACTGATCCGATGTCACATAATCATAGGAATAGTCTCATAGATTGCTCTCGTATGCATCACATAACTACCTTATGATTTAGTGCAAATCAAGCTCACATATAAACTTGGAGTACATACCTGTTTAACCTTTCGCATTGAATATATTTATAAGCAATTCTTATTACGAAGTCTTACCCGGACATAATCTCCACACGAAGTTATCGGGTCTTACCCGGACAAAATCCCCACACGTAGTCATCGGGTCTTACCCGGACAAAATCCCCACACGTAGTCATCGGGTCTTTAGAGCTCGGATATAGTACGAGCACGAAGCTTACGGACATTAATCAGTGATAATATTCTCGCATAAAGCCTGCGGGGTTTTAACCCGGATATAGTACTGACACAAATGCCCTTCGGGACTTATCACATTTATACACTTTCACATCCATCACGTTGGCCACTCGGCCCTGTCACATATATACACTTTCACATTCATCACATCGGCCATTAGGCCTTATCACATATATACACTTTCACATTCATCACATCGGCCATTAGGCCTTATCACATGTATATACACTTTCACATTCATCACATCGGCCATTAGGCCTTATCTCATATATGCATGTTCACATCCATCACATAGAATCCTAAATCAAAATATAGATTTTCATGTATTCACATCACAATTATCCAAATATACTTCACATACCACATATACTTTCACGTATACATACTGTCTTGGCTGAATCTACATCTATCATTTTCCAATATCACAATTTAGAATTCACGTATGGGTTTAATCAATAGCTTATGAGCAACTAAAACAAGTTTATCAAGGTTTACAACACAATCTCAAATTCAGCACAAGCTGTTTTTCCTGAGCAATAGTCACTAAATTATTTATAACTGGAGCCACAAAACTCCAAATCACTTTCCGTTAATTTTTCCTGAATATAGACTCGTATATCTTCCATCCATAAAATTTCAAGAATTTTAGGTTTGGCCAATCAATACCAGATTTTTCTTAAAGTTTCCCCTGTTTCACTGTTTGACTAATCTGACCACTCTTCACTACGAATCAAATTTCTCATTTTACAGAATTCAAAATGTGTTGTATTTGATTTCATTTGAAACTAGACTCATTAAGGAGTCTAAGAATATAAATTTTATCTTATAACCATTTTTTTACAATTTATAATGATTTTCTAAAAACGGAATAGAGGATTACAGTGTCATTCTGCACTGTCTCACACAACTTTAAATATCTCATTATCGGAAATAAATTTTCTTACACAGTTTCTTTTATAAGAAACTAGACTCATTAAGCTTTAATTTCATAATTTATTCAGCCTCCCATTCAACTCCAACAATTTATGGTGATTTTCTAAATTCATGTTACTGCTGCTGTCCTGAGCAGGTTTATCACAATTTTACTCTTCTGACATATCCTTTTAGCACTTCATAATATCATATCCATTTGGCAACATATCATATCAATAACTTACCTATACTTCATAATAGCCATTAGGCTATATGCATAAAAAATTTACAATAGAGTTATGATTCTTTTAATATGTGCTTAACATATCATACTCAATCACATTATAGGCTTTAATACTTAAAACTTACCTCGATCGCTAATGTACGTCAATTCCGACTATTCGACCAATTTCCCTTTTTCCACGATCCGACTTTGTTTCCATAAGCTCTTGATGCTCAATCAACAATTTTTAACTTCAAATTTGCAAACAGCAATGTCATCACTTTACATAACAGAAATTAAATTTCATTACTTAAACTATCCACGACAATCACCTTCCGAGCACCTTAATTTTCTTTAAGCTAAACCACCTCATAGTATACATATACACATTCGGCTAATTATAAAACAAATCAGCACTCATAACCGAATCATTGACTAAAATCACATTCGGTAATATGCTTTTAAATAATTTCAATATTTATTAACATCTAAAAATAATTTGCTTGGGGTGCCATGAATTATTCAAATCGGCCGAATATCATTGAATCTCTAAAATCATGCTTATAACCACTTGGCCGAGTTTCACATTTCAAAGCCACATATATATATTATTCAAAGTATTTAACAGCACTTAAAAATCCAAAACCATAAAACTCAATTCATATAACACCAAACTCAATGCTAAATCACCCTAGGCACATTCGGCACTAGCACAAGCACACACACATTTAACTTTTCTAAAATTCAACTTTAACAAGCTTCCTATGCTTCCATGATAAAAACCGAATGCTCATCTTACCACCAACATGCATATTTAATTATCTCAAGCCTCTCTTAATCAATTTTATTCATAATAGCATGAACTCAACAATCCATTACTCATACAAAACAACATAACCGAAAACCTTACTCATTCCAAAAATTCAAATCTCAACTTGGTCACAAAAATAACTTGATATCTCACCAACACAACATCAACACCAAGCAAGAATGATGCATCCATGGCCGAGTGTCATTTCCATCACATAGCAAGATTTAGACCATGGGCTAGGTAGAACTCAAGCTAACAACTAAAACATGCATGCATCTCATGGAACATCATCAAACATACCTTAGCCTAGTTACATGCATGGCCGAACCTCTTCAATCTTTCTTCTTCCTTCCTCCTTAAAATTTTCGGCCAAGGATGAACCAAAGGATGAACACTTTTTTTTTTGTTTTTCTTTCCTTCAACTCACTGCAAGGGGGGACAATCACACATATCCTTTCTTTTTTTTTTTTGTTTCTCATCCTACTAACACTAATATTTTATTGCCCATGCTCTTTATTTCATTGTTTCCTCCCATGATGCACCAACACAACATGTCTATGACATGTTTTGCCCATCACCCTTTGTCCGTCCTAATGTAATGGCCGGCCACTACTAGATGGGGGGAAAATTGACATGCAAGTCCCCCCTTTTTCAACATGCACTAATAGGTCCTTATGTTTTGATCTATCACATTTCAAAAATGTCACACATAAGCCCTATTGACTAAATTCACATGAAATTTACTAAATCGAAGCTTAAAATTTTCACACATTTATTTTAGACAATAAATATCATGTTCAAATAATTTGGTTACTCGGTTTAGCGGTCCCGAAACCGCTTTCCGACTAGGGTCAAATTAGGGGTGTCACAACTCTCCCCCCCTTTAGGGATTTTCGTCCCCGAAAATTTCCACCGATGCATAGTTTAGGATAACGTCCTCTTATTGAATTATATTCATATAAACATTAGCTCATCGATGGAAATTGTAATTCATTATTGATTTCGCATCGATCTATAAAATCATTTTCTTGATTTCATAAGCAATAATCACTTAACTTAATTCACAAATGCATTTCAAACTCATATTAAGCACATATTAACATGTATAATTCACATCATCAACCCACATTTTCATTCATGAATAAGCTGTAACCTAACCGAAAATACACATATACTCAAACATCCCAATAAATATCCTTTATAACTTTATCACATCTCAATATTCAACTTAACTCATTTCCAAAAGTAAAGTCAACTTCCACGTACCTGAACATTTAGTTCATTTAGCACATTCAATCATAGTTAACGTTACCCGTATACAGTCGAATAGGCATAAAGCCTAATATAATACACTGGCATGAGATTTATTCTAGCGCATAACTCGTATATCCAAAATTATCAACATTCATCAAAAATTCTTTCAAACTTTCGAATGTCGAAACTTAATCAAAATAATTTCTTGAACAAGATTAACAAAATAGTGTCCATTCAGCAATAGCACATATAGCTCTTACAATGCCATATCCTAGATATGGTCTTACATATTCTCACATATCGAGCCGATGCCATGTCCCAGACATGGTCTTACACACTATCTCAAATCAATGCCTTCGTCCCAAACGAGGTCTTACATGAATTCCACTTCACACACTTAGTGCCCACTGACCGATCTCGCACTCATAGTGCTCGATTAAAGGAATTTGCACACACACAATGCCTCTAATTATTCACATACATAGTGCTCTTATTCATTCGTTAATACACATTGATATGACTTAACCAAATCTATAAACATCATGTATGTACACTTTTAAACATATCATCTCATTTAAATTTGAATTCGTATAGTAATGAATACTTAAACTTTGCTCAAATTACCGGCACGAAGGCCCGAATACACGTCACCAGCATGATTGCTCTTCGGGATTTAGCACGGATATATCACTAGCACGAATGCTCTTCGGGACTTA
The DNA here is from genome assembly GCF_007990345.1 of Gossypium hirsutum. Taxonomy (NCBI): domain Eukaryota; kingdom Viridiplantae; phylum Streptophyta; class Magnoliopsida; order Malvales; family Malvaceae; genus Gossypium; species Gossypium hirsutum. The sequence goes on from NC_053444.1 coordinate 30,009,016, forward strand.
GCCCGGATACATCGCTAGCATGAATGCTCTTCGGGACTTAGCCCGGATTTAGTAACTCGCACCAATGCCTTCGGATCTTAGTCCGGATATGGTCACTTAGCACAAAGCCTTCGGGACTTAGCCCGGACATCATTCGAATAACCATGCACATTTAACAATAACTCATGACACATTCGTATTTCATTTTCATTAGCAAAACTCAAACACAAGACACTTATCATTCTTGCAATTTCGGCTCAATAGCCACACACAAAGAGCATGATTTTGATTTGCTTAAAACATGATCTAATCAAATCATAATTTAAGCTCTATTACTCAAGAACTTACCCCTTTCCGCTGTCCGAAATCGACTTGGTAAGGTCGCACCCTTAATATAAATAATTGATAGAAAATATATATATATAGTGGGTTCGCACACATAGTGCTTAATAATCAACCACGCACACTTAGTGCCATGTACTTTAAACTCGCACACTTAGTGCCATGCATTTCAAGCCCGCACACTTAGTGCCAATCTCACAACCGTGAACACTTATTGCCCGCACACTTAGTGCTGAAAACCAACCACTCTATACGCTTCACTGCCTTTTTACATTCGACAATTTCGTCTCTACATACATATACACATATAGCAATACACATTAGTATATCATTTACATTACTTGAATACAATCACAACATGCTTATCGACCATTCAACTTCCAGTTCCATAGCCACATACAAGAATCACATTTATAGTCATAGCACTCCTTCAAAATTGCATCACTTATACCCTTATAATTCAATCCAAATCGAAATTCAAATACGAGTACATGATACGTACCTGATCAACTTAATAATTTAGGCATATCTAAATGAAGTTATATTGCAAATTCTCATAGTCAGAAGCTTGCTACAGCTCGATCGGGATCAAGATTCATTACAATACAGCAAACACATTTTAATAGCCAAAAATCATCACACTATCATTTTATCACTTTATGGCATGTATAAATAGACTCACGCGTGCTACGTTAGTCCTAGAATCGACTAAACCGTAGCTCTGATACCAATAAAATTGTAACACCCCGTACCCGAGACCGTTGCCGGAGTCGGACACGAGGGGTTCACAGACTAAATTCGCTTACTATCGTAGTCCATTTTAAAATTTTCCAGGCAGTTGGCTAACTACGACACTGTCACCTTAAAAATCATATCTTGAGTTTCACAACTCGAAAATCAGTTTCGTAATTTTTCCCTGAAACTAGACTCATATACCCATCTACATATTTTTTTCTAGAATTTTTGGTTGGGCCAATTAGTACAGTTTATTAGTCAAAATCTCCCATGTTACAGGGATCGACTACACTGACCTTTGCGCATTACGACTTGGATATCTCCCTGCACAGAGCTTCAATACTGATGCCGTTTGTTTCTATAGAAACTAGACTCAGAGAGGAATCTATACATATATGGCATGACTCCTAATTATCTCTGGTTAATTTATAATGAATTTCCAAATTCGGAACAGGAAATCCAGAAACCGTTCTGGCCCTGTCTCACGAGAACCTGAATATCTCTTAACATACTCTCCATATGATCGTTTCGTTACTTTCCTATGAAAATAGATTCATCAAGGTTCGTTTAAATAATTTATTCATTATTTAATTCCAGTCCTACTATTTTTAGTGATTTTCCAAATCTACATCACTGCTGCTGCCAGCATCTGCCTTTAAGGTAGACTTTACCTATTTCATAGTTTCCATGATTCAACTAGCCCTTTTAGCATAAATAGCACAAATTATGATAGTGATTAACCATTCCATACCAAATGATTATAACATTATGCTCAAACATATATAAGCCATTTTCGCATGGCTATATACATTAACCAAAATATTCTTTCGCCACTAGTCTATTTTATACATGCCATAAGATAATCAAAAACATAGCAGTACCAAACAGTGGATAGTGATAGTGTGACTAGTTGCTGACGATCCCCGAGCCTGTAGCTTCGCAATGAGATCTATAAAACAGAGGAAACAGAGTAAACGGAGTAAGCATTACAATGCTTAGTAAGTTTTAAGCAGTGTCAACAGATAACAATCAAATTATAACATAGTTGTTCGTATTTTTATTTCACTCTTCCTTCGGGCATACCATCCCTTTACCGAATATGCACATCTCATCATATACAATAGGCAGATAAACTTTCACATAAAAGTGAGCTCATGTGACATAGATATATCGTATGATTTCACATGACCTCTCACACTGATCCGATGTCACATAATCATAGGAATAGTCTCATAGATTGCTCTCGTATGCATCACATAACTACCTTATGATTTAGTGCAAATCAAGCTCACATATAAACTTGGAGTACATACCTGTTTAACCTTTCGCATTGAATATATTTATAAGCAATTCTTATTACGAAGTCTTACCCGGACATAATCTCCACACGAAGTTATCGGGTCTTACCCGGACAAAATCCCCACACGTAGTCATCGGGTCTTACCCGGACAAAATCCCCACACGTAGTCATCGGGTCTTACCCGGACAAAATCCCCACACGTAGTCATCGGGTCTTTAGAGCTCGGATATAGTACGAGCACGAAGCTTACGGACATTAATCAGTAATAATATTCTCGCATAAAGCCTGCGGGGTTTTAACCCGGATATAGTACTGACACAAATGCCCTTCGGGACTTATCACATTTATACACTTTCACATCCATCACGTTGGCCACTCGGCCCTGTCACATATATACACTTTCACATTCATCACATCGGCCATTAGGCCTTATCACATATATACACTTTCACATTCATCACATCGGCCATTAGGCCTTATCACATGTATATACACTTTCACATTCATCACATCGGCCATTAGGCCTTATCTCATATATGCATGTTCACATCCATCACATAGAATCCTAAATCAAAATATAGATTTTCATGTATTCACATCACAATTATCCAAATATACTTCACATACCACATATACTTTCACGTATACATACTGTCTTAGCTGAATCTACATTTATCATTTTCCAATATCACAATTTAGAATTCACGTATGGGTTTAATCAATAGCTTATGAGCAACTAAAACAAGTTTATCAAGGTTTACAACACAATCTCAAATTCAGCACAAGCTGTTTTTCCTGAGCAATAGTCACTAAATTATTTATAACTGGAGCCACAAAACTCCAAATCACTTTCCGTTAATTTTTCTTGAATATAGACTCGTATATCTTCCATCCATAAAATTTCAAGAATTTTAGGTTTGGCCAATCAATACCAGATTTTTCTTAAAGTTTCCCCTGTTTCACTGTTTGACTAATCTGACCACTCTTCACTACGAATCAAATTTCTCATTTTACAGAATTCAAAATGTGTTGTATTTGATTTCATTTGAAACTAGACTCATTAAGGAGTCTAAGCATATAAATTTTATCTTATAACCATTTTTTTACAATTTATAATGATTTTCTAAAAACGGAATAGAGGATTACAGTGTCATTCTGCACTGTCTCACACAACTTTAAATATCTCATTATCGGAAATAAATTTTCTTACACAGTTTCTTTTATAAGAAACTAGACTCATTAAGCTTTAATTTCATAATTTATTCAGCCTCCCATTCAACTCCAACAATTTATGGTGATTTTCTAAATTCATGTTACTGCTGCTGTCCTGAGCAGGTTTATCACAATTTTACTCTTCTGACATATCCTTTTAGCACTTCATAATATCATATCCATTTGGCAACATATCATATCAATAACTTACCTATACTTCATAATAGCCATTAGGCTATATGCATAAAAAATTTACAATAGAGTTATGATTCTTTTAATATGTGCTTAACATATCATACTCAATCACATTATAGGCTTTAATACTTAAAACTTACCTCGATCGCTAATGTACGTCAATTCCGACTATTCGACCAATTTCCCTTTTTCCACGATCCGACTTTGTTTCCATAAGCTCTTGATGCTCAATCAACAATTTTTAACTTCAAATTTGCAAACAGCAATGTCATCACTTTACATAACAGAAATTAAATTTCATTACTTAAACTATCCACGACAATCACCTTCCGAGCACCTTAATTTTCTTTAAGCTAAACCACCTCATAGTATACATATACACATTCGGCTAATTATAAAACAAATCAGCACTCATAACCGAATCATTGACTAAAATCACATTCGGTAATATGCTTTTAAATAATTTCAATATTTATTAACATCTAAAAATAATTTGCTTGGGGTGCCATGAATTATTCAAATCGGCCGAATATCATTGAATCTCTAAAATCATGCTTATAACCACTTGGCCGAGTTTCACATTTCAAAGCCACATATATATATTATTCAAAGTATTTAACAGCACTTAAAAATCCAAAACCATAAAACTCAATTCATATAACACCAAACTCAATGCTAAATCACCCTAGGCACATTCGGCACTAGCACAAGCACACACACATTTAACTTTTCTAAAATTCAACTTTAACAAGCTTCCTATGCTTCCATGATAAAAACCGAATGCTCATCTTACCACCAACATGCATATTTAATTATCTCAAGCCTCTCTTAATCAATTTTATTCATAATAGCATGAACTCAACAATCCATTACTCATACAAAACAACATAACCGAAAACCTTACTCATTCCAAAAATTCAAATCTCAACTTGGTCACAAAAATAACTTGATATCTCACCAACACAACATCAACACCAAGCAAGAATGATGCATCCATGGCCGAGTGTCATTTCCATCACATAGCAAGATTTAGACCATGGGCTAGGTAGAACTCAAGCTAACAACTAAAACATGCATGCATCTCATGGAACATCATCAAACATACCTTAGCCTAGTTACATGCATGGCCGAACCTCTTCAATCTTTCTTCTTCCTTCCTCCTTAAAATTTTCGGCCAAGGATGAACCAAAGGATGAACACTTTTTTTTTTGTTTTTCTTTCCTTCAACTCACTGCAAGGGGGGACAATCACACATATCCTTTTTTTTTTTTCTCATCCTACTAACACTAATATTTTATTGCCCATGCTCTTTATTTCATTGTTTCCTCACATGATGCACCAACACAACATGTCTATGACATGTTTTGCCCATCACCCTTTGTCCGTCCTAATGTCATGGCCGGCCACTACTAGATGGGGGGAAAATTGACATGCAAGTCCCCCCTTTTTCAACATGCACTAATAGGTCCTTATGTTTTGATCTATCACATTTCAAAAATGTCACACATAAGCCCTATTGACTAAATTCACATGAAATTTACTAAATCGAAGCTTAAAATTTTCACACATTTATTTTAGACAATAAATATCATGTTTAAATAATTTGGTTACTCGGTTTAGCGGTCCCGAAACCGCTTTCCGACAAGGGTCAAATTAGGGGTGTCACACATAGTCCATCTAATGCTTTTTGATATCCTGAGTAGACTATGATAAACAAATAATTATGATATCTTATACCAACTTATTCAAGTATGGCCATGTATTTCTAGTCTCACTCAATCAAATGGCCTAAGATATTGCTCTCATTATGTATGAAGGACAAATCCTATATTGATAAACCATATCCTACTACATAGATTGTGGTATATCCAACATCAGCCTTTTTAGAACAATCAGTTATGGTGCACATTTGGCTATTTCAAAGTATACGACTCACGATGTTGGGATAATGATGATCTCAAGTTTGAGGATCGTATACGTAGTAATCACTATGAGTAATGTTGTGACTATTACATAATAATCTAATAAACATACTCATAGCGGGTCAGTCTAATATGTTACTCTCTAACACGTACTCATATATTGATTTTGACATCCCATGTCAATGACAACACTTTGTCATCAATAAACTACACGTTTATCTTAATGCATTATTGTTGTCCAAGCCCACAATAATACTCGACTAAGGACCTTTTAAGAATAATCATATTATTCTCAGGACATTATTATAAAACAATTTATTTATATACATAGAAAAGAAACTGAAATAATAATGGCAATGTCTTATATTAATAAATGAGGTAAAATAAGTATGTTATTACAATCATCTCATGATTGGTCTTTAGGTATACTCTAACACCTTGCATGGTCATCAAAGCTCCAAATAAGAAATTCATCGACAATCATTTTGTCTCCCACTAAGGAACCAATCGGTCCCATTTAACTAAACCCGAATTGAAACTCAACTAATTTCCAATTAGCCACAAAAATTTCCAAGTTTTTTAGAAGAGTCTGCCGACTTACTATTTTATTCAATTAACTCCTGACTCTCTCTTATCTTTGGGATTTTAATGAAAACCAAGAGTGACACGTAGTTCATCATTCGGTTAAAAAACTCCGCAAGTGCGAGGCAAAAAAGTATAAAGGCAAGAAAGACAATAACCTAAAAAGAGCCGAGTATTGGTTGGAAAATACCTAGAGGGTCCTCGACAAGCTGGTGTGCACCTTGGAGGATAACATGAGATGTGTCATATCCCTACTATAAGAAGAAGTGTATCAGTGGTGGATGACTTTGATATCCATCACCCTGAAAGATCGAGTGAAATAGAAGTTCTTTAAAACTGAGTTTAAAAAAGAAATATATTAGTCGATTGTATTTAAAAAAGAAGAAATGGAATTCATGGAGCTAAAATAGGGAGAGATAGCAGTGGCGGAATATGAAAAGGAATATGTTTGTCTGAGTAAATATGCTAGAGAGCTTAAGTCTACCAAAGAAGAGATGTGTACTTGTTTTGAGTGGGGATTGAATGAAAATATTCATATGTTGGTAGGAGCTCTGGAGTTGAAAGGATTTTTTTTATCTAAACAAGCTCAGAAAATGGATGTTATGCGGAATGAAAAGAAGCAAGATAAGTCTAAGAACTAGGATTTAGGTAAGCGCAGTATGGCCAAATCATTCCTGACATCTCTAGCAAAAAATATGAGGAATTTTTGAAGTTATTCCTCCATTCCTATAGGGATCTCGATGAGAGAAGTACCAAGGCCTAGTAATCTATGACCTCAAGCTACGTTAGTAACTAGTACGGGTAGTGTAAGGAATGTGAGTAGACCAGTTTGTGAGCATTGTTGAAAAGGCCATTCGAGGGAGTGTAAGTTGAAAAAAAAAGCATGTTTGTGGCAACCAAGGAGCTAGGGATACATCACTGAGATCTAAGGCTTATGTGCTTTCCAGAGCTTATGCTATCCGGGCTAGAGAGGAGGTTGTTACTCTTGATGTTATTGTTGGTACATTTTCTTTGTTTGATATATTTGTGCATGCATTGGTTGACCTTGGATTGACTCATTCATACACTTGCACATCATTAGTAGTGGAGAGAAATATGCTAGTAAAAATGACAGAGTTTGATGTACGAGTAACCAACCCGTTAGGCCAGAGTGTCATCATCAATAAATTTTGTAAAAATTGTCAACTGAAAATCCAGGGTCGTAAATTTTTGGTCAATCTGATTCTATTTTTGTTTGATGAATTCAATGTAATCCTCTGTATGGACTAGTTGACTCACCATAATGTTATGGTCAATAGTAAGCAGAAAAGAATCTCACTTAAATATGTGAATAATGAGATGATAAATGTAGAAGTTGGTATATCAAAATGCCCAACCAATATAATTACTACAATGTTAGCTTGGGAATTGATTAGAAAAGGATATGAGCCATATTTAGCCTATATCATGGATTCCTAAATATCGGGGTTCGAATTAGATCAAGTTCCTACAGTTCAATAATTCTTAGATGTATTTCCCAATGTGTTGCCAGGCTTGCCACCTAAAAGGGAGGTTGAATTTGATATCGAGGCAGCACCCAAAACTGCGTCGATTTTTATTACGTCGTATAGAACCACTCTAGTTGAATTTAAAAAGTTAAAAGCTTAGTTGCTAGAACTTCTAAATTGAGCATTTATCAGGTTGAGTGTATCTACATGGGGAGCTTCGGTTCTATTTATAAAGAAAAAGTACGGAACCTTGAGATTGTGTATTGATTACTAGCAATTGAATAAGGTAATGATAAAGAACAAATATCCCCTTCCCCGAATTGATAATTTGTGTGACAGCCCAAAATTGACCCTAGTCGAAAAGTGGTTTCGGGACCGCTAAACCGAGTCACCGAAATGTTCGAATGTGATATTTATTGTCTAGAATATGTAATTATGAATGTGTGAAAATTTCAAGCTTCGATTTAGTCGATTGCATGTGAGTTTTAGTAAATAGGACTTATGTGAGAAAATTTTGAAATGTGATAGGTCAAAGCATAAGGACCTATTAGTGCATGTTGAAAAAGGGGGGACTTGCATGTCAATTTCCCCCCTCTATTAGTAGTGGCCGGCCATGACAAGCATGGTAGACCAAGTGTGATGGGCAAGAACATGTCATAAACATGTTGAGTTAGTGTTTCATGGGAAGTATGATAAAATAAGGAGCATGGGCATTAAATAATGAAAGGGAATATGATGAAAACAAAAAAAGTGTGTGGTTGTTCCCCCCCCCCTTTTGCCATGAGTTAAAGAAAAGAAAAGAAAAGAAAAATTTTGTTCATCCTTTTTCATCTTCTTTTGGCCGAAAATTCTAAGGAAGGAGGAAGGAGTTCTTGCTTCATGTTTGGTTTGGAAGAGGATTAGGAGGAGGTTTGGCCATACTTGTATCTAGATCAAGGTATGTTTGAGGTTGTGCCATGAGATTCATGCATGTTTTTTTTAGTTGCTAGCTTGAGTTCTATTTAGCCCATGGTTCAAATCTTTGCTATGTCATGGGGATGATATTCGGCCTAGGTGGATTTTGTATTAATGCCATTGCATGCTAAATATGAAGCTTGTTAATGATGCATGTGATGGTGGATTAATGATTCTTGAATCTTCTTTTTAGCATTTTTGAGTGAGCACATATGTGCATTGGTTGCTAGATGGAGAAGAATCGGCTAGCAAGTTGTGTGCTAAGGCCGAATATAATTTTTGTATATTAATGAGTAATGCATGTGTTAAATTGATGGAAAGGGAGAGGATGCTTTACTAGTGTATATATGTGTGTATTAGCCAAGTTTTGAACTTGAAACAAAATGGTGTTTAGTCAATACAAGTGACCATACTTGTAGAATGTATTAAGTGTTGCAATCGGCCCCAACATAGACATGCATATTCGGCCATAGGAAGGAGATTGGTGTTGCATGTATTCGGTCAGAGGCAAGCATATTGATGCTTTTGTCTTGGCTTAGAAAATTCGGCCAAGGGGGAAAATTAGCCAAAATGTTGAGTTTGATTCATGATTCCGTACATATGTGACTTTAATGTCTAATGTATAAATATGGGCTAAGTGCCTTGTGTTCCTCTTTTCGATGCTCAAATGATTAAATCAATTTATTTGTTTAATTAAGCTCAAGAGCAAAGGGGAACTAAATCCGATAAAGGGAAGGAAAAAGTGGTCGAATAGCTATCGGAATCGTTCGACAACATCCGAGGTAAGTTCTTGAGTAAAACAGCTTAAATTATGATTTGATTAGATCATGTTTTAAGCAAATCAAAATCATGCTCTTTGTGTGTGGCTATTGAGCCGAAATTGCAAGAATGATAAGTGTCTTATGTTTGAGTTTTGCTAACGAAAACGAAATACGAATGTGCCATGATTTATTGTTAAATGTGCATGGTTATTTGAATGATGTCCGGGCTAAGTCCCGAAGGCTTTGTGCTAGGTGACCATATCCGGACTAAGATCTGAAGGCATTTGTACGAGTTACTAAATCCGGACTAAGATCCGAAGGCATTTGTGCGAGTTACTAAATCCGGGTTAAGTCCCGAAGGCATTTGTGCGAGTTACTAAATCCGGGTTAAGTCCCGAAGGCATTTGTGCGAGTTACTAAATCCGGGTTAAGTCCCGAAGGCATTTGTGCGAGTTACTATAACCGGGCTATGTCCCGAAGGCATTTGAACGAGTAGCTATATCCGGTTAAATTCCGAAGGTACGTGATTTGGGAATGAATGATCTTGCTGTAAAAATTTCAGTTAATACGCTTGAAACATCCCAACATTAAGGTATGTTTCGTATGTGCTTTGAATTAGTTGAGCCCTTACAAATAAGTATTCGCTCAGTTGATAAATGAGCTACCGGCCTTTGGCTAAGTTGATCTTTGTGTATGAATAAAAGGGTTGGTAATGTGAAGTAAGTATGATATTGAAAAATTGTGCATATGAAATTATCCGTTTAGCTACATGAATGCTATACTTTTGTTGTGTTGGAATCCCTTGCTCAAAACTTACTATGCATAAAATTGCTTACTCCGTCTCCTTGATTCTCTGTTTTATAGATTTTGGTTCTCCAGCTATCGGACTCGGGATTTTGAAGTCGAAGTCGCCCACACTATCAAAGCCCCCCCCCTTTGGTACAATTTTGGTTGAACTTCGAAATGGCATGTATAGGACTACCCTTTTTGTTGTGGGTCATGGACCCTTTGGACTTGTATAATTTTGGATAGTCATGCGAAAATGGCTTATATATGTTTGAGTATAATGTTATAATCATTTGTTATGGATATGGTTATTGAGAGGTGTGGATATGCTTAACAAGGATTGGCCATGGGAATGGTTAATCACTATCATAAATTGTGCTATTTATGCTAAAAGGGCTAGTTGAATCATGGAAACTATGAAATAGGTAAAGTCTACCTTAAAGGCAGATGCTGACAGCAGCAGTGATGTAGATTTGGAAAATCACTAAAAATAGTAGGAATGAAATTAAATAGTGAATAAATTATGTAAACGAACCTTGATGAATCTATTTTCATAGGAAAGTAACGAAACGATCATATGGACAGTATGTTAAGAGATATTCAGGTTCTCGTAAGACAGGGCCAGAACGGTTTCTGGATTCCCTGTTTCGAATTTGGAAATTCATTATAAATTAACCAGAGATAATTAGGAGTCATGCCATATATGTATAGATTTCACTCTGAGTCTAGTTTCTATAGAAACAAACGACATCAGTATTGAAGCCCTGTACAGGGAGATATTCAAGTCATAATGCGCAAAGGTCAGTGTAGTCGATCCCTGTAACATGGGAGACTTTGACTAATAAACTGTACTAATTGGCCCAACCAAAAATTCTAGAAAAAAATATGTAGATGGGCATATTAGTCTAGTTTCAGGAAAAATTTACAGAACTGGATTCCGAGTTTCTGAACTCAAGATATGATTTTTAAAGCAACTAGTACGCAGATTGGCAATGTCTGGGAAATTTTTTTATAAGTGGTTTAAAGTCTGTTAACACCTCGTGTTCGACTCCGGTGACGGTCTCGGGTTCGGGGTGTTACATTTGATTGGTATCAAAGCTACGGTTTAGTCGATTCTAGGACTACCGTAATGCGTTGGGTCTAGCTATACATGCCATTTTATGTGATTATTTGATAGTGTGGTGATTTCTGACAATTGTAAATGTGTTTATTTATAGTAATGGATCCCGATCCTGACCGAGCGGTAGCTGATGATCTTGAGAGTGTAGCGCCTGCTCCCGCACAAGGGACAGCGCCGGCGGACTCTCAACCTAATGCTAGTAACCCGAATGATGAAGCTAGACAAGCTTTCTATAGCGCGATGAATGATTGGTTCAACCAATACATTCGAACTAATACGGCTGTTCCACAACCTCCATTCCCGACAAATACCACCCCCGCACCTACAATACCTCCGGTAACTGACCAAATAAGGTCAAATAAGCCCCCAGTTGACAGAATCCGAAAACATGGGGCTACTGAATTTAAAGCTACGGATAGCGACGATGCCGAGCAAGCTGAATTTTGGTTGGACAACACTATCCGGGTACTCGATGAGCTATCTTGTACACCCGATGAATGCCTAAAGTGTACTATCTCCTTGCTACGCGATTCTGCCTACTATTGGTGAAGTACTCTGACTTCTGTTGTGCCCCGAGAGCAAGTAACTTGGGAGTTTTTCCAAACTGAGTTTCGAAAAAAGTATATCAGTCAGAGATTTGTTGATCAAAAACGGAAGGAATTTCTTGAGCTTAAGTAAGGTTCTATGTCAGTTACTGATTACGAGCGAAAATTTGTTAGACTTAGTAGATACGCTCGGGAATGAGTTTCGTCCGAGACTATCATGTGTAAACGCTTCGAGGATGGGCTGAATGAAGATATAAAAATGTTCGTTGGCATTCTTGAAATACGAGAGTTCGTAGTACTTGTCGAGCGAGCTTGTAAAGCCGAAGAGCTTAGAAAAGAAAAACAAAAAGTTGATGTGGGAACTGGAGAGTTTCGTAAAAGATCCTCGGGAAAGTCTCTTCAACAGGCATCGAAGAAATTTCGAGATGATGTGGGCCGGTCTAGAGGCACTTCGGGCCTTTTTAGACGAGATCGTGATCGACCCCCTGTGGGTACACGAGGCACTTCGGTCGCCAGTGTTGGGAATGAACGTCGAGATAGAACGGAATGTCGATATTGCGGTAAATGGCATTCGGGGAGTTGTAGATTCCCTGACCGCTCCTGTTACAAGTGCGGATCAGTTGACCACTTCATTAAAGATTGCCCGAGGTTGTCTGAACAGAATGTAAATCAGAGTGGGAAACCGGGTGCTACCACTGCTCGAGGTAGACCATCTAGAAATACGGGCAATGCTAGCGGTGGTCAGAGAGGATCTAGAGATGCTACGACCAGATCCGAGGCTCGTGCGCCTGCTAGAGCTTATGCTATACGTGCCCGCGAGGATGCTTCTTCGCCTGATGTTATTACCGGTACTTTTACTCTCTTTGATACTAATGTAATTGCTTTGATTGACCCCGGTTCTACTCATTCTTACATATGTGAAACCTTAGCATCCAGTAAGACTTTACCTATTGAGTCTACTGAGTTCGTAATTCGGGTGTCAAATCCCTTGGGTCGTTACGTGCTTGTCGACAAAGTGTGTAAGAAATGTCCCATAGTAATTCGAGGTTCCTGTTTTCCGGCGGACTTGATGCTTTTGCCGTTTGATGAATTTGATGTTATTCTTGGTTTGGATTGGTTGACCGCGCATGATGCAGTTGTGAACTGCAAAAGCAAGACTATTGATTTGAGGTGCGCAAATAACGAGATAATCCGAGTTGAGTCTACGGACTTAAAGGGGTTGCCAGCTGTAATATCCTCAATGTTGGCCCAGAAATATGTAAGAAAAGGGTGCGAAGCATACCTTGCGTATGTACTTGATGACAAAGAATTAGAAAAGAAACCCGAATCTGTGCCGGTGGTTTGTGAATACTCGGATGTTTTTCCTGAAGAATTACCGGGTTTACCACCTGTTCGGGAGATAGAGTTTGGTATTGAGCTTGTACCTGGGACTACGCCGATTTCGATAGCTCCGTATCGTATGGCACCAACCGAGTTAAAAGAGTTGAAAGCTCAGTTGCAAGAATTGACGGATAGAGGTTTCGTTCGACCAAGTTTCTCACCTTGGGGTGCACCAGTATTGTTCGTGAAAAAGAAGGACGGAACCATGAGGTTGTGCATTGACTATCGTCAACTGAATAAAGTGACGATAAAGAATAAATATCCGTTACCGCGTATTCATGATTTGTTTGATCAACTAAAAGGAGCCTCAGTGTTCTCAAAAATAGATTTGAGATCGGGCTATTATCAGTTGCGAATTCGAGATTCGGACATACCCAAAACTGCCTTCAGAACGAGATATGGTCACTACGAATTCTTAGTGATGCCGTTTGGACTCACTAATGCCCCTGCGGTATTTATGGATTTGATGAATCAGATCTTCAGACCATATTTGGATCGGTTCGTAGTTGTGTTCATTGATGACATCTTGGTCTATTCAAGAGATGAGACCGAACATGCTGAGCTCCTGAGATTAGTGTTGCAAATTTTGCGGGATAAGCAGTTATATGCTAAGTTCAGTAAGTGTGAGTTCTGGTTAAGAGAGGTTAGCTTCTTGGGTCACGTGGTATCCGCATCGGGCATTCGAGTTGACCCGAGCAAAATTTCAGCCATACTTAACTGGAAGCCTCCAAGAAATATTACCGAAGTTCGGAGCTTCCTGGGGCTCGCCGGTTATTACCGACGATTTGTAAAAGGTTTCTCGATGATAGCCACACCAATGACGAAGCTACTTCAAAAGGATGTTAAGTTCGAATGGACGGAGAAATGTCAGAAAAGTTTCGATCAACTGAAAACTTATTTGACTGGAGCTCCAATTTTAGTGCAACCCGAATCAGGCAAAGAGTTTGTCATTTATAGTGACGCATCCCTACTTGGGTTGGGTTGCGTATTGATGCAAGAAGGTCGAGTGGTGGCCTATGCGTCGAGACAATTAAAGCCACATGAGAAAAATTATCCGACCCATGATCTTGAACTAGCTGCCATCGTATTTGCTTTAAAAATATGGCGACATTACTTATTTGGTGAAAAGTGCCATGTATTTTCGGATCACAAAAGTCTCAAATATTTGATGACTCAAAGAGACTTAAATCTGCGACAAAGACGTTGGCTTGAGTTGTTGAAAGATTACGAGCTTGTCATTGATTACCACCCGGGAAAGGCTAATGTGGTTGCGGACGCCTTAAGCCGAAAATAATTGTTTGCTTTACGAGCGATGAATGTGCACTTGTCTGTTCTACCCGACAATGTGTTAGTAGCTGAATTAAAAGCCAAACCATTATTGATTCATCAAATTCGTGAAGCCCAGAAAGTTGATGATGAATTGGTTGCAAAACGGGCTGAGTGTGTTCCGAACAAGGAATCGGAGTTTCAAATTGATGATGATTGTTTGAGGTTCAGAAGTCGTTTGTGTGTTCCAAGGAATTCGGAACTCATTTCGATGATTCTGAACGAAGCCCATTGTAGCCGAATGTCAATTCACCCGGGGAGTACGAAAATGTACAACGATTTGAAACGTCGGTTTTGGTGGCATGGTATGAAACGAGACATCTCCGACTTTGTTTCGAGATGTTTAATATGTCAACAAGTGAAAGCAGAACATCAAGTGCCTTCAGGATTACTTCAGCCGATCATGATACCTGAGTGGAAATGGGATCGAGTCACAATGGACTTTGTGTCCGGACTGCCATTGTCAGCAAGTAAGAAAGATGCGATTTGGGTTGTTGTCGATAGACTGACTAAGTCGGCTCACTTTATCCCCGTGCGTACGGATTTTTCATTGGATAAACTAGCTGAATTGTACGTTTCTCAGATTGTGAGATTACACGGGGTACCTATTTCTATCGTGTCGGATAGAGATCCGAGATTCACCTCACGATTTTGGAAGAAATTGCAAGAAGCTTTGGGTACCAAGCTGCATTTTAGCACTGCTTTTCACCCCCAAACCGATGGTCAATCCGAGCGGATAATTCAGATACTTGAGGATATGTTGAGATGTTGCATCCTCGAGTTCAGTAGTTCATGGGAACGGTATTTACCTTTGATTGAATTCGCTTACAACAATAGTTTTCAATCAAGTATTAAGATGGCACCTTGCGAGGCTTTGTACGGTCGTAAATGCCGTACACCATTGTTTTGGACCGAGCTCGGTGAAAGTAAAATTTTCGGAGTTGATTTGATTAAAGATGCCGAACAGAAAGTAAAGGTAATCCGTGAAAGTCTGAAGGCAGCCACAGATCGTCAAAAATCGTATGCAGATTTGAAACGAAAAGACATTGAATATCAGGTGGGAGATAAAGTGTTTCTTAAAGTTTCGCCTTGGAAAAAGGTACTCAGATTTGGCTGTAAGGGCAAGTTGAGCCCGAGATTCATTGAGCCGTACGAAATCTCCGAACGAGTTGGTCCGGTTGCGTATAGATTGATTTTGCCCCCTGAACTTGAAAAGATTCACGATGTCTTTCATGTTTCGATGCTTCGACGCTATAGATTTGATCCATCGCACATAATTAGCCCATCAGAGGTTGAAATTCAAGCCGATATGAGTTATGAAGAAGAACCGATGCGTATCTTAGCTCGTGAAGTGAAGGAGTTGCGAAACAAAAGGGTTCCGCTAGTAAAGGTGTTATGGCTCAAACACGGGATCGAGGAAGCTACTTGGGAAACCGAGAGCTCGATGAAAGAACGATACCCAAACTTATTTACCGGTAAAATTTTCGGGGACAAAAATTTCTTAAGTGGGGGAGAGTTGTGACAGCCCAAAATTGACCCTAGTCGGGAAGTGGTTTCGGGACCGCTAAACCGAGTCACCGAAATGTTCGAATGTGATATTTATTGTCTAGAATATGTAATTATGAATGTGTGAAAATTTCAAGCTTCGATTTAGTCGATTGCATGTGAGTTTTAGTAAATAGGACTTATGTGAGAAAATTTTGAAATGTGATAGGTCAAAGCATAAGGACCTATTAGTGCATGTTGAAAAATGGGGGACTTGCATGTCAATTTCCCCCCTCTATTAGTAGTGGCCGGCCATGACAAGCATGGTAGACCAAGTGTGATGGGCAAGAACATGTCATAAACATGTCGAGTTAGTGTTTCATGGGAAGTATGATAAAATAAGGAGCATGGGCATTAAATAATGAAAGGGAATATGATGAAAACAAAAAAAAAAGTGTGTGGTTGTTTCCCCCCCCTTTTGCCGTGAGTTAAAGAAAAGAAAAGAAAAGAAAAATTTTGTTCATCCTTTTTCATCTTCTTTTGGCCGAAAATTCTAAGGAATGAGGAAGGAGTTCTTGCTTCATGTTTGGTTTGGAAGAGGATTAGGAGGAGGTTTGGCCATACTGGTATCTAGATCAAGGTATGTTTGAGGTTGTGCCATGAGATTCATGCATGTTTTTTTTAGTTGCTAGCTTGAGTTCTATTTAGCACATGGTTCAAATCTTTGCTATGTCATGGGGATGATATTCGGCCTAGGTGGATTTTGTATTAATGCCATTGCATGCTAAATATGAAGCTTGTTAATGATGCATGTGATGGTGGATTGATGATTCTTGAATCTTCTTTTTAGCATTTTTGAGTGAGCACATATGTGCATTGGTTGCTAGATGGAGAAGAATCGGCTAGCAAGTTGTGTGCTAAGGCCGAATATAATTTTTGTATATTAATGAGTAATGCATGTGTTAAATTGATGGAAAGGGAGAGGATGCTTTACTAGTGTATATATGTGTGTATTAGCCAAGTTTTGAACTTGAAACAAAATGGTGTTTAGCCAATACAAGTGACCATACTTGTAGAATGTATTAAGTGTTGCAATCGGCCCCAACATAGACATGCATATTCGGCCATAGGAAGGAGATTGGTGTTGCATGTATTCGGTCAGAGGCAAGCATATTGATGCTTTTGTCTTGGCTTAGAAAATTCGGCCAAGGGGGAAAATTAGCCAAAATGTTGAGTTTGATTCATGATTCCGTACATATGTGACTTTAATGTCTAATGTATAAATATGGGCTAAGTGCCTTGTGTTCCTCTTTTCGATGCTCAAATGATTAAATCAATTTATTTGTTTAATTAAGCTCAAGAGCAAAGGGGAACTAAATCCGATAAAGGGAAGGAAAAAGTGGTCGAATAGCTATCGGAATCGTTCGACAACATCCGAGGTAAGTTCTTGAGTAAAACAGCTTAAATTATGATTTGATTAGATCATGTTTTAAGCAAATCAAAATCATGCTCTTTGTGTGTGGCTATTGAGCCAAAATTGCAAGAATGATAAGTGTCTTGTGCTTGAGTTTTGCTAACAAAAACGAAATACGAATGTGTCATGATTTATTGTTAAATGTGCATGGTTATTTGAATGATGTCCGGGCTAAGTCCCGAAGGCTTTGTGCTAGGTGACCATATCCGGACTAAGATCCGAAGGCATTTGTACGAGTTACTAAATCTGGACTAAGATCCGAAGGCATTTGTGCGAGTTACTAAATCCGGGTTAAGTCCCAAAGGCATTTGTGCGAGTTACTAAATCCGGGTTAAGTCCCGAAGGCATTTGTGCGAGTTACTAAATCCGGGTTAAGTCCCGAAGGCATTTGTGCGAGTTACTAAATCCGGGTTAAGTCCCGAAGGCATTTGTGCGAGTTACTATAACCGGCTATGTCCCGAAGGCATTTGAACGAGTAGCTATATCCGGTTAAATTCCGAAGGTACGTGATTTGGGAATGAATGATCTTGCTGTAAAAATTTCAGTTAATACGCTTGAAACATCCCAACATTAAGGTATGTTTCGTATGTGCTTTGAATTAGTTGAGCCCTTACAAATAAGTATTCGCTCAGTTGATAAATGAGCTACCGGCCTTTGGCTAAGTTGATCTTTGTGTATGAATAAAGGTTGGTAATGTGAAGTAAGTATGATATTGAAAAATTGTGCATATGAAATTATCCGTTTAGCTACATGAATGCTATACTTTTGTTGTGCTGGAATCCCTTGCTCAAAACTTACTAAGCATAAAATTGCTTACTCCGTCTCCTTGATTCTCTGTTTTATAGATTTTGGTTCTCCAGCTATCGGACTCGGGATTTTGAAGTCGAAGTCGAAGTCGCCCACACTATCAAAGCCCCCCCCCTTTGGTACAATTTTGGTTGAACTTCGAAATGGCATGTATAGGACTACCCTTTTTGTTGTGGGTCATGGACCCTTTGGACTTGTATAATTTTGGATAGCCATGCGAAAATGGCTTATATATGTTTGAGTATAATGTTATAATCATTTGTTATGGATATGGTTATTGAGAGGTGTGGATATGCTTAACAAGGATTGGCCATGGGAATGGTTAATCACTATCATAAATTGTGCTATTTATGCTAAAAGGGCTAGTTGAATCATGGAAACTATGAAATAGGTAAAGTCTACCTTAAAGGCAGATGCTGACAGCAGCAGTGATGTAGATTTGGAAAATCACTAAAAATGGTAGGAATGGAATTAAATAGTGAATAAATTATGTAAACTAACCTTGATGAATCTATTTTCATAGGAAAGTAACGAAACGATCATATGGACAGTATGTTAAGAGATATTCAGGTCTCGTAAGACAGGGCCAGAACGGTTTCTGGATTCCCTGTTTCGACTTTGGAAATTCATTATAAATTAACCAGAGATAATTAGG
The DNA here is from genome assembly GCF_007990345.1 of Gossypium hirsutum. Classification (NCBI taxonomy): domain Eukaryota; kingdom Viridiplantae; phylum Streptophyta; class Magnoliopsida; order Malvales; family Malvaceae; genus Gossypium; species Gossypium hirsutum. The sequence goes on from NC_053444.1 coordinate 30,028,063, forward strand.
ATTCATGCCATATATGTATAGATTCCTCTCTGAGTCTAGTTTCTATAGAAACAAACGACATCAGTATTGAAGGCCTGTACAGGGAGATATTCAAGTCGTAATGCGCAAAGGTCAGTGTAGTCGATCCCTGTAACGTGGGAGACTTTGACTAATAAACTGTACTAATTGGCCCAACCAAACATTCTAGAAAAAAATATGTTGATGGGCATATGAGTCTAGTTTCAGGGAAAATTTACGGAACTGGATTCCGAGTTTCCGAACTCAAGATATGATTTTTAAAGCGACTAGTACGTAGATTGGCAGTGTCTGGGAAATTTTTTTATAAGTGGTTTAAAGTCTGTTAACACTCGTGTTCGACTCCGGTGACGGTCTCGGGTTCGTGGTGTTACAATTTGTTCGACCAACTCAAAATAGCAAGTTTGTTTTTAAAGATTGATCTCCGATCGGGGTATTACCAGCTCAGAGTTAAAGAGTCAGATGTGTCAAACACTGCTTTTCGAACTCGCTATGACATTATGAGTTTTTAGTAATGTCATTTGGCCTTACCAATGCCCTTGTCACCTTTAAGGATTTAATCTTTTAGCCGTATTTAGACCAGTTTGTGGTTGTGTTTATCAATGATAATTTGATTTATTCAAAGAACGAAAAAGATCATAATCGGCATCTAAGAACTGTGTTTCAGGTTATGCAAGAAAAGCAATTGTATGCTAATTTTAGCAAATGCGAATTTTGGCTCTAAGAAGTGGGATTTCTGGGGCATGTGATATTGGCTGAAGGTATTCAAGTTGATCCAAGTAAAATCTCAGCCATTATAGAGTAAAAGCCCCCAAAGAATGTCACTAAAGTGAGAAGCTTTCTAGGATTAGCGAGATACTACCGACGATTCTTAAAAGGATTCTTAATAATAGCGTTTCCGTTAACCAGATTGCCACAAAAGAACATTAGTTTTGAATTGTCTAAAAAGTATCAGTAGAGTTTTGAAAGATTTTTCGATTTAGTCCTTAACCATTTATTTAATAGAGTTTTGAATGGTCCTCAACCAATCTCGGTTTATCGAAAGAGCTTTCGTAATCTCATTCAAGTTCCGAATTTAATTTTATAACGTATTGTAATTATGTATTAAGCTTAATAACATGCGTAAACAATTTATTGGATTTGCGGATGTGATCGTAGTTGCTCCAACAATGAATGTGACATTTCATAGCTCAAACTCGACGACTAAGTTAGGTATGGGGTATTACATTATAATTTTTCTATTATTTTTATTTAATGATAATATGCCATATTATTACTCTCTGATAGTGCATCAAAAGTAATTTTATATTAAATTAAATATATTATTAAGTGCAGATGTAAATATGTGAATGATTATATGATATCACTTACCAAAAGGTGAAGCTACATGCATTTAATATAATCAGACTGAATTATTTTTATCAAACTGATTATAAATAATAAGTTCAATCACACGTGTATGTGTGTGGAAACCATATATCTACAACACATATTTGAATTTCAAAATAACATACAACAAATAATGAAACGTATAGTTTGAAGCTAATTAATAATAACACACGAAATATGTACGATATTAAAATAAAAAATAATTAAATTGTAAGTAAAACGAGATTTAAACATATGAATATATCATATTAAGAATACTAAATTAAAATAATTATTAATCATGATGTCGTCATCAATCATAAGTTGGTGTCGAGTTAATTTATGACGCATTCTCAATCAACAACGTTATTAATATATATAACTGACGGATGTAAATAAATTATGCATAATAAAATTAAAATATATAAAATAAAATTTTGGTTGAGTAATAAATTTAAATTTCTACCCATTAACAAGTTCAAATCCTACCATAAACAAATTTTTAAGTAAAAAACCTAATTATTGAATGATATAATTTATTTTAAATACCAAATATATTTTTATCATTTCCCTCACCAAAACCAAATTAATGCTATCAACTCCTTAATTTAGTCACTTCAGTAACTCGAATATAAAAAAGTAGACATTAGTCAAATCCCTTTCATCGTCTAACCACCTTAATAATTTTGTATGACAAATTTGCCCTGCCAAAAGCAGTTCATTATTGAAAAACAAAAATGAGCTAAAACTAAGAGGGGATGGCAGATTAGACATTTTAAACTAAGAGTGAGCAGTTTAGTACCCAAGGCATTGCTTTTGAGTAAGAGTATTTGTTGGCTGCTGATTTTAATTTGCAGAAGAGAAGTATGCAATGTTCAAAGGAAGCTGTGGTTAGGTTGTTTTACAACCTCTCAAGCTCCTCCTTGCTTCTCCTTCTCTTCCTTTACTGCTCTTCCATTTTGCTTTCCAAGTTCTTCTACTTCATTGGAAGTTATCCACTTATTCAGAGGTCGCTCTACTTTCAATAAACACCTAATTCCTCTTTTTCTTTTTTTATCGATCCTTTCTTGTTGATGAAAAAGTTCATTGTTTTCTTAATATTGCAGGGATCATGATGGATACGAGTTTTCCGAGGAAGAGGAGGAGGAGGAAGAAGAATATGGTGGTGATAGGTATAATTATAGGGTGAACTGCATGGGAAGTGACCACCTGGTGGCAGACATTATTCATGGTGGGGAATCACTTGTATTCCTATCAGATAATAGTTTTTATAGGACTCCAAATTATGTTGAGGATGATGAGCTGACAAGTGAAGATCAAGAATATGGAAGCTATTCCACCGAACAGTTGTCTGCTCATTACTCATCACCTTGTTCAGATTCTGAACATCATTGTCATGAAAACAAAGAAACGGAATTGCTTGTTGAAGATGAAGAGATACCAACAAAAGATGCGGACTCACTTCAAAACTTTGATGTGAATCAAGATTGTCCAACCCACACCCCCATGGACTCACAAATACTCACAGACCTAGACAAAAGTAATCATAAGGTCCACAATGAAGAAGATGGTATGTGATTATCATCCCATGCTGTACATCATTTGCTTCTGATCGACCTCATATTGCTTCTACTTGGTGCAGATATTAGCAGTAATCGAGAAATCAAACAACGGGTAGAAACAGATTTTTCAAGATCAAGTGACAAGTATTTTGTTATTGGACCAAAGAAATTGGAATCTAACAAGTTACTAATTCATGACAAAGATACAGATGAAGAAATCTATGGAGACTCTTGCACGGTTGGCTCCACTTCTAAGAGCTCCTCTGAGTGGAGAAGCTCAATAAATTGCAGAGATTCAGGGACTGATGATCCATTTTCTTCTTCTTCAAGAAGAAGTTGTCCCAAGTGGGAGTCCTACACGGTTTTCCAAAAATATGATGAAGAGATGATGTTCCTACACAGAGTTAGTGCGCAAAAACTCCAGGAAACAGGTAATATATATAATTTAAAACAACCTAGAATTTGTTCAAGAAACTAATTTACCATTCTGCTTATTGATCTATTTGAAATTGTACTTGTAGAGTCACTAAGGTCCATCCAAGCTTGCCCAAGGTCGATATCAGAAAGAGTAGTCCACAAGTTTGCCGCCATGAACAAGAAGCCATCAGATATCAGACACAACCCATATCATGAACTAGAAGCTGCGTATGTAGCTCAAATTTGCTTAACATGGGAAGCTCTTAATTGGAATTACAAAAAATTTGAACGTAAAAGAGCTGCACGCAAAGATTTTGACTGTCCCGCCGGGATTGCTCAGCAGTTTCAGCAATTCCAAGTTCTTTTACAAAGATACATTGAAAATGAGCCTTATGAACAGGGGCGGAGACCCGAGGTCTATGTCAGGACGAGGCTGTTGGCACCCAAGTTGCTCTTGGTTCCTGAATATCGAGGTAATCATTAAACTAATTAGCACCTATATGTTGCTTCTTCTTTTTTTAATATACATAGCTAGCTAGCTAGCTACGTTAATTTATATACCTTCATCATTCTTTTGTTTCCATATGTATATTTTGGTTTTAAGATTACGAGGATGATCAAAGGGATGAAGGTTTTGGCTCAAGAATTTCAGCAGATTCATTTCTGGTGATAATGGAAGATGGAATCCAAACCTTCATGAAATTTCTCAAGGCAGACAAGGAGAAACCATATCAAATCATTAAAGCATTGCTTGGAAGGAAGAGAAAAGGTTCACTTGACCCAACACTTGTCCGACTCGTGAAAAAAGTTAATGCCAAAGTAAGTTGGAATTAAAATTCCCTGATATAATATAATATATTACATTCATTCCAATGATTAGTTGTAATCGGATTTAGTTAGCCTAATTATTATTTCCTTTAAACATGGCAGAAGAAGATGAAGCTTAAAGACCTTGGCAGGGCTCACAAATGCCTAAGGAAAGGGAAAAACAAGGTCGAGAAGATGGAGATATTGATGGGTCTAATTGACCTAAAAGTGGTGTCAAGGGTGTTGAGAATGAGAGATCTAAGTGAACAACAGTTGCACTGGTGTGAAGAGAAGATGAACAAATTGAGGATTTTGGAAGGCGGTCTCCAAAGAGATTCCTCACCACTTTTTTTCCCTGCACATTGACCCACCACCATTTTATTATATATCATCATATGCAAATCTTGTTGCTTTGGTGACTAGATTCTGACTCTGCATTGCTGCACAAAATGAATATCCTAAGCAAGCTTTTGTAAATACGTAATAATGGAGAGAGAAGGGTCCTACAAATCAAAGTTAACTGCATGTGGGGGATGACATGGAAATTGGAGAAATGGGAAATCCATGCAATGAAAGCAAGAGTAGTAAAGCATATGGTATTGGTAGGCCGCGTAAGTGGCTTTTTGGTTTATTTTCAAAGTGAAAGACCAGACACAAAGCAAGGAACATGAAGATATATAGAAAGATACTACAATGGTAGCTTTATTACTTTGCTTTTACTTTTTCTTTTATAAATTAAGTGGGGTTTATCTATTAGGATTTGAGAGAGGGAGATGAATCAAAAGATGAGAAGGCCTGATGCTCAGCAATATGAACAAATAGGGTTGCACATGCTACACTCCCAAGGATCCCCACTTTGGTCTTAGGTTCAATAAGATTTTATATTAGACTTCACATTTAGAAACCCTGAAATTTATTTTGTTTATGAGTGAATAACTGTGCCAGTATAATAAAAGCTATTAAGGTGGGATAGGATAGGATTAAGTTAGCGCAGCCTCAAAGATGTTACATTATCTTAGTGAGCAAGTTAAACATTTCGCTATCAATACAGTGTTCTTTTCTCTGTGTATTTATTTACTATTATTTTTTCTTTTGCGGTGTTAAAAGCCTTCATGTAATTATATTTTTAATTCTTATTCTCTTTTTACATTTAAAATTTCATCTTTTTATTTTTAATTCTACAAATATAATTTTTTTAAATGATTAAAGTCCAATTAATAATATTATCAAATAAATTCCATTAAATTAAGTTATGTGACATATTCAAAATAAAAATAAAATTATTCATGTGACTAATTTAAGTCTATATGAATTTCATTTCGGTTCTCTAAAATTGTACTAAAAAAATTTTTAACTCCTAATTCAAAATCGAAAACCTCACCATCTTAAATTCAGTATTTTTATTTTTTCTTTATTTGGTTTTCCACATGTGTAATACTAGCCATGAAAACAGTTTTTTATTAAATTAAAATAATAGAGATACTAAATTTTTAAATTTAAAAATATAAATACTAATCTTTTTTAGTACAACTATAATTTAAATCTAAACTATTTCTAAGAAAGGTGGATAATAGAGCGGAGTTTAAAATACTAAATTTTTAATGCAAGAATAGTCGGAGATTGACGTTTGTCGTTTTATCAGCATGTTTCCTTTGACTAGAGGACAACAATTTGCAATTGATTTTTGTTTTTTTTTTTTTCAACGTAATAATAAATTTAGTACTTTTAACTTTTATATCTTTTATTAATTTGATTATTATTTTAGATGTAATTAATGTTAATTATAGAATTAAATATTAATTTTACACATTAAATTAGATTTAATATACAATATGATATGTAAACTTTAATTTATTTTAATTATATATATAAAATTTTAATTTTGATTCAATTATAAACATTTAAAAAAACTAAATAAATATTTTCATGGTAAATAATTTTATTTTTATATGCAAAAATAAGTCTAAAATGACACTACATCAAATACGATATTAATAATTTGTGAAAATTAAACTAAATTTAATATTAATGTATTAAATTATACAAAATTAAAGTTCGTATAGCAAATTAAATATTAAATTATATTTCATGTATAACTTTGATGTATATCCCTTAATTGATAAAATTTTTATATTTTAATTTATACAAATAATCCTCCAAATTTAACCCAAACTTTTAATTTAATGACCTTGCATTATTGTGTAAAAACCAAAGACTTTAAATGTTTTTTTTTTGTTTTTTTGCTAAAAAGCCTTTAAAAGTAAATTCTAGAACAACTCTAATAATCGGTATAGATTACTATGACATGTTTAACCTTTAAATTATATTTTATACCTATTATTAGGTGTCATTAAAACAAACCCTTCCAATTTTAAATCGAGCAATTCAAAGGCAGAAGACACCTTTATATATAGTTATAGAGGTGAGCAAAAATCGATTCAACTCAAAAAAATTAAAAAAATCGAATTTCGAGTTAAACGAATTGAGTTATTCGAGTTAATCGAATCAACTCGAATTTTTTTTCAAATTTCGAGTTCGAATCGAGTTGAGTTTTCGAATTCGAATAACTCGAATAATTCGAATTATTCGAATATCAAACTATAATATTTTACATTTTTACCCCAAACTCCCAAACCTTTTTACATTTCCCTCAAAACTTTTACTCCTTCCCACTTTTCCCCCAAAACTTTTACTCCCCTCCCCTCCCAACCCCCCAATCTACCCAAAATCTATTTCCCATCAAAATTTTACTCTCCCATTTACTTTTTCTCAAAATTTTACTCCCACAAACCCTTAAAACATTTTATTTTCCCCCAAAATTTTTACTCCCTCCCACTTTTCCCCTAAAACTTTTATTCCCTTCCCATCCCACCTCCCATCTACCCCAAACCCTCCCCCTCCAATTTTTTTTAATATTTTCTCTCCAAAATTTTACTCCCCCTATTTACTTTCCCTCAAACTTTTATTCTCCAAAACTTTTTATTTTCCCACAAAACTTTTACTTCTCACCCTTTACTCTCAAATAAAAAATCAAAATTATCCAAACAAATCACTAAACATAAATAGTAATAATTTTATTTATATCTATTATTTATATTATTAAATTAAATTTCACATTTGATATTATTTATATTATTGAATTATTTAGTCATATTGAATATTTATATTAAAATTGAATTATCAATTATGCCAAAAAATATTCGTGTTAAAATTTTATATTGGTATCAATTTTATATTTTATTTTTAAAATAAATTGTATTAAAAATCATATTTTTACATTTAATATATTTTTTAATTCCAAAATACATAGTGACAAGAATCTGAAGATAATTGAAACAACTAAGCAAGCAAAAAAGCTAACCAATATATAAAAAATTAATAAATAAATTATGAGGTGATGAAAGTTAATAAAAAATTTGATTAAGGTGGACAAATTTTATTACAATGGGTGACAATGGTTACAAGGACCCAAACTTATTTTTTAAAATTTAACTCGAACAAATATATTCGATTCGATTCGATTCGAATTCCATCTCACTCGATTCGATTCGAGAAAACTTCAAATAAAGTTAGAATGATAAAATGAGATTCGAAAACTCGATTGACTCGAAATTTTTTGATTCGATTCGATCGAATACTCACCCCTATATAGTTATAGATTATTTTAAATTATATACTTTTTTATTGCTGCTTTGTTGTTAATTTCTTATTGATATATACAATTTTTGGTTTTTTAATTACAGGAAAAAAATTTCAACAATCTCATTATTGGTTCTAAAAATAAAACTACTCATTATTCTTTCTTAACCCTTAAATTGGGAGAGGATAGTGCGTTTTAGCACATTTGAACACACGTCTTCCTGCACTGACAACAATGTCTATGCTAATCGAGCTAAGACTCAATCGACTAAATAGGAATTTTTAAAAAAAATTTGAAAAAGGTAAATTTGATCATTTCCTTGATGGTAAAAGATTTTATATTAGAAGTTAAATTCTATTTTGCCCATTTTACTAAAAAAATAAGCAAATTAGTCCTTGCATGTTAGATTAAAGAGTGTATTTTTTTAAAATTTCACCCTTTTATTCTGTTAAAAATTGACTTGATTGACGAAATAACCAGATAATTTCATGTGTCATTTATGTACTTTATGCTAACATACATAGACCGATTTTTAACAATAAAAGTGGATGGATCTTTTAAACAAAAGGATTAATTTGCTCTTTGATCTAACGTATAATGATTAATTTGTCTATTTTTTAGTGAAAATAGAAAAATGTAATTTGACTCCTAATATAAGAGCTTTTATAGTACTTTACCTCTTAGCGATGTTTTCTTTATTTCTTCTTAAAACACATTTTTATAACTTTTTTTTGCAATTTATATTTTAACAGTTAATAATTGAAATTATCAAGATAATTTTATTTATCATGCATATAAAATTTCGAACCGATGTAACATCTCTATTATATTGGTTTAAAATATAATGGGTCTGGTGTAGACCTATCCATGGGCCGGGCGGCCCGACCCGGCCCGACGGCTCGCCCGAAATATGGGCGGGTTCGGGTAAAAATATAGGCTCGAAATATGGGCTTGGGCAAAAAAATGGGCCCGTTTAAAAATGGGCCGGGCTCGGGCTCAACTTTTTAGTCCGAGCCCGGCCCGACCCGGCCCGAATATAATAAATATATATTTTTTATTTTTATTTTTTAATGTTAAAATACTTTAAAATTTTTTTTATTTTTTTATTTTTAAAATATTTTTTGTGTTTATTAAAAATCGGGCCGGGCCAGGCCAAGCTCGAGCTTATTATTTTTTTTCGGGCTGGGCCTGGACAAAAGTTTAAGCCCATATTTTGGGCCGGCCCATGGACAGGTCTAGTCTGGTGCCTTCGTTTGCGAGAGAAGCGTCTGAGAACGATCGATTGAGGCGGGGCTCAGAGAATACCGAGAAGCAGAGCGAATGTCTTTTTCAATCATTTTGATTGTCAGATCCCACGGATTTTTGTAGCCGATGTGTTCAGATCGGAATGGTACAAAGTGAACGAAAAGTTTCTTGCTGATTTTAGGAACTGTCGTCGTTTTCTCCATGAGTTGCTGGTTTTTCCATGGATAGGGAAAAATTTGGTATTGAAAATGATGGTTTCTTTAATGTTCTGACCAAGTTGCTGGCCAGGTTGTCGATTGAGTTTTGCTTTCCTTTTATTTCTATTTGCCTTTTGGATTTTGTTTTCCTTTTGTTTACGTTTGTCTCTTTATTTTCTGATTGGGCCCTTGTTCTATTTTAGGGCTTGGGCTCAGTTTGGTTTTGCTTTCTTATGGGCCGTTTGGTCATGAACTAGTTGTTCTGGGTTGTTTTTAGCCCAATTTTTTTTTTCAATGAAAACCCAATTTCCCTTCAAAAGAAAGATATTGCCTATATCAATATATATAATGGTTAAAAGTTTTTTACATAGAACAAATAATTAAAAAATTATTGAAAAAGTTATTAATATTATGAATTTCTTATTAAGTGGATGTCCATTAAGATCAATATAAGTTTTGATTTACTTTAAATTCTAATAGTGATTAGAAGTAGATCTCTACTACATTTATATTTCTTATGCCTATAAATAAAGACTTTGGAGAAGTTTTGTAAATATTTCGATTGATCAATAAAAATACGCTCTCTCTTTACTCTCTCATTCTCTTCGCTCTTTACTTTCTGTCTTTTTATTTTATAATACGTTATTAGCATGATTCTCTTTTAATTATCTTAGTTGTGGATTAAATTAACGGCAACTTTGTGAACACCATTAAGCCTCATCCATAATACCAAAATTCAACCTCTAACCACTAAAATTACTCTTATTTTTCTATTCTGTTGGCTCCTTTGCTTCTTCAAATGGCTATTTATTACTGTTGGTTGCTATTCAAATTGAGCGCTTACTTTCCTAATTTTCCATTACTTGATGCCTTTTGCCTCTTGCTGTTTGCAACTCTTTGCAGGAAGTTTTTATCTATTTAGTGTTTTATATCTAGATTAATTTTCAATTAAGTTAAATTAATTTGAGATTATTTTAATTAACTTGTTTTACTTTTTATTGAAGTTGGTAAAAGAGTATTACTCCGAATAGAAGGTTTGAGTATACACTAAGAGACTCAACACCAAGATGGACACTGCAGCCCGTTGCTTTGGTTGGTGAGAATAAATTTTTGATCTCAGCATGGATTTTGGTTTTATAGAGCAAAATTTAAATTGGTAAAGAGCTTCAAATTTTTTTTTCTAAGGTATGATTATTATTTATTTATTTTAAGTCTGATAAAATTATTAAGTTATATTATTGAATATCGATGGGTTCATAAGGTTTACTAATAAAACTTTATAATATATTATTTTTAAATGGTTGTTGAAATATATATTAATTGTTGACGGAAAATATAAATTTTTGTGATATTGGTTCCCCTTTAAAGAGAATTCTTTTTTGTTATTGATGGATGATTGTATTATACCTTTTAGATTGAATTATAAAGTACAAATAATTTATTAAAGTATCATAAGATTCTATAAGTTATAAGTAGTATCTTCTTATGAAAGCATAGTTATTTTAATACTTGTAATAGTGCTTGTTATAATAGCCAAGGTGACGACAATGGTGTTAAATATCTTCAAGTATACTTTACTATGATTTATTATATCATGTTTATTATAATTGGAGATTGATCATGACAACATGAATAGATAGATTTTGATTTGAAATCCACGCATGTTTGTGATGGTGATTATGAAATAAAGAATCTATTGGGACAATTATAAGTTCGTCTTAGTAAATCTATTGCATTCCTCGAAGTGAACGCAAACACAAAAGAAAATAAAAACCAATATTATTTCAATATTTGGTAGTATAAAATTAGTCGAAAGCTCTAAAAGAGCTAATATATTAATATCTTTTGATGGTTAATCCATTGGTTTTAAAAGATATTCATAATGGATCATATTGAGATTGAAAACGAGGAAGAGATTATTTTTCATATGAATCAAAAGAGAATTGAGTTATTGATTACTCTTGTTATTAAATTGAATTGATTGTGACTAGCTTTGTGATCTTTTGTCATCATCCCCATTAAGGGGTTGAAAGCAAAATATTTGACTGTGAAAGATCTACTTATGATAAATAGAATGTGATAATTCTATCTAAAGCTCGTTATGGTTGGATGCACCTAAAGTTGCAAGTTTTTTTTAAAAAAAACTGTGAGTATAACTCTGCAGTGTTCAAAATAAGTTCTCAATTAAAATTACGTGGAAAAATATTATTGATGAAAACTTGCAAGAGAGAAAACTTATGTATGAAAAGTCATTGGTTATGTACCTGTTGTACACCTGGAAAATAAGATCTGCTCTCAAAGTTTGCTATTAATAGATTTTGATTGGATTCAAAGTCTACTACTAGAATTTAATTTGTTTATTTCTTGATAAAATTGTCAAGACTCAATGTAGAATTTTTTTTTGACATATTCCCTTAAGCGAATATTGCATATAATTGTTTAGAAATTATATTTATTTTGTTGACTTAGTGACATTATAGACTTTACATTGATTTAGACATTTCCAGTAGTAAATGTCACAATAGTACTTATATGTGGATACAAAGTAAAAAGAATGACAATAAGATTATCAATTTGTCACAATTTATATTGACATTATTAGTACAATTGAAATGCATGCTAAAGTAAACCAGAAGTTTACTGATACAAATATATTTACTACTTGGCGTGACTAGTTAGACCATCTTGGATCATATATGATGCGAAAATTAATTAAGAATTTATATGGACATTCATTAAAGAACCAGAAGATTCTTTAATTTAAAGAATTCTCATTTGTTGCTTGTTGTTAATGAAAACTGATTGTTAAAAACTCACTAGCTAAATTTGAGATTTAATATCTTGCATTTCTAAAATGAATATAGGCTCATTCATCCACTATGTGGATGATTTTGATATTATATGATTTTGGTAGACGCATCTACAAAATAATCACATATGTGCTACCAACTTGCAATCTGTTGTTTGCAAGATTGCTTTTTTAAATAATTAATTTCAGATCATGTAATTAAGACAATTCATCTTGCTAATACTGATAAGTATATATCTCAGTCTTTTATATTTATAACAATAAACTTTTATTGAAAAGTACATCTGCTTTACAAATTCAAGTCGATCCTGCCTTTCAATCAAACAACCTTCTCTACTATCCTCATATCACGAATTATGTCGAGTGTGGCTTAAGCAATACGAACCAAACAAGAAACAAAAAACAATATTATTACTTTTACTAGGAAAGTAATTCTCTTAATAGAAACCGGTAAAAGTCGTAATTCCCAAAAAATATAATTTATTCTAAGTAAATAAATTATACGAGTTGGAAGGCCCAAAATCAAGCTCATGAACGTGATGAGCTCAAATTTTCTCAAGGCCCAATAACGATATTGAAAACTAAGCAAATTTGAGCAAGATTGAATGGGATCATCCAAGACTTTGTTACCAAGGCCCTAGATGCACACACGACTGAAGAAGAAAATCAAGATTCACTTTTTTGTTTTCAAGAAAATCAAGAAACCAAATCTTGGTTCAATTTTGTTGTTTTGGACCATTTCAAGAATCAAGAAAATCAAGATTTTAAATCTTGGAAATCTTGGTCGAAGAAACTGAATCTTGTAGCCAAGGCGTATTGGATTTCATGTACGAGTTTGAACAAGCCAATTTCGAGAGCAAACGGACACAAGACCAAGTTCTTGAAAAAATGACCCATTAAGATGTCTACAAGCTCATCCTAAATTTGGAAAGTAATTTAATTGAATATTAGACCAAATTACCAAAGTGACCCAAATTGTAAAATATTTATACTATAGGTCCAATTTTATTTTAATAGGTGGATCATCATGTAAGAATTCAGCCCAAGGAGCCCGTTTAATTCATTTGGCTGAATTCCCATTAAAAGTCCACACTTAAAATTATTATTATTTATTTTATTTGATGAGTTTTCATGTTAGTTATTCCATTAGAGTTAGGAAAACTTATTTTGGGGGCCCATAAGTAGCATGGATGTTCACCCTTATACACATACAATTGATTTATGTTATTTTGAGTTAATAATAATTGTCTTTGAGTTTTTCTTTAATAATTGCTCTTGAGTTTCTTTTAGAAGTTGTTTTAACAATCTTTCAGGTTGTGGGAATCATTTTCAAGCTTTTTCTTGCCAAGATCTTTTTCTTGGAGGGGGAATTAGAGCCATTGAAAGGAGTTGTGGATTCTTAATATTTCTAAGGCTTCTTAGGACGTCATCTTCTCTTTTCTATCCTTAATTTATTGTTTCTTGCTTATTTAAGTTAGTTCTTGCTGTTTTGACTTGCTAATTTTATTGATTTATGTTATAGGTTAAAGTTGTTTCAAGAAAGACTTTCTCCTATCTTGTTCCATCAAGAATCACGTCAAAATTAGGAGTTTTAATCTTTTCTTGTAGTTTCAAATATTCTTGCACAAAACAATTTTTTTTTTGTCTTTAAAATCACTTCTAACAAATCTGTTTGTGCTTTTTTTCCAAATATGGTTGGGGCGTTTTCTTGAGGTCTTTCCATCCAAGAAATCCTAATTCGTTCTCTTTTGGACTCTTTACCAGCTAGTTCGTCTTTCTTTTGTTTTATTTCTGTTTGACTCTTCTTTGTGACAACTAATCTATTTTCGTTGTTTCTCATTTCAGTTATGTTTGCCTAGAGATCTAGGATACATCTGCAACTTGAACAAACTTTACAATCTACTTCCACATTCATCCGCGTCATTCTTTATCAATAAATTACCACTATTTTCTAGTAGAACAACAATAATTGAATAATCAAGAAGTCTTTTTTAGGTCAATGGTTACCATTTATTTATAGAGAGAGATAGGAGAATCCTGGTTGAATAAGACTTAAAAAAATAATATTATTTTAATAGAAAACATACTCTTACTCTAAGTAGAGTAGGAGTGGGTAGCGCACCTTAATTAATAATACTAGGGTTGCCCTTCTCGTCTATTATGAGGGATTTTGGGCCTCTCATGTATTAGGTCCAATTAACTATAATTAATTAAATAATAATTCAAAACTTTAAATTAATTCTGAATACATTTTTATACTTAGTTAGAAAACATATTAATTTGTGAATGCAACCCATTTCTCTAACTTCATCATTTCCATCCAAATATGTTCATTTGGTTTTACATGTAACTCATTTCTAACGAGTTAGCGAAGGGACTGATTAACTTCCAACTTTTTTCCTATTAGTTATAAACTTATTTAGTCATAAAGTCATTCCATTATAATATCATGACTAAGTGTAACACCCCACACTCGGTCCGGTTGTCAGACCCGAGTTATAAGGTGCTACAAGCAAATAAAGAACATTTGATTACATTTCATAGTCCAAATATGAATTCCATATCAATTTATTCATATATAATCAAATACAACATATAATTAATCTATTTTGAGTTTATATCGAGCTTACAAAATATTAAAACCAACCCGATATCAATCAGGGATCAAATTGAAACAAAGATAGAAAAATTTTACAAACAGGGGTCACACGCCTATATCCCCTGTCTGTGTGAAGAGATTGTGGCTATGTGGGGTGGGTCAAAAGTGTAAATACACATCCATGTCATCGGGCCATGTAACAGGCTATGGCCATGTGCACCAAAATCACCTAAAATTTTATAGATCACACAGCCGTGCCATATGCCTGTGTATGGCACACGACCGTGTGCCATGCCATGTCTTAGGTTGCGTGTACCTGGAAATACCTTTCAATGCAAGCTTAACAACCCAAATTCACTTATATCACAAGCAACCATTTATACCATACTTTAAGCAATTCAAAGACATCAATTTCATGACAATAACATCATTTATATCACCACCTAAGTGTCTGATCAATATGCCACATTTGGCACCTCAATCCAATAATCAAACTCAAGCAAAGATTCATATTCCAACAAGTCCACTATGCCTTTTAGGGCACCTCAAAACAAGTAGCATAACATACATCTTTTGACCATTTCAAGCACCATATAACCATGATTCAAGATCAAGCATATAAATAAGCACAGAGCCATACCAAAACCATTCAACCTAGCAATTACATATCATTCTTTTACTAACTTATCTCAAACATATTACCTTATCAATATATAAGCCAAACACCAACCAAATCAACCAAACAACATTGCAATCACTTACATATATATGGGCATATATATACAAAGTTCTCAAAATGCCAATAAGATCAAAGTTAAACAATGTTTAACCAAATACTCCTTAGGTACATGCCATGACCCAAAAATAAACTACCACCGATTCTTGAGTTTGAGATTGCCATTAGATGCTGTAGTTGACGATCTACTAAATAGTACCTAGCCTGTGCACGGAAAATAAAATCGCACGCTAAGTATAACTTAGTGGAATTTTTATAATTAGATAATTGAAACATAATATGAATCATTTTAAATGCATAAGTTAAAAATGAATAATGAAATGCAATTATCATGTCATCTATACCAATTTACATATTCTTTGTTCATTATCACATCTTACTATATCATACATAGCAAACCACATTACATATCATTTGGTATCTCAATCTCCAATTTCATGTATTCATTGAGCATATCTATCATTGTTCAACTCATTTCACAAATAGTAATTTTATTTCACATTTTTTGTAACATCTCGATTTTGGGCCTAGTCGAAACAGTGGTTTCGGGATCACAAATCCAATAAGAAAAAAATTATTTTTCTTATATTTTTATGGTCTACAATTCACAGAATGATTTTTTAAAAATTTTGTTCAAAAATTTCGATATTTGGGCACTCAATTTAGTTAAAAGGACTAAATTGTAAAAAGTACAAAAGTTGAGTTCTACATGTTAGAGGTGTCCAGTTGTTATGAAAATTTAAATTGGAGGTTCTTATATGGTAATTAGACCATTGGTTAAGTTGGTAGACAAAAATGGACATGAGATAAGAGAAATAGGAAATTTTTAAGTTAGGGACAATTTGGCAATTTAGTAATAAAAAGAATTAAAAAGGGAAAAAGATGGCAAAATGTGCTCATCTTCTCCATGGTGAACGAAAATAGCAAGGGTGAAGCCATAGTTAGGGTTTTCAAGCTTCTAAGCTCCATAGTAAGTGATTTCAAGCTCCGTTTTTAATGTTCTTTACCTTTTTAGAGTCCCGGTAACTTGATTTAGCTTATTCTAGCAATAATTTAACCTAGGGTTTATATTTGGAAAAATACCCATAGGTGAAATGTGTTTATTTTAATGTTTTATGGTATAATATGAAGCTTGAAATTATGTTAAACAACTTTTTCTAGTCGATTTTAAGTGAAAACGAGTATATTGACATAATCGGTAAAAATACCTAATGTTCATAAGTACATGCTAGAGTGGGAATTTGATGTTGTCATAGAAGGGAAAAATGTTCAACATGTCATAAAACATAAGAATAAGAGATGAAGTTTAATTTCCGAGCTTAGGGGAAAAAGTGTAATTATGCAAAAGTTTAAGGGCAAAATTGTAATTTTTCTAAAGTTTGAGTCAAGGATTGTTTTGATGAATGTGAGTATTAAATAAGCTAAATTTTCTATTATATATCAAGAATAACGAAATTTGAAGTTGGACCAGGGAAAGAAAAAGATTGAAGACTAAATTGCTAGATTTGGTCAAATTTGGTACCGAGGTAAGTTTACGGTAAATAAATACAATATTTTAATAATTATTATTAATGTTTTTATTTTCCAACAATTATATATTTATTTCATGAATTTATTTAATGTTGACTCAAGTATGAGATGACAGAGAAACAGTGTTAAAAAGTCCCGTTGAAACATAAGGAATGTATTGGATACAAATGTCATGACATTTGGGTAAAGAGATCTCATGTAAGACCATGTATGGGGCATGGCATTGGCATCATTGAGATTATGATTGGTCCCATGTAAGACCATGTCTGGGGCATGGCGTTGGCACTGAGATGAGAGGTCCCCTGTAAGACCATGTCTGGGATATGGCATGGGCACCGATATGAGAACTCCCATGTAAGACCATATTTGGGATATGACATTGGCAGTAAAAGAAACATCCCATGTAAAACCATGTCTAGGACATGGCTTTGGCATGTTATTATCAGAAAAGAGACCCAAGTATCCTTTTTATTCCAATGTGGCTCAACGGGCTAGTAAACAAATTATACTCCATGAAAGTTCAGGTAAAAGCATAAATAGCAAATTAAGGTGAGTTATAAGAGTTAAGAATATGTTATGATATCCGTGAGAACCAATATTTTAGCAAGAGAAGAGTAAGTTGTAATCTTAAGCTATCTAAATAGGTAAGTAAATAAACAAGTAAATGAGAATAAGTAAAGAGGAAACTTAAGAACATGATACTTGCATATCATTATTTTTGTTAAATGTTGTTATTTATTTACATGTAAACTTACTAAGCTTTATGCTTACTTCTTTTATTTATTTTTCTTTCATATAGTATTATCAAGCATAGTCGAGATCTTGAAGACGTCAGAGAGCATTCACACTATCAACCACCACAACTCGGTATTTTAAGACGATAAATGTTTCGAGCTATGACATGTATAGGGACTTAGTTATTTCGATTGTATATTCTTAAGATATGACGAAAAGATGATATGTAAATATTTGATGATGAATAGTTATTAAAATGGCTAAGTATGAAGGTGTTTGTTGTTATAAATGTCTAGGTGATAAATTATGCATAGAAATCATGAAAAAGTAAAAATTGGTAGTGAATCAGTTTTGAGACAGCAGTAGTGACGTGATTTTGAAAAATCACCAAGGATAGTAGAAAATCAATTAGAGGGTGGATGAGATATATAATTAAATATTATTGAGTCTATTTTCAAAGAAAAATAACGGTGTAGACAAAGGAATTATGTATTCTGAGATATTTGCATTTTAGTTAGACAAGGTCAAAGTGGTTTTCGGAATCCTCTATTCTGACTTTGGAAAATAATTAAAAATTGTAAAAAATATTTATAAGTTGTAATTTATAGTTATAGATTCCTTATTGAGTCTATTTTCTCTAAAAACAAGTGATAACACTATATGAAGTCTGTACAATGAGATAATTGAATTTTTGTGATGAGAGGTCAGGACAGCCGATCAGTGAAACAGGGGAGACTTTAACTAATAAACTGTACTAATTGGGAAACCAAAAATTCTAAAAAATTTATGCTAAAAATATATATGAGTCTAGTTTCAGGTAAAATTTACGAATCTAAATTTTGAGTTTTGTAGCTCGAGTTATAATTGATTTAGTGACTACTGCGCATGTGGATAGCCTTATTATGAACAGTGAAATAACTTTTAAAAGTAAATTTTTATGCCCTGAACTTTTAAGTTAAGTCAAGTAATGCCTCATGCTTGACTCCGAAAATGGTATCGGTTAAGGGGTGTTACATTTTTCTTCCGTTGAACATCCATTTCCATCTTAATAACAATCACCACATCTCAAGTTACATCAATTTTTATCATGATTTCGTTTATCAAAACATATGGCAACATCAACCATCTCAATATATATATTCAATTTCATACTTATATAAACATACACATTTTTCATATAATTCAATTTAGTTCTCATGAGCATCAACAAATTTAAGTCATTCCCAAAACATTTCATTTTCACAAAGTGTCTTACCTTATGTTCTTACCATACACAAACAAGTCAATATGCAGCAATTTACAAAGTAGTTTAGATTAAAAAATACAAATTGTAACCTCCAGCTATTTGTCGGTGACTTTGTCTTTTCCCTACTTGCATCACAATACATTATTTTTCCATCCTAAATAGTTTACTCCTTTATCACAGAAATCAACAGTTTAGTCCTTCATACCATTAATTTATTGCCACCTGGTCAATATCTAATTTACATATAGATATTTCATATTTTTTGATTTAATCCTTTTGATGTCAAAACAATATATAATAACAATTCAACTATAAAAAAACAATATAACAAAAATATATCTTCAATTAATAAAGTAAGTACCAGATGGGTTTAGGGATTAATCGTCAATTTTGGCTTTTCCGTTATTATCTTCTAATTAGCTCAAATCTCAATCAATTGAAGGGTTAAAGCTTGAAAGCTCGACTCCTATTTCTTTCTTCAAGCTATGACCATGGGAAAAAGATGAAGAGAAAATGAATTGGATTTCTCTCTTTCTTCCTACTAATATGTTTATTTTATTATTTATTTAAACATATAATAATCATTATATTAATAATACTTTAACATATAAAAACTTTAAAATAAGACACTAACCGTCCATTACCTTAATAAGGTGGTCTAATTATCCCTTAGACCATTGAACAAATTTTTAATTAAGCCATTTTAGCTAATAAAAATCATAGTAATTAACTTTTACAATTATTACGATTTAGCCATTTTTCCTTAATTAACTATCCAAAATGTCTGAATAAAATTTCAAATTACCTACATAAAAAATCCATAAATATTTAATAATAATATTTACATACTCAATTTGCAGAAACGAGGTCTCGATACCTCGTTTTTCAAAACCATTTGACTTTAGCTAACTGTTCAATTACAAAAACTTACTAGATCAAAATTTAATAAAACACTATAATCAACTTGTAAATGTTAATAAATAATATTTACAAACTCGATCATCAGAGAACGGGGTTCCAAAACCACTACTTTCAGCATCACTAGAAACCGGGCCGTTACACTGAATTTTCCAAAATTACATACCATTACAAAAGCTACTTAATAAGTGTTCATCCAATGACCTTGTTATAAGTATGTTACCATAATAGGATATCCTTAATCTCTTTAGGATAAATTTGTTCTCCTAGTATGATTATATTTTATCTCATGGTAACCATTACAAAGACAAATAGCAATTACTATCAAATAGAAATCAAGTCATTTATCACAAAGACAAATGACCCGTGGTCATGTTTACTTTTCATCTATCATGTGAAGCCAATAAGAGGATATCGCTTACCCATTAGTTGGGCTATGAATTCCACTATTGTAAATGATGATACATACTGCAAAAGTCGTATACCTAACGCATCAACTTTCGGTTCCTTATCTATTTGAACTCATGCTTTTACTTACATCAAAATATATGAGCCACCCATATATAGTCCATCATCCACTCAGGATTAAGTTATCTCAGACTATGAATGTGACAAGTGAATAAATCCATAAACGGATGCTCGAGTCTTGTCCGATGAAGTGTCAGTCTAGTTAGTCACATCTATGTCTCTATCTTCTATCTTCTAGGAGTCATTAGCTTCGATGCTCAAGACAAAGCTCCTCTCCAATTAGACTTGATAGACGACTTATTAGTCTTTTAATTGATTTTCTCATTTTTTTATTAAGCTGAGGTCATGTTTAGATTCATCTACTAATACAAGTTGTCTTTTCGTAGTACGATCTGACCACGTAATACCGTTTAGTATTAGTTAAATGTTAGATAACTAGTGAGCCAATATTTGCTTCTATTTTGCTTTGCCTACAAAAATATCAAATACAATATACAAATGGTATTAATGAATATTTTATTAAACCAATTTGTTAAAAAAATATAAGTATAGTTAGACGAAAATAATACACTGAGGGCACTAGATCCTAATAATAGGGGGACCTTATTGAATTAAATGAAAGCTATTGAAAAGTTATGCTAAAGATTGGAAGCTTGAGGTCCCTAGTGCATATATATATATTCAAATTTATATTCAATCGGGAGAATTGAAAGATATGAAGCTTTCAAATATTAGGGTTTAGAGGGACTAAAATGAATAGATTGCATTTTATGATTTTTTAATATATTTCTATGTGTTTTTTGTGAAACTAATATCATGTCCATAATCAGATTTATCATACGTAGCTAGGATGATTCTAGGACGTTAAAGGATAAGGAAAATGTAACACCCCAAAAATCTCAGTGTCACCAATAGTACTTAGGGGTGAGCATTCGATCGAATCGAATCGAAAATTTTTGAGTTAATCGAGTTTTCGAATCTCATTTTATCATCCTAACTTTATTTGAAGTTTTCTCGAATCGAGTCGAGTGAGATGGAATTCGAATCGAATCAAATCGAATATATTTGTTCGAGTTAAATTTTAAAAAATAATTTTGGGTCCTTGTAACCACTGTCACCCATCGTAATAAAATTTGTCCACCTTAATCAAAATTTTTATTAACTTTCATCACCTCATAATTTATTTATTAATTTTTTATATACTGGTTAGCTTCTTTTCTTGCTTAGTTGTTTCAATTATCTTCAGATTATTGTCACTATGTATTTTGGAATTAAAATATATATTAAATGTAAAAATATGATTTTTTAATAAAAGTTATTTTAAAAATAAAATGTGAAATTGATACCAATATAAAATTATAACACGAATATTTTAAGGCATAATTAATAATTCAATTTTAATATAAATATTCAATATGACTAAACAATTCAATAATATAAATAATATAAAATGTGAAATTTAATTTAATAATATAAAGAGTAGATATAAATAAAATTATTACTATTTATGTTTAGTGATTTTTTTTGGATAATTTTGATTTTTTATTTGAGAGTAAATGGTGAGAAGTAAAAGTTTAGGGGGGAAATAAAAAGTTTTGGGGAATAAAAGTTTAAGGGAAAGTAAATAGGGGGAGTAAAATTTTGGAGGGAAAATATTTAAAAAACAAATTGGAGGGGGGAGGGTTTGGGGTAGATGAGAGGTGAGATGGGAAGAGAGTAAAAGTTTTAGGGAAAAAGTGGGAGGGAGTAAAAATTTTGGGGGAAAATAAAAGGTTTTGAGGGTTTTTGGGAGTAAAATTTTGAGAAAAAGTAAATGGGAGAGTAAAATTTTGGTGGGAAATGGATTTTGGGTAGATTGGGGGGTTGAGAGGGGAGGGAGTAAAAGTTTTAGGGGGGAAGTGGGAAAGAGTAAAAGTTTTGAGGGAAAAGTAAAAAGGTTTGGGAGTTTGGGGTAAAAATGTAAAATATTATAGTTTGATATTTGAATTATTCGAATTATTCGAGTTATTCGAATTCAAAAACTCAACTTGATTCGAACTCGAAATTTGAAAAAAAAATCGAATTGATTCGAATAAGTCGATTAACTTGAATAACTCGATTCATTTAACTCGAAATTCAAAATTTTTTTTAATTTTTTCGAGTCGAATCGAGTTTTGCTCACCCCTAATAGTACTATAACAAAAGATAAATAGTAAAATTTCCCTAAAAACAAGAGTTTATTAATTGAATAATGATAGTAAAGTCAAAATTCAACATTGGAAAAGAAAGTATGAATAGCAAAATTTTAGTAAAGATTAAATTGAAAATTTGTGAAAATATAACACCTCAAACCCGGCTTAGACGTTATGACCGTGTCTGGGGAGATTACATCAGCTCATTAAAGAACTTTTGATTTTGTCTAACTCAATGTGTGTTTCAAAAGTATAAATTTTGGCAAAACTCTTACATCTATTTAGAAAAATCTTATGTTCAAAACACTTATTTTACAGTAAAGTCAGTTAATCACTTATTTTGATTTGCAGCGAAAATTTTAGAGTATTAATTTTGAAAATCAAGTTCTAATTTGGTAAATCGTATGATTTTGCAGTTTTATTGTAAAAATACCAAAAACCGATGAATAAAACAAAAACCAAAACCAAGTCGAGAAACAGCTTTACAGTCCAAAAAAGTCTAGAAATGTTAAAAAAATGTTGACCATATTATTTAATTAACCGAGAAACAATCTGAGCTCCCACACGTCATCCGATCCTAAACTCAATAATTACCTGAAAAGTTAGAATTAAAACAAAGGGATGAGCTATAAAGCTTAGTGTATAACTAAACTCAAATAGAGAACACACATAACACAATATACAAATCAGAGTATCACAGAGAATTTCATAATGATCAATTGAGTAGAACTAATAATGCATGATTATGTCAATGCAGTATTTTTCAGAACAAAATAATGCAAATATTTTCAGAAAAATTCCTACCCAACTCCGTTACACACCAAAATCGAGTTCCCTAGTACTCGTCCAACCAAAACACACCAATAGGTGCTAAATGCCACCAGTGTAACACCCCTAACCCGTATCCGTCACCGGAATAGGGTTACGAGAATGCTATAGCAAGTTAACAGAAATAAACATGTAAAATCATGATCATTTCAATATAATTTCCCAAATACCATGGAGTAATTAAATTAAAATAATATATCTTAGGGACTAATTTGAAAAAATTAGGAAATTTGGGAAAATATGAAAAATTTCAAAAATAGGGGACACACAGCCATGTGACCAGGCCGTGTAACTTTCGAAGTTGAGACACATGGTCGTGTCCCAACCTGTGTCTCCGCCCGTGTAACTTACTAAGTTGGGCCACACGGCCGTGTCGTAGGCCATGTGCTACACCGTGTAACTCTCTGACTTGTGACACACGACCGTGTCACAGGCCGTGTGCTAGGCCATGTAACACACTGACTTAATACACACGACCGTGTGGCAGCCCATGTCCCAGGCCGTGTGCACCTAAACGAACCTTTAACATCAAGTTTATCATTTCAAGATTTCTTGGACCCTAAGCAATCCACTTACCAGCCATATAACCCATTCAAAATGTCATTAAACATGCTCAAAACATGCTAATTCAACCATCTAAAGTGCCTAACCAATGTACCCTCATTGATACCACAATTATACATAATTATACAATAATATAAATCATCATTCAAACATGCCAATTCACACAACTTAACTGCTAACCAATATGTCTATCATAGGCACCTCAAATCACAACAATTCAAAAAAGACCTTTTAGTCATACATTTACTACAAGTTAAAATCAAAAACATCTTCCATCATTCATAATTCATAACAAGTCATTAACTAGACATTTACCAAATAAACATCAAGATCATTATAGTGATGCTCATGTTATCAACTTGCACTTAGGCCCACTCTTTATATATTTACATACTAAAACAAAAGTAATGACAAAACAAGTCTATTACATGCCATATAATCCAAAAAAAAAACATTCAAAAACTACCGGAAATGGATGAATAATGTGACTTGAGTGCTGATCCAATCGTCTAACCTTCTAAGGTATGACAAGAAATAGAAATTAACACAAGTAAGCTTATTGAAGCTTAGTAAGTTCATCGTACAGAAACGATAAATCTTACTGCAGTAAATATAAAAATTTCACCAAAAATAAATCAACAACAAGTGTTTCCTGTCATCCACAATATCAAACCGGTGAATTGCATAATTCAATTCAAAGCTCAAATAATAATCTTCGAGAATAACACTTATGTCCCCAACCGGTTAGTTCAAGATGTCAAATACATGTCATGCCTTTCAAAATCATTAAATAAGTTATAATACAAAACGACCTGATGAACGACTTACAGCTACGAGTACACAAGTAATCCAACCAAAACACACCAATCGCTCATAAGAGAGAATCCACCCGATAACATGCCAAACACTCATAAGAGCTAATCCAATCGATAACACACCACGACACTAAGTGCCTAGCCCATAGGCTATACATCTGCCCCTAATAACACGCCAGATCAAGGTAGTATAACACGAGGGTCCGCAACATATTTTGAACCTCGGTATACTCAGGAATATATATAACACATGACATAAATCTCCACTCCAACCCCACATAACTCGCTGTCATTCAGTTTTACTCTATCCCACGTTTATCTGAACCAAGTATTGAAATTCAATAGCATTTTCCCAACAACTTTATATCATCAATTAAACAATTAATATAAACTATTCCATACCATATCGTCATACAATTCATGTAAATATTAAATTATAAACCGAATGAACTTACTTGGACTAAATTGTAATACTTGTAGAAGTTCAGGGACTATTTCGTAAGTTTCTTTTTTCTACGTAAATATACAATGTCTTGATCTAAAATGTAAATTTTTCCCATTATTAGCTTATATTCATATGCCAATTTAATTTTTCATTTCATACCCTTTTTTTTGAAATTAGACAATTGCCCCTAACTTTTACAAATTTTACAATTTAGTCCCTTAACCCGAAAATCATCAAATTAACCATTTTCTCAAGTAAAAATTTATAGTCAAATATTCAAGGCTTCTAAACAGTCCACAAAACACCTCTTATTAACAAATAAACCATGTGATTTTAACATTTTTAACAATTTAATCCTTTAATCAAAAACTAACTAAAATCACTATACAAAACAACCAAAAATCACAACCAAAGCGTCAAACACATAATTATCATAAAAAAAACAACTAAGATTCATCAATGGAAACTTCCAAAATTTTTAACAAATTCAAAAACAAAAGTGCAGGTTAGCTAGACCTAGTTGTAACGATATCAAAAACATAAAAATTACAATAAACGAGTATTAATTTCACTTACATGCATCCACCTAAAGCCACCGAAACTTCAAGCTTTTGAAAATGGAGGTTTCAGCCAACCAAAAAGACAAATGAAGAAAATGTTGGTGAATTTTCATTATGTTTTAAGTTAATTTCAACTTATTTACAAAATTGCCATTAACTAAATTTTCTTTCAATTTCTTTTCTTTAATTTTCACTCCAAAATCTTCCACTATCAAACAATAAGGTCTAATTGCCTTATTGGCCCTCCCACATTTATTATTTAAACTATCAAATGACCTAAATGCAATAATTAACAAGTTTTGCACCTTTTTCAATTTAGTCCTTTTTCTTTAATTAACAATCTAAACGGTAAAATTTCTTAGCCAAAAATTAATACAACTCTAATGAATCCGTAAATATTTTATAGATAATATTTACGAGCCAGAAAGATGAATATTTGGGTGCCAAAACCATTGAAAAATGGGCTGTTACAACCAGAGTTGCAGTTAAACTGCTAGATCAAATATATATGATCATGCCACTATATTGTAGTCAAGCTGCCTGAACAAAATTGTGGTTAAACCATTAGATAGTGTAGATCATTAAACTGCCAGAACTTCCTCCTTACCATATTAACCCAACCCCATGCAATGTGACATGGCATGCATATACAAAATCAGAGTGGTAAGCATGTAATTTCATGCTTTGTAGAGTAGATATATCAGATTAGAAGTCACTTTAACTAGAAAAGTCACAATGTCACATGCTATGGAATTGAAACAAAGCATAACTCATCATTAATTGGATAAACCTAGCTAAACAATAAACATACAAACAGAACTCCCAGATTTACAAGTCGGGTACGAATCGTACACTATTGACATGCTTGCAGGTGTTACACATGTAATATCAAACTTACAAATAACAAATAATAAAGTCACACATACTATACACGTCAGACTTTCAAAAGTCATATTAACGGAAGCAAAATATCATATCTCATGTTTTACATTCTTATTTACACAATATGGACCCTACAAAAGGCCTAAGTTCAATACGCACATCAAACATGACCCAAGGGTAAATTTTCAAAAATGGACCCACACGCTTGTGTGGCCCACACGACTCAATTGACCCAGCCTGTTTGACACATATAGTCTAGTACACGATCATGTGATGTCGATAGTGGGTTTTCCAGCATTATGTCATTCACTATTTTTTGAGTTTTCCATTACACACCCGATTAGTTTCCTACGTAGATCAAGAACATGTATTCCAATACCTAAACCGACAATTCACATAGATTATTTAGCACCCAAATCTGAGACACGACCCTTGCATTCCTAAAAATTAAAGCCTAAACCTATAGGCTCTTGACCTTAATCACCAAATCATACAGTTACCCAGAGAAACTGTAACAACACATTTCTCTAAAGTGTCAGAATAGAGGTTTCGGGGCCATTAATCTAACGTGTGAGTCTGTAAATATTATTATCTAATATTTATGAATAATATATGGTGTAATGATAAAATTTTATTTATTTATTTTTGGTTAAATGAAAGAACAATTAGGTTCAAGTGGTATGAACCTTAAGTCAAGTAGATTTAGAAATGAGGTATCGAGACCTCGTTTCTATAAATTAAGCCATAAATATTTTTATAGATATTTACGATGTGTTAATAAGGTTGTATTAAATTTTTAAGAAAATTAAATGTTTAGATAGTTAAGTAAGCAAAACGGACTAAATCGTAATAGTTGAAAAAGTCAATCGCTATTAGTTTAAAGGTGTTAATTGATTAAAGAAACATAAGTGCATGGTATTAATGGATAAATTACCCGTTCTTAATATGGTAGACAGTTTAAGTTTTATTTTCTTTTATTTTTATAAGTTTTATATGTTTTTTATTATTAAAATAAAGAAAAAAAAAGGTTAAAAATAAGAAAACATAATGTTTTCTTCTCCATTTGTTTTGTTCATCACCAAACCTCCATGGAAACATATTCAAGGCTTGGCCATGATTATATCCTTGCATGGTAAGCTATTTTTTACTCGTTTCTAATAATTTTTATGTTTTTGAGATTATTGCAATTAGGTCTAGCTAGCCCGTACCTTCGTTTGTGAAACTGTTAAAGATTTTGAATGTTGCCATTGATGAACCTTTATGATTTTAGATGTTAAATGATGAATTTAAATTATTAGTTGTTATTTATAAGTATTTTGTTAAGTAATTTTTGATGAATTTATCGATTAGGGACTAAATTATTGACATAGTAAAAGTATAAGGATTTGATGTGAAATTGTTGCAAATATGGGCTGTAATGGAAGCTATTAACATTTGGATGATATGGGTTTTCAAT
Source organism: Gossypium hirsutum (assembly GCF_007990345.1). Taxonomy (NCBI): domain Eukaryota; kingdom Viridiplantae; phylum Streptophyta; class Magnoliopsida; order Malvales; family Malvaceae; genus Gossypium; species Gossypium hirsutum. The sequence continues at coordinate 30,056,076 of NC_053444.1, forward strand.
AAAATTGGTTTATTTGCATGATTAGGACATAGGGACTAAAGTGAATAAAAATGAAAAGTTGAGGGTAATTTTGTAAAAATGTCAAAAAGGACTAAATTGCATAAAATGAAGTGGCTTTGCTGTCTAAATTAATGAATTGAATGAAATTGTTAATTTAGATCAAGAGCGAGTGGAAAATTGAGGAAAAGAGTAAATTACCAAATAATCTCCGTACTTAGTCATTGCTGCAAATTAGCCACGTAAGTTTGTATGATTAAATAATGTTTTAATGTTATATTGATTTATATGATAATGAGTTATTTTCCATGTATCTAAATGATGTAAATCCTAAAACACCCCTAACCCGTATCCGTCACCCGAATAGGGTTACAGAGCATTACCAGAGATTACAAATCAAAAAAATCAAAAAATTAAATCATATATTTCACAACATCAATCATAGAAAAATCCATTAATAACATACATATTGTCCCTTATATGAGCCCTCGAGGCCATAAAAACACATTAAAAGCAAATTGGGACTAAATCAGGAACATATAGAATAAAATCACATAGATTCATCAACGGAAACATTCAATATCTTTAACAGTTTCAAAATCGAAGGTACGAGCTAACTGAACCTAGTTCTAACGATCTCAAAAACATAAAAATTATTAGAAACGGGGCTAAAATCACATACTAATCTAACTTGTGAAGTTGTCAAAACCTCAAAGCTTAAAAATGACTTCTTCCCCCATTTTCAAATTGGTGGAGAAGAATTGTAAAAGATGATAATGGATTTTGGTTTAATTTAATTTAATTTAATTACCAAATTACCATTCCATCCATGACTAATAATTAAATAAAACACCAAATCAATGCCCATAATTATCCACTAATTCCATAAAGGGTTTATTTACCATTTAAGTTCACTTCTCTTTATTCATTAAGCCATTTAATCACTCAAATCAAACAGTGATCAAATTTTACACCTTCTACCATTTAGTCCTTTTTAGTTAAATAACAATCGAGACATCGAAATTTCTTAATGAAACTTTAATACAACCTTAATGACACTTTGTAAATATTTATAAAAATATTAACAGCTCGGTTTATAGAAACGAGATCCCGATACCTCATTTTCTAAAACCATTTAACTTTAGGGTCTTACCACTTGAACTTAATTAATCATTCGAATAGCATAAATTACCATATCAAAAACATTTTAAAAACCATAAGTGAATCATAAATATTCGTGAATAATATTTACAAACTTACTCGTCAAATTTGTGGCCCCGAATTTACTGTTTCCGAAACCACTGAAAAACGGGTTGTTACAACTCTCCCCCTTACGAAATTTTCAGCCTTGAAATTTCTCACCTGTTATAGCTATCAAGTCGAGTCTTTATTCCACCTTTACAATGGTAATTCATAGATAAATCAATCATAACTCATCTCGATTCAGATTCGTAAAAAAAGTCATATTAGAATTTGATACTATATCTAAACTTTACTGAACAACTATGATGTTTTCATGTCATCACTTTATCATTTGTAAAATAACTATTTAGTTACTTTTATAAAAATATTTACTATATATAAAAATATTTATAAAAATTTCATTGATCAAATTTTACACCGTCTACAATTTAGTCATTTTTAGTTAAATAACTATCGAAACATCAAAATTTCTTAACGAAATTGTAATACAACCTTAATGACACTCTGTAAATATTTATAAAAATATTTACAGCTCGTTTTATAGAAATGAGATCCCGATACCTCATTTTCTAAAACCATTTGACTTTAGGGTGTTACCATTTGAAATTAATCAATCATTCGAACAACATAAATTACCGTATCAGAAACCTTTTAAAAACCATAAGTGACTCGTAAATATTCGTAAAAAATATTTACAAACTTACTCGTCAAATTTCAGGCCCCAAATCTTCTATTTTCGACACCACTGAAAAACGGGTTGTTACAACTCTCCCCCTTACGAAATTTTCATCCTCAAAATTTCTCACCTGTTATAGCTATCAAGTCGAGTCTTTATTCCACCTTTACAATGTTAATGTATAGATAAATCAATCATAACTCATCTCGATTTAGAACTCGTAAAAAAGGCATATTAAACTTGATACTATATCTAAACTTTACTGAACAACTATGATGTTTTCATGTCATCACTTTATCATTCGTAGTACAACTATTGAAAAATTTCCAATAATCATCTGTCAAAACATAATCGAAAGAAAAATCAGATTATCAAATTCCAAGCACATTAGACAATTCATACCGCTTAGCTAAAGTTCAAAATTTTCACAACAGACTCTAATCGATGTTTCCAATGCATCTGCATTTGTAACTTTTAACTGATGAACATTCCATTTCACGTAAAGCTTCAAATAATATTATTTAAACATAAATGTGATAGCTGTAACTATCAAGACGACTTTAACCCATAATATCTTTTCCTGATTATAACTGATCTGATAGATATAATTCTGTGTCATATCTTCTAGAATATGAATTCTTCATTCAGACTATCTGTCTATTTACCTGTGAATCCATAAAATTTATTCCCGAATCGAGAAATAAGGTCGAATATAAACAACATACCTAACTTATCAAATGAATAACCCGTTCTGACTAACATAATTGCGTCGATCTATCAATCGAATAATAACATTTCAGAATAATTCTTTCTTCTTGTTGTCAAGATAATCCAGATATACCGTCTATCATAATTCCCTCAGAATACCAATCAAATATCTCTACAAATTGCATTAACTCAAATGAAACATAACATCCCGTTTTAACTCGTTGACATAAATCGAGATTACTTGAGGAATGAGAACTAATATACAAGTTTAAGCTCGATCTTCCACCGTCTACACTTTTACCGTTACCTATGCATTTCATGAAAGCTAGAAATGGGATATATAATGAAACAATTTCGATTATTAACATTGAAGCTTTGAATTATATCGAAGCCGTGACCATCAAATTAATTAAAAGCATAGTGCTATAATGAAATCGGCGTTACAATCATATAGATAGAATAATACCTCAAATATCAATAGTGTAATCTGAGAGAAAAGAGAAAAATCAAATGTAGTCCTAATAACGACTAGTACAGTAATACAACCTCTATAACCTGAGATCTATGTCACTGTGCTCCCATGATCGAACCAAGAATTATAACTGTAATAAATGTAATTACCTTCGGCCAATGAATATCCTTTACAAATTAACCATGTTTGATAGATTAAAAAATAAGAATGATAAGAAAACCGAGATAATGAAATCCAAGATGTGGAGGTCTACTGAATTTTCGAGAATACAACCCATATTGAATGATAAAGAGATTGATGATACCCCAGAGAAAATCTAGAAGAAGAATATCGCTCATACACACTGACTAAATTGCATATATATAATTCAGAGCATCAACCAGTAGAAGAAATCAAATAACATCATATGGGTCTTATTGTTGAATCTCCTACTGAACATAATAGAATAGAATGTCAAAGAAAAATATAGGATTGTCGATCATAATCAAGGAGACTAACAATACTTTCGTCTAACATTATGATTAACTAGCATTCTCTTACGATAAGAATCACAATCGAAGATGAACAATTGCATATGTCTCTGAGAATAAAAGAACATATACAATACCCAGAGGAGATCACTGTAAGATACTCAACCATAATAGATACATTTAGATATATGTGTAGTTCAAACACTATCCCGCTAACTACTAAAGTCATCGATGATCTCACATTATTCCATTTCACTTGAGAAATCAATTCAGAAGAAATTTCGTTTAACCTGTTCCTTAAATATCATACTTGATGAAGTTGATTACTCGTGATTAACTTCTTCTTTAAGAGCGACGTTCCGTATCCCGAATGATCTTGAGAAAAATCTGATATCTCATCTAGAACTGTTTTTAATATTGAATTACACTTACTATCAAGTCTTGAATTATAATTTTATAGTAATTTAAGATATTCAAATCTACAGATAAACAATATTTTTTTTAAAATTATTCTTAACTTTAACACAAAAAAATATTATTATATTAAAACTAAATAAAAATTTTGGATAGAATGTTTGATAAAATATTGAATTACACTTTATATATTTTCTTAATTATACTTCACTATAATCATATACATATAGTGTAGCAATTTAAAGTTACAATTAAGGAAAGCATTCCAATGTGGCACAATCAAGAAACTACCATTTGGCATGTTAATTATTTGCCATATGTATTTATTGACTAAGGTTTTGTTGATACAAAGTACAAAAAGGGAGGAAGACAAAGAGGAGATCAGGGTGGGGTAAAGGAGACCAATTCACTTGTAAAGGCCGAGTGCCGAAGTAAGGAAAAGGGCACAAGCTGATTGAGAAGAAAATTATGGAAAAAATTTAGTTTAAAAAAGGTTTTTTGTCACAGCGAAAAATTAAAATTTTGAAAACCGAGTCAGGTTGTGATATTTATAACAATAAACTTTTCTCGAAAAGTACCTGTACTTTGTGTGAGCCGGATCCTAGACATTCCTAGCTTTCAACCAGATGACCTTTTCCACTATTCTTGTACCACAGATCACTTCAAGTGTGGAGTTCAACAATCAAGAAGCAAATACAAAGCCAACAATCTTTGACTTTTGGTAGGAAAGTAATTCTCACTCAATAGAAATTGATAGAATTGTTATTCTCAGAAAAATAGAATTTATACTTAGAAAATAAATTTTCACTATTTTCGGGAAGAATAACAATATCTCAAAGTTGTGTATTTTTAGCTATACTAGTGCCATCTATTTATAGGGAGAGATAGGAGAATCGTAGTTGAATTAGTATAATACAAATAATACTTATTTGATAGAAAAACTAGTCACCTAGTTTAATATACTAGGGTTGTCACTCCTCATATGTCTTATGAGGGGTTTTGGGACTGTATTGTATTGGGCCTTTCCAATATTAGGAGAGGGGGCGGCACACCCAACACTTTATAATTTAATCCAACCCAATACTTATTTTTTATTTCTCAAAATAAATATTATTTATTAAATTAAATTAATTAATTTTCTTAATTAAATAATTTTCTCAACCCAATTCTAATCCCGTTAAAGTTGTAGAAACTTTATAGTAAAAAAAATTATGAGAAAATATATTTAATTTCCATATTCAACATATTCACAATGATTAATTAATTTAATTTAATTTTTGAACTTAAATTATTTGATTAAATAATAATTCAAAAGGCTTAAATTAATTCTCAAGTCATTCTCCTACTTAGTGAAAAAACACATTCATTTCTGAATGTGACCCATTTCTCTAACCTTATCATTTCCATCCATTTCTGTTCAATTAATTTCTTATGCAATTTATTTTTTATTTCAATGAGCTATCAAAGGGACCGATTGTACATATATTATTAGGGCTCAAATGATTTATAATTAAATTATAACTTTTCACCTATTAATCAGTCATTTTACTATAGTATCGTGACTGAGCTTTCCCCTATTGCATACCATTACGAAAGTTACTTGACCAGTGCTCATCCAATGACCTTGTCATAAGTGTATTACCTTCATATGATATCCTTAATATCTTTGTGATAAACTCGTTCTCCCAAAATGATTCTATTTTATCTCATGGTAATTATTACATCTTCTTTCATGAAAACTCAATTACTATCAAATAGTAAGTAAGTCATTTATCACAAAGACAAATGGCTCGTGACCACGTTTACTTTTCATCTATCAAGTAATGTCAATGAGAGGATATCATTTACCCATTTCTTGGACTATGGATTCCATTATTTTGAATGATACTACATATTGCAAATATCATATACCCAACACATCAACTTTCGATTCCTTAGCTATTTGAACTTAGACTTTTACTTACATCAAAGTATATGAGTCACACATACATAGTCCATCATCCACACAGGATTAAGGTATGCCACACTATGAACATCACAAGTGAATAAATCTATAAACAGACTCAGTATCTATTCTACTTGGGTCCTGTCCAATGTATTATTAGTCTAGTCAATCACATATATGTCTCTATTTTTTGGGAATCATCCACTTCGGTGCTCAAGAAAAAGCATCCCCCCAATTAGACTTGAAGGACAACATATTAGTCTTTCAATTGGTTTGCTCATTTTTTATTAGACTAATGATATGTTTAGGTTCATTTACTAATATAAGTTATCTTTTTGTATTACTATCCAACCACATAATACTACTTAGTATTAGTTAAACATTAGATAACTAGTGAGTCAATATTTGTTTCCATTTTGCTTTGCATGAAAAAATATTAAGGATAATATACAAAGGGTATTAATGTAATTAATGGATATTTTTATTAAACCAATTTGTTCGAAAAATAAAAGTGTACATATGTCACACCCCGAAACGTTAAGTTAAGGTTATAATGGAAATTTTGGGGATTAATTTGAAAATTTTACAAATTGAGAGGGCTCTAGTGCAAATAAGAGAAATTGGCGGACTAGTTGTGAAAAGGTTTGATTTCAACCATAGTTCAGCTAGGAAAGATGCTAAAGTTCGGCATAAGTAATTAATAATTTCTCAAATTGGTAAGCTTCTTAAACTTTATGTGTTACAAATTTAAGAAAAGGAAAGAAAGTTAAGGATTTCATCTATTCATTGATTCTGTTCTGTTTTGGATAAAGTTGTGGATAATCATTTTACTGGCCTTCGCATGCAAACAAATTATGGTTTTTATGATGATGAAATAACTTTGTTGGAGATTCTGAAATGGTTGTTATGTTTTGTAAGATGGAGGCTTGGGTAGCAATGGAAAATCTAAGTAGGTGGTTTTGGCATCAACCTCCAAGTAAGTTCCAAAACTCGAGTCTTATATGGTTATTCATTTATTCTCTTATCGTATGCTAGGCATGTTAGTTGGATGTTGAGTAAATGATGCATTATTATATGACTAAATGTTGTGTAAATGATGAGTTACTCCATATCTGAATATTGATGTATCGTGAGGCCTATTGCGTTGTTTTGAAAATGCATGAAAGGGTTGACATAATGTGTGACGTGCATGAACAGTAGTGTTGGTAGATGCCTGTGTATGAAATGCATGTATATGAATTATGCAGAGTTGTGGAGGGCTGTCAAAATGTGATTGAGATCGAAGATGGAGAAGGGAATATGATATGTTATTTGCCTCCAGTATGACATGTAAATGCAAACTATGATTGGTAAATGACCTAGCCTTGCGAGGGAACACCGTGTTCAAATTAACAAGGAGGATTTATGGAGGTTCGAGCAAATTATATAAAAAATGAATATCATTGATATGTGGTTTGCAGGGGTTCGGGCAGACCGTATGGAGAAAGGTGTGTACCAGTATATGAGATCCCTTTATGGGACGTATGAGAGCCCTTTACAAGAAGTTTGAATGAATGTTGGTCCATGGCCATGGAAAGATCAAAGGTAGTCCACGAAGCAATTCGCATTTTGATTTTGCCTGACTTGCCTAGGTTGCATAATCCTATGGAAGTCCATGAGATAAAATCACGAATGAGAATCTGTATATATATGTTCATAATTTTTATCTTTACAAATATGAGATCCGCTTGATAAGTCCGCCAAGAGTGAGTTTTCTATTTATGCGAGTCTGTATGTGTAAGATTTAATAGTCCATCAAGACTATTCTACCGGTATGATTTGCAAATAGGGGATTCGCTCTTAAGAATCCGCCTACATGTTATCTGTTTCCAAAGGTGGACCACTACGAATGAGTTATTTGTTATTGCGAGATTGAGGCATGATACGATAATCTGCTAGATTTGTCTATTTGATTAAGATGAGTTGATTTTCTTTATTAACCCATAATGGGGGTCTTCCCTATGAATCCACTGGTATGTTTTTGTAAGACATGAAATCGTGGACTTAGATCTGAAACAGGAATCCATGAGGATTGTAATTCGAATCTGAGTCCATTAGGACAATCCACTAATAATAGTTTGCAACAGCTACTATTCACCAAGATCTGGCTTATTTGATTATCTATAATTATTGGTGCAAGGTGAGTTATGGAAATTATCCATGGGTTTTCTCTCACAAGCACTTACGTAAGAATCCACAAAGATTTCCTCTTAAGGAAGTGGATGCATTGGGTCTGCAAAGGCAACTAATAAAGATAGAATTCATAGGGATAATCTGCCAAGAGGTCAAACGTTTATCTGCATTATGATATTTCATCTGTGAAGTCTTATTAGTGGGGAATTTTTATGTGAAAGGAATTGTATAGCCAAATACAAAAGCTTCTGTTTATAAGTTTTCCATAATGGATTAAAGACAGTCGAGTAAGATGAACTGTCCTCCAAGATGTGCAAGTTAATAAGAAATGGTGTCTTGAGGATAATGTACCAAGTACAACTGAGTCAGACCTTAATTCTATATCATGAAGCACTAGCTTGTTAGCATTCCACTAATGCAAGGTATGGATAGCTCACTAAGTTCATTTGAACTTACATCTATGTCATTACGTATTACATGTAAAAAGGAAAAATGTGAGGTTTCGAAGAGGGAGCAAGCCAGAATCTTTCGTACTCAGACAGACATGCTCCTTAGATGTAATATGTATACAATGGGGCGACCTAGAGGCGGAGCCTCAGGGTCTTAGTCATATTTGTAAATAAATGGTCAGAATAGAATTTCAATATTAAGTAAATAATTCAATGGGTAGAAGTTACTTTGTGAAATCATTGTACCTTACATTGAATTTTTATCACTGAATTAGATTTTAGGATTTGTGAAGTCAAAATAGTAATGGTGTTATAAATATTATTTTGTCTTATAGTGTTTGAAAAATGAGGATTGTATTAATGAATATGTTAGTTAAAATTGAATATAGAGTGTAGGGCCCTATAGAATGGATCCCATGATCGGGTGAAGTACGGGGCGTTAAAATTTAAGTGCTATCAAAGCTCCAGCTTAGTTGGTCCTCAAGAAATAGGACCTTGAATGTTAGCCCCTGTATGCATGTTACGTAAATTCTGGCTTAGTCCCTTGAATTGTTGTTAAGTCATATTGTATGTTGTATAGTTAAGTATCTACTAGTGGACAGTTGTGTATAGTATAAGATGAAGAGAATAATCCACAAATTGTTGAATTGAGTACAAAATATGAAAGAACCACAACATTCAGAAAGTAAGCAACGAAGGCTAGTAAATCCAAAAGATAAGATAAGTTTTAACAAATTTTGATTCAAGACATTGCAAAAGGGACATATATAGTTACAACAAGAAAGTTAATTTGCTCCCTTAGTTGGCTGGTCATCGATAGTTGCATCCTCTAAATCCTCTTCTCCTCATTGATTGGTTTCTTCGATAAGAGAAGTACTAGTCACCTCATGTTCTTTGGGAGGGAATAAATTTTTGGGCCCTTTTTATTTTTGTTGAAACTCTTCCTATTCCTTGCCTGAGGGACAGAACAGATCAAAGCCCGGATCAGCAGTGGTGAGTTTGCACATACAGTTAAAGTTCACCTATTTCACATTGAAGGTTCTCGCTACTACTTGGGCGTACAACATGAGGTTTGATCTTAGTTTAGGCAAATAGTCCCTTATACTAGCCGCGGGGTCTGCCTTGTATTTATCTAGGGCTTCGTGGCTCTCTTTTCGCAACTGCTCTATATCAACCAAGCGTTGGTCCTCCAAGGTTTTATTCTTTCTTTCCAGTTGGAGGACCCACTCCACTAACTCCTCTCTAGTCTCCAAAAATTTGTATTTAGTCTCCCAGGTGGAGACAGAATTAACCAACTCGTGGTTTTGACGGGCAATCGCCTCATGTATTTGGTGGAGTTAGGTAAGTGATTGATCAGGGGAGTGCATGACCCTTTTTAACTCAACATGTTTGGCTTCGTTCACACCACAAAATTTATGAAGTGCCCAATCGATGATTACGTAGTCCTCAACCATCATTTGGTAGGAGCCCATTACTTCTGCCAAGGAAGGTTTGCTGTAACACCCCTAACCCGTAACCGTCATCGGAATAGGTTAAGAGGAATTACCGGACTTTCAACTCAATTCAAATCGGTAATTCATCAAACATTTAACAAATATCAAACTAATATGATTCAACCTCATACCTATCCTAATATCAAATAACATTCAAGCATTTTCCAATTCACCAACTCATCACATACCAATATTATCATATGCATCAAATCCTTCATAAGCAAACTTGCCAAAACATATCATCTTATACACATTCGACCATTATAACAACTAAGCAAAATCTCATGGCTTAAGAACATCAAAACACATAACTATAAAATAAGCTAAAGTAACTAAAAACATATTCCCATAAACTAGCCTATACATGCCATATTTACACAACTTCTATGAGTTCAAAAGTACCGAGAACCTCTATAAAACACAAAGAAATAAACTGAGTAAGATTAAATCTTGGTAAGTTGATATATAAATAATAAGCAATCTGTTAACATGCTTTTACCAATCCTCACAACATGTTCTCAAGATAATACAATCAAAATTGCACATAGTTCCACTAGTTACTCATGTTCACTTCAAGCTGTCTACTCGAGTGATAGTCACTAAATTATTTATGTCTTGCACTACAAAACTTAAAATTAAGATCCGCTTGATTTTCCCAAAACTAGACTCACATATCTTCTTACCATAAAATTTTCAAAATTTTTGGTTTAGTCAATAAGTACAGTTAATTCTTAAGATTCAACTTCAAGAACTTCTGGATCGTGGATTCATTCAACCAAGTGTTTCACCATGGGGAGCATCGGTATTGTTTGTCAAGAAGAAAGATGGTTCCATGAGGATGTGTATTGGTTATACACAATTAAATAAGTTGACCATCAAAAATAAGTACCCACTACCTAAAATCGATGATTTGTTTGATCATTTTCGAGGAACGAAGGTGTTCTCCAAAATTAACTTAAGGTCGAGATACTATTAGCTCAAAGTGAAGGATTCAGATGTGCCTAAGACTGTGTTTAGGACTCGATATGGTCATTACGAGTTCTTAGTAATGCCTTTCAGTCTTGCAAATCCTCTCGCTACATTCATGGATATGATGAATCATGTTTTCCCACCATATCTCGACTAGTTTGTCATTGTCTTTATCAATAATATCTTAATCTACTTCAAGACTAAATCTGAACATGATGAGCATTTGAGGGTTGTTCTGCAAATTTTTCGAGAGAATAAAATCTTTCCTAAATTTAGCAAGTGTGAGCTCTGGCTTAAGGAGGTTATCTTTCTAGGGGTATTTTATGAATTTTAGCCTTAGAATATTCTAAATTTTTGCGACATGGTATATCAATAAGTTTTTGTCTATGGTTTTTAGAAAATCAAGGCAATTTTTGAAAAGGTGTTTAAAAGATCATTAATTTTGTAATAAGAACTGATTTGTGAAAAGGTCAAGATTATGAGTTTTTAAGAGGCAATTAAACCAAAATTTAAAATTCAACCTATTTCTTTCCCCACCTACAACAAAGTCACATATAAACCTTCCCCCTTTTATTTGTGTTTGTCATCCAAAGCTTCTCCAAATCCTCTCATTCAATTTCTTTGTTAAATCTCTACCCTACTGATTTCTATCATCACCCAAGCCATAAACTTCTATACAAGTTAAGAAAAACACTCAAAAACACTAGAGTTTTCTCCATTGTCAAGCTTTTGAGTTTTTCGAGTTTTCGATCAAATTCTTGGTTTTTTGTCAACTAAGGTAACGATTCATCTTCCCATTAATGGTTATTACGGAATAATTACCTTCGGACATGATCTCTAGTGAAATGATATCATGTTTCAATGGGTTTAGTCCTAGAATGTTGGATGATATTTTTAATAAGACAAATAACACTAGTATTATCACACTTGATAAGAATAGAATCTATACCAATTCCATAATCCTTAAGTTGTTGTTTCATCCATAAAACTTGAGCACAACAACTACTGGTAGAAATGTATTCTACTTTGGTAGTGGACAATGCAACACTATTTTGTTTCTTTGAAAACCATGAAATTAATACATTGCCTAAGAATTGACAACTACCAGAGGTGCACTTCCTATCTAGTTTGCAACCTCTAAAAATCGCATCCGAGAAAGCATGCAAGCTAAATGAAGAGTCTCCTGCATACCAAAGGCCTTATTAGGAGTGTCTCTAAGGTACCTCAAATTCTCTTAATGACTTATAAATGTGATTTCTTAAGACAATATTGATATCTAGCACACAAGCAAACACTAAACAAAATTTTGGGTCTACTTGCAGTAAGTAAAGAACCAATCATTGACCTATATAATTCTAAAACTACACATTTACCTTATTCATATTTGTCAAGTTTTGTAGAAGAGCTCATTGATGTAGCTTCTGGTTTAAGATTGTCCATCTCAAACTTATTAAGCATTTACCTTGTGTACATAACTTGATTGATGAAGTTTTCATCTTTCCTTTGCTTGATTTGGTGTCCCAAAAAGAAGTTTACTTCTCCCATCACGCTCGTCTCAAATTCACCTTACATTAGGTTGGAAAATTCTTGAAAAAAAAGATCATTAGTAGCACTGAAAATAATATCATCAATATATATTTGAACTAGTAACAAATTCTTGTCTTTTCTTTTAATAAAAAGTGTTGTGTCAACCTTCCTTTTGCAAAAACCTTTTTCAATAAGAAAATTTGATAGTCTTTCATACCAAGCTCTAGGAGTTTATTTCAAACCATATAAAGCTTTTGAAAATTTAAAAACATGGTTTGAAAATTTTGGATCTTCAAAACCGGGTGGTTGTTCAACATAGACTTCTTCGTTTATTAAACCATTTAGAAAATCACTTTTCACATCCAGTTGATATAACTTAAAATCATTAAAGCATGAAAAAGCTAAGAGCATTCTAATAGCTTTCATTCTAGCTATGTGAGCATACATTTCATCATAGTCTATTCCTTCATCTTGAATGTAACATTGAGCAACAAACCTAGCCTTGTTCCTCACTATGTTACCATTCTCATCTAGTTTATTCCTAAAAACCCACTTAGTACCTACAGTAGATTTTTCACATGGTCTTTCTACAAGGGTCCACACATTGCTTCTCTCAAATTGATTTAATTCATCTTGTATAACGAATATTCAATATTCATCATTTAATGCTTCTTTGATATTTTTAGGCTCAATTCATGAAATAAATGCAACATAATTATATGTATTTCTAAGAGAAGGTCTAGTAGTTACCCCTTTGGATGGATCTCCTAAAATCTTACCATCCTTCACATAGTTGTACTCTCTTGGATGATTGACTTCCCTTTCCTCTATGGTGAGCTCCTCTAGAGCTTCTTGTGTTTGTTTTTGAATCTTTTCATTTGATGAATGATCTACTTTATCATCACAACACAAGTATCCTTTCTAGGAAGAGAGCTAGAATCATCGAAAACATGTATTGATTCTTCAACTATTAAAGTTCTTTTATTAAAGACCCTATAAGCTTTAGAATTTAAAGAATAACTAAAAAAATACATTCATCACTTTTTGCATCAAATTTACCAAGATTATCTTTGCCATTATTTAAAACAAAACACTTGCATCCAAAACGATGAAAATAACTAATGTTAGGCCTTTTGTTTTTGAAAGGTTCATATGGAGTTCTCTTTAAAATAGGTCTAATCATTACTCAATTAACAAAAGAGAAAGTGGTGTTTATGGCTCCTGCCCAAAAATATTTTGGTAAATTATTTTCACAAAGCATGGTTATAGCCATTTCTTCTAAAGTCATATTTTTCATCTCAACAACTATTTTTTTAGGGGTTCTATGTGCTGAAAATTATGGCTTATTCCGTTTGAGTAGCAAAAATTTTCAAAACCAAGTTTTTGAAATTCAGTTCCATGGTGTTCATTTTGATTAATTTTTGAAAATGTAATGAATTTTTCTAAAGCTTCGTCTTTAGTACTTAAGAAAAGACCCAAGTAAATCTATGATAATCATCTAGAAGCACAAAAGCATATTATTTTTCACCCAAGCTAGTAATCCTAATTGGTCCAAAAAGATCAATGTGAATTAATTGGAGAACTCTACTAGTATATACATCATTGATAGGTTTAAAAGAAACTCTTTTATGATTTCCTTTAACACATGCATCACAAACTTTATCTAAATCAACTTTTGGCAAACCTCTTACTAAGTCATTTTTCGCTAGTTTATGCAATATGCTCATACTAACATGTCCTAGTTTTCTATGTCAAAATAAATAATTACTTTCATTTTTAGCAACAAGGCATATGAATAAATCATACAAGTTATCTCAATTCACCAAATAAGTATTTTCTATCCTATTTCCTACAAGCATAATCTTATTAGACACAATGTCAATTACTTTACATCCATTAGACTCAAAAATAACATTGAGACCTTTATCACACAATTGACTAATACTTAATAGATTATGCTTAAGACCGTTGACATACAAAACATTTTCAATAAGAATTGAAGAGTTTTTACCAATAGAGTCGATTTCTTCTATTTGTCCTTTGTAGTTGTTACCAAATGTAACTTCTCCTCCACTTTCTGGCTTCAATTTCATAAAGTAGCTCTTGTCACCTGTCATGTGCCTTAAGCATCCACTATCAAGGTACCATGAGTTTTTGTTTGAATTTCCCACCTTGAAGCAACCCACCTCTTCTTACAAACATAGAATTAAATTTTTGTTTTTGGTACCCAAATTCTTTTGGTCCAAAAATATTAGTTCCTAAGATTTTTGTTCCTTTGGGAATCCATTTTGAAATAATCTATTTGTCTTGAGTAACACTAAGTCCTTTAGGGGCCCATACTCTCTTAAAAATTTTTCCTTTATAAAATTTTGAGGGGTCTCTATGTTTATAGAAACTAAAGTTTGTTCCAACAAAGTTTAATCTTGAGCTCTCTCCCTTTTTAAGATTTTTTTTGAGATACTTTATTAGATAAAGCTTTTTTCTTTTTCAAGCAACTCAAGCTGCTTTTGATAATCATCATGCTCTTTTGAAAGCAAATTATGCAAGTCTTGTTTCTTTTTCTCAAAATCATTTATAATAGCTTGCATATCATGAAGTTTACTTTCCAGTTCATGATTGGCTTTGAAGAGTGAATTATTTTCATCTTTTAATTTTGAAACATTTTTCTTATATTTTGAAACTATTATTTCAAATTCCAAACCCAACTCATCATAAGCATCTTATAACTCATTAAATGAGTAAGAAATTGAATTAGACAAGTTAGAAGATACCTTAGTGTCATCAATGACCATAAGGAAAAGGTTGGCTACTTCTTGATATTCATCATAGGATGAATCCTCATCACTCTAAGTAGCAATATGAGCCTTAAGCTTTTCTTTTTTTTTGATCCTTTTTTCTTCCATTGGGGACAATCGAACTTGATATGTTCTGGATTCTTACATTCATAGCTTATTATGGGGTCATTTGCCTTCATCCGCCTCTTCACTTAATTCACAATCTTCATTTGTGGTAGATTTAAGAGTAACACCAACCATTTTCTTCTCAATTTTGTCATCTTCTATCCCTTCATTGAGTCTCATCTTGTGTGTAAGCAAAAAACCAATGAGCTCATCAAAGTCAACATTTCTAAATTCTTTAAGTCTTCAATTGCAGTAAATTGGGCTTCCCATGATTTAAGCAAGCTTTGAAGATCTTTCTTTCTAATGCCCTCAACCTGACCCAATTTATCGAGTTCAGATCTCGAGTGTTACTAGGTGATACAAAACATTTCCTAAAATAGTTTATTATTTCTTCTTTAAGTCTATTATTTGAAGTCCAAAAAAGATCTCCACATCTTTAAAGATTTGAAATGGATTACATGTTAAACATCTTATTACAACTCATCTTTACAAGTTAGAAACTTATGTAAGATAGACTTAAAAGAAAAATTTCAAAGTTGCGCCACTAGTCCTCTGTATGCATAATAGCTCATTCCGCCATCAATTTGGCGTACTCATGGTGTCATCCTTCCAAGCAAAACCTCTTTTCTACAAACCTGAAAAGAAATAACAATCTTGTAAGTATGATAGTACTTAGTGAGCTCATCAACCATACCTTGATGGAGCCTTCGCAATAATCCAAGACTTTCCATGAGTCAACTTGTACTCTACATCATTTACTACGGCTGATCCTTACGATCTTATTGATAACTCTTGAAAAGAGTTATATTTAAGGCCTTTAAATGGAATTAATTGGTTGTAATTAAGTGA
Source organism: Gossypium hirsutum (assembly GCF_007990345.1). Classification (NCBI taxonomy): domain Eukaryota; kingdom Viridiplantae; phylum Streptophyta; class Magnoliopsida; order Malvales; family Malvaceae; genus Gossypium; species Gossypium hirsutum. The sequence goes on from NC_053444.1 coordinate 30,072,320, forward strand.
ATAGATTTCATTTTTAGGATATTTTTAGAACATTACAGAACAAAGCTTGGATTGCGATATAATGGTCATTATTTGTTACTTTTATCACTTGGGGAGGAAATGTGTGGTTTCGTGTGAACACAGGTGTAGGAAGAGGAAGAAGATGAAGAGGAAAAATATGGAATTGAAACATTGCTGTGGAAAATGGTGAGATTGATTGCCAACAGAATTGCAATGGAAATCTTGAGAAGATGACTCAGCACTTTATCCACGTCATTTTCAGCCAGCTGTGTGTGACCAGAAAAACCAACCTGAAAAGAGAATTAGGGTGAGAAAGAGACTGGTGACAACAGTCCTCTTTCTGCACAAAGAAGAACTCCATTAGAGAATTCCAGAGAAAGAAAGGGTAGCAGCTACAAAGAGTAGAATACAGATGTGAAGAGGGGGAAGAGACATCTAACTTGGGTTCACGTACAATTGGAAGATAAAAAGAGAAGCTGAAGTGTGGCGAAAAATCCTTCAATTTCTGCCTTTATTTTCCTGATTTCTGTGATTCAAACTTGTTTCTATGTGGATGAATGATTTTAATTTGGTGTTAACTTTTTCACCCATGAACTAAATCTTATTTGTGTTGGAGTTATTTGGGTGAATGTTTTATCATCTTTAATGCTTATGATTTGAGATTGTCTATGTCACTGTTTCATTCAATTTAGGCTTATTTTAAATACATTCATGCAAGCACTAGACATAGTTGATTGTGTGCTGAGTTCTTAGATGTATTTTTAATTCTGAAAAGGTTAAATATACTGCATCTTGAATCATTTGATGCAAGTGAATAATCGAAAGAATATTTGTAATGCTCTAGACATAGATGTTATGAGTTGTACAGAGAAGAGAGTTCATTGTAGTTATAAATCCAGAGTTCTGTAGACATACAGTAACTTAGATTTTTAGCTTAAGATCTACCTATCGAAAGAGGCAGGTTACAATATTGACTCTCTGAGTAGTTGATTAGACAATATTTTTCCATGACATTATTTTGATATGAGCATTTCACATGAATAATTCTAGTCGTATTCTTTCAACAACAGAATTACACTTGTTTTTCTTTGTAATTTGCCACTACACTTTATTTTCCATATCAATTCTTTGTTTTAGCATTTACCTACATTAATTCATTATACAAATATCCTATTCAATTTGAGAGTATTTCCTGTTATTTAGTATAGTCAATAGGATTGTAATAACTTACACAATTTTCTTACCAATTTTCAATCCCTATGGAGATGATACTTACTTATCACTTTATTACTTGAATGATGTGTATACTTGCACAATTGTATTAGTTATTTACACACAACACTTATCACTCTCTTCTGCACCAATTATCATACCCTTACCATACTTAATCTTCCATATTTTGTTATGAAAGAAATCCTTCCAATCAATTCATGATTCTCTTATTTCAAAACAATTGCTCACTAACATGATCTTGGACGAATACATATACCTAGTGAATACTTATGCAACATTTCATACCTGTGGTTCAATCTCAAGCATACCCTGATCTAATTTCATGCACATGTTCATACTGATAATTGACCGTGTATATCATCTAAATGAACTCCATATCATGCTATACAAAATCTCATAATTCAAAACAACATTGATCAGATTCAAAATAAATTTGGAAGAAGATGTGATACCCCTTTCTTTTCATCCTCACAGATCATCGCAACAGACACCCTTATTGACATACAGGATACATCTTTTTTTCATGAAAATCCCTTAAGACTTCATCCAACTCTTATTCCAAATCATATCAATACCTTATCATGGTTATACATAGTATAGATCTACTAGAACTTACTCATTTCTTACCATAGAGACAAACATTCAGATTCATAACTTACCAGATATTCTTGATAGTTCACGCCACATTGACTTGGCAAAATACACCTTATCAGCAATCAGATAAAACACGCCATTAAGGCAATCCATTAAAAGTTTTCCATGAGGGCGGTTCTTAAGAGTGCACCACAAAGGTGTGCCTTACGAAGTTTGAAACAAAGGCATTCTTTTCATATTCCACCGTAAAGGCTTTCTTTCATATTACGCCGCAAAGGCTTTTTTTCATATTATGCCACAAAGGTTTTCTTTCCTGATGTGTTTACGATATGGATTTTTCTAAACTCATGTTATTTAAGGTTTGCCTATCATCATCCTAGGACATGCAAAGAACCCTATTGGGTAATCACCGTCCTTTAGTTCCTTTCGAAAGGTGTCATAGCCATAGACTATCTCAAAGATATTTCCATTGGTTCACTTAACTTTAATGTTTACTATCTAGAACTGAAAAGTAGGAAACTTTTCAAAAAGAGTAGAAGCAAACAAAAGGATTTATTATTCCTTCTACGTCTATTGTTGAAGATGATAGGGAAGGCTCAGCATCAAAAGATCAAACTCTAGAGGACACCTCTTCTACTGAAGAAGTCTTTACCAAGCCTACTAATCAACCTGATGAAACGAAGACTAAGATCAAATTCCTTTGGTCATGCACTCTGTCTCATATTTATCTTTCTTTTTTCCAGTCTTTTGAACCGTGTAATGCTTTTTTATTAATGAATCTTTTACTTACCTTCTCTATTGTCTTACTGATTATTTCATTACATCATCATTTACTTTATACAAAAAGCATAGTTGACTTCACATACCTGAGAGACTAAACCATGCTCGACATATTATGCAAATAGGGCTTCTTTATCTTCATAATCCAAGAACTGGCTAAACCTAGCTCTGATACCAAAACATGAAACACCCTCAGCCCGATCCGATTTACAGAGTCTAAACCTGGGTGTTACTAGGCGATACAAAACATAAAATTGTTTATTATTTCTTCTTTAAGTCTGTTATTTGAAGTCCAAAAAAATCTTAACATCTTTAATGATTTGAGATGGAGTAAATGTTAAACATGTTCTTAGAACTCATATGATTCAAATATCTACAAGTTAGAAAATCATTTAAGATAGACTTGAAAGAAAAATTTCAAAGTTGCGCCACCAATCCTCTTTATGCATAATAGCCTAATCCGCCATCAACTTGGAGTACTCCTAGCGTCGTCCTTCCTAAGAGACAAACATTCATATTCGTAACTTACTAGATATTTCTGATAGTTCACACCACATTGACTTGGCAAAATACACCTTACCGGCAATCAGATAGAACATAACATTAAGACAATCTATTAAGTGTTCGCCATGAGGGCGTTTCTTAAAAGTGCACCAAGAAGGCGTTCCTTACGAAGTTTTCCATAAAGGCTTTCTTTCATATTATGCCATAAATACTTTCTTTCAAATTACGCCACTAAGGCTTTCTGTCCTGATGTATTTACGATATAGATTTTCCTAAACTCATGTTGTTTGAGGTTTGCCCATCATCATCCTAGGACATGCAGCGAACCCCATTAGGTAATCACCATCCTTTATTCCTTTCGAAAAGTACCATCAAAAAGTACCATGGCCATGGACTTTTCCTTTCAGAAGTAGTGTTTAAAGTCCCGTTGGACCTTTTTAAACTCCACTGTGGTGAATAGACCCAGACTCACTTGACCAACTCTTTATCCATTGACATTGTGTAAGACTTCACACTTTGATCCATTGACAACACTGGACTAACTCACATATGGTAACAACTTATTTTTCAGTAGTGTCAAAAATATGGTTTTGGGACCACAAATATGACAAATGAGTCCGTAAATATTATTATTTGGTATTTACGAGTCAAATATAGTATTATATTGAATTTTAATATGATAATTTTTGCTAATAGAATGAATAGTTAATTTCAAATAGTTGTCCTTAGAGTTAAGTGGTTTTGGAAAATAAGGTATCGGGACCTCGTTTTTGTAAATTGAGCCTGTAAATATTTTTATTAAATATTTATAGTTATTATATAGGTATATTAAAATTTGGTCCATAAATTTTGATGTCTATATAGTTAATTAAAGAAAAAAGACTAAATTGTAAAAGTTGCAAAAGTTAGTCGCTATTAATTTATTTATGCTTAATTTCCATAAAACCATGGTTGGAATGCCTTATGTTGTAGTTAGACCAAAATGAAATGGCTTGTACGGTTAGTGCATATTTTTATAGTATATTTTATTAATTAAGTTAAATTTTAATTAAAATAAAAACATGAAAAAAAAGGGTCTTTATTCATGTTTTCCCTCAACACCAAAACACCACCATTGTTGAAGAAACCAAAAAGCTTCAAATACATTTAGAAAATTGGCCATGCATGGTAGCTTTCCAAAGTCGGTTTTTCTTGATTTTTATGTTTTTGAGATCACTACAACTAGGTCCAGCTAACCCGTACCTCTATTTTTGAAACTATTAACAATTTTGGATTTTACCATTAATGAATCTTAGTTTTTTTATGTTAAATGATGAACTTGTAGTCTTGGTTGTTGATTAGGATTAGTTTGTGAAGTGATTTTTGTTAGTTTTTAATTAAATGACTAATTTGTTAAAATATCAAAATTTATATGGAATTCTTGTAAATTTTGAATAATTATGGACTATACTAGTACAGGAATAAATTTAGCGAGCATGGGAAATAGTGAAATTTTGATAAATTTAAAATTTCGGATTTATGGACTAAATTGAAAGAAATGTAAAAGTTCAAGGAAAACATGTAAATAATGAAAAATTAAGGATCACATGCATAAAAATAAGTTGAATATGTATTTGAATTTGATATATTAAATTTAATCATTATATAGATAAAGAATTAAATCGTACGGAGGATAACAAGAGAAAAGGGAAAATCACGGATAAGTCCTTACGAGTCAGTTGATTACGTATCTTAGGTAAGTTCATAGAATAGATATATGTCTATATGTTCATGTTATGTTCTGTTAAGAATTAGTTAATTAATTTGTGGTTAAATTATTAATATTGAATTGACGATATTAACTGGTTACTGTTGTATGTAAGTAAGACTTAATTGAAATATGATGAAAAAATACATATAATTTATATGTTTCGAAAAGAAAATAATCGAATTACAGCATGTGTATTGGAATAATTTTTGAAGTGCTTCCGAGTTACAATGTTATGAAATTTGTTAAATACTCGTTTGAACGTAGTAAATGATTAGGATACGGTTGGCATGCCAATAGGTTTATTTGTGCGCTATACGGGATATATGTGATGGTACGAAGATATTACTGAATATACTGGAATCCAGCAGTTGTTGCAGATTACCGAGTTTTACTGGTGTGGTGGAGTATTGATGCTGATTATATGATGCCTATGGGCTTTGCAATTTGGTGCTCTAGTGTGTTGTAGTTTGAACTCTTATGAGCATTTTGGTGTGGTGTAGCTACCCATGTATCTGTATCTGTTTATTATAGTTCATCGGTCCATATGTTGAAAATATATATGTACTGAATTCATGAATTATTTGGAGAGGATATGTTTATATGAATATTGAAATGTTACGTGATGAAATTGAATAATTAATGATTATGTGTTTAAGAGTTGTTCGAAACGATATTAAAATGACTGGAAAGTTTATAATTATATATATGAAACGCTAACCTTGTAAATGCGATATTGGTAACAAAGTTGTATGCATAAAAGAAATGGAATATGAATATGAATTGACATGATCAATTGGTTAATACGATTTATATGTTGAATCTTTCCTAATTGAATGATATGTGAAACGCTCACCTTATTGTTGTAAATGTCTTGATAGGAAATATGCATTAAATTAGTTACATTTGTTTACTTAATTGTAAAATGAGGTAAGAATTTTTTTTCAAGTATTTATGAACTTACTAAGCTATATAAGCTTACTCTGTTATATTTACTGTTTTCTGTAGTTTTCATTTTACAGAACTGGTCAGACAAATCAACTTCAAGGCTCACACTATCAAGCTTACTCTGTTATATGTCTTGACTTGGCATGTATATAGGGTTTTGAAGTTATCAAATTTAAAGTTTTAGTTAAATATGTAAAATACAAAAAAAAACATACAGACATTATAAATTAAGCATACATATGCAGTTTTAGAAAAAAATGATGATTCATGTTTTGATTTTAAATGCTTATAAAATATTATATTATGTTGAATTAAGTAACAATTTATTCAAATTTAAATACTATAATCATTATAATATAAGAAAATATTTTAATATTTGATACTATTGTTTAAATTTTATAATCGATCAAATCCACATAAAAATTCGGTAAACAGTGAATCAAAATAAAAGTGCCCATTAATCATCTAAACCACAAAACAAGTTAAAAAGTGCAGGTACCTAACTAAAATAGAATAAAAAATAAATTTTGACATAAAATATTATTTTTTTCAATATGAAAAATAAGTGATATTATTTGTTAATATATGTGTTTAGTTTAGTTTTTAATCTTATTTCAGTCCAAGTACGTGTTTAGTTTTATTGATAAGAAAAAAAAATTTTGATGTTTAAAAAATGGGTCAAAAATAAGCCCAAGGAAATCCAAAAAGGTGATTTCTAACATTCTTTGAACAACCCCAAATGAAAAATCAACTATATCATAACAAAATCTGATAATAGCTACACTAACATATTTTAATTAAAAAATCAAAAATATCGAAAATGACTAAACATGATAAAAGAAATAGTATATAACATAAAGATCTGATAATGTCTCCCCCAACTCTTTTTTACCTCCCCGAACGTCATTTTGGAGAGATTACTAGAAAAAGTTGGATTGTTGAGCGGTAGAAATATGTCGGCTGATGAAGTTGATATCTGCAAAATAATTATTTAGCTTAATCAATTGAACTTGATCAGGGTTCAATTTCAAAGCAATTTTATTTTGGGTTTTGTAGATTTTTGACAAGAAAAAATAGGAAAGAGCAGTCACTTTTTTTTTTTGGGGGGGGGGGTCTAAAAGGCTCTTGCCGTAAGTTTCCAAAATAAAATTTAATTTTTTATATCTTATATATTTTAAAATAAATTTTAAAATTTTCTAAATTTTTTTTGTCATTTTTTATAATTTTTAATGATTTTTTAACTGACAAATTTTTAACTGACGAATGGACCATTAACATTGATTAATACCATGTAAACTTTATTAAAAAAACATTGTTGTATAAATAGATATGTTGCTATATATTATAGATCTTGGTAGCTGTTCTAAAAATGTTGTTGTATAAACATATATATTGTTATATATTATAGATCTTGATAGTTGCTATATAAATACATATGTTATATGTTATAAACGAATTTATTTGTGAATATATATGAACCAAACACACCTTTATTCAAATTTGTTCGTTTAATAAATGAAAATAATTTTTTTGTTCATATCCATTTATTTAAATTAATAAACAAATATAAACGAACAACATACGAACAGTTTACAAGTAGTTCATCAAACATTCTATTCATTTATAGTCCTACCCTTGGTAGAGTTGGCATCACGAGTCAACTAGACACCAAATTAATTAAGAAAATTATAAAAATGACCTCATAATTAAAATATATTACATTATCCAAAGTACTTTCGTCATTATTTAAAAAAAATTGTATATGATAAAATTTGAACCCATAATATTTACATCAATAAAAGATTAACTTTCCCACTACATCAAAGTTTTGCTTTTATATAATATTTACCTTTCAATTGTATTATGCATGCTTTATCACCACTATCGATTATATACATAATAATATTATTAATTGAGTTGGTGTTAAAATCAACTCAACAATAACTCAAAGATTGATGACAATGTGACAAACAAATATAGTACATTTACTATTCTTAATATGATGTAATTACATGTTTAAATTTCATTGTACTCAAAATTTAACCCATTTTCTGTTATTTTAATATCATACATATTTCATATGTTATTATTAATTAATTTCAAACTATATATTACATTTTTTATTGTATGTTGTTTTTAAACTGTTTTAAATATGTAGTTCTCACACACATACACATGATAGAATTTCTTAAACGCATGAAGATGTTTAAAATACAAATTTTGTACACCAAACATTTTCTTTTTCAAAAAAGCTTTCAGAACTCAATTTCTCAGAGGATAGCTTTTAATGAACAATTTCAGTTTGGATGAACATGCTTTCAGAACTCAATTGACTACCTGATTGCCTGCTGCGATGTTGAAAGCAGTTGTCACTGCCAATATCCACTATCGTTGAGTCAAACAATGCATCTTTTTGCCGCTCCCCCTCTATGCTTTACGAACCCGATCTCGCCACGAACCTGGTTGCTTTGCTAGCACCTACTACCATGGAGATAACTAAATCATATATTGCTCTCATGCATACATGTCATCACATGTGCAATATGCAAATAAATACTTGAAAAGCAAAGTAACCGCGAATCCACTCACCTTCTCACTTAAGAGGCCAGTAGCAACAGCATTATCGTTGCTATCCTTCTTAAGATTTTCCTCTTCTGGTTCACTATCTGCTGTAACAGAAAGAGAAGCTGTTGATGTGCCAAAAATGGCCTCATCATGAGCAGCTTTCAGTTGCTCCTCCCTCCTTTTCTACATATTAACACATCAGTTATGCAAGAGCAATAGAATTAATCATCTCCCATGAAACTCAAACAACAGACGTACAGCAGAACTGCAATGCATGAGCATCTATTGGAATTTGAATGATTAACAGATGCAAAGGAATGATGTGACACCTCTATGGCAGAAAACCGAAAGCTCTGACCAATATGCTTCACTAATGATGCATCATCTTCAGCAACTGCTAACAAGGAGGCACATCAAGCTAAAGGTCACAAAGTCCACTCAAATATATAACTTTAAATGTGAAGTACATATTCAGTGATAACCATTTAAACTCACAATCATGTGTTTCATTGTGAACTCTACTTATATAATAGTTTCCCTTTAATATTGAACACTGACCGTTTACAAATACGAAATCAAGACATTACTTGAAGAAAAGAGGAAAGAGGAAACTTTAGTTCCTTAAATAGGCATTCAATTCAATTAAGGTAAAAGCTCAACAGTTCAAGTTACATATATTCTCAACTTATCCTTTATTTGAAGTTCTAAAACAGAAGAGGGTGCAGACGCCTTTACATGCTCCCAGGATTTTAGACTTGAAAGGGCCTAAAGTCTTACATGGTTGAGTGGCAAGAAAGAAGCTTACGAAACTAAGTTGGGACATTCTCAATTGAAGAGGTGAAAGCAACTTTAGTCTATATAAAAATTTAGGGGAAACCAATAATCTTCATTTGATGCTCAGCCTTGATCAACTCCTGACACCGAGTATATATGAATTTTTTTGTTGAAGTCCCATATATGGTGTGGTTTTGGGGGGGGGGAACAGCAGTAAATTAGCAGAATTAGGACTCAAAAACAAGTAGAAAGAAGTTTAAACTCTAACACACTTGAGGTTTAAGAAAACCTTTAGTTCCTTAAATTAATTCGAAGATAATAATATTGTTCTGGTTGTAAATATGTTACAGCTTATTATAACAGACTTCGTTTTTTTTTTTTGGCAAGTTACTAGACCTTGCAAATGAAGTTATATTCTTAACCCTAGATTTAAACCTTAAAACTAATCCTAGCCATCCAAAAATCTCCTATAGTTATTACCACTTCTAAACCTCACTTCTTTAACATCCAACACATCTTCAAAAACCTCATTCTAAACCTTAGGAAGTCAGTGCACCTGGTCTGAGATTTTAGCAATCTCTCCATTGAAAACCTCAAAAGAATGCAGGTTAGAAACGTTAAAAACTGGGTTGACATGAAAATTTGAAGGCAAATTGATCACATAACTATTAAAGGTGAATTAGGACACCACAGATATCTAAAGGCAAATTGATCAGATAACCATTAAAGGTGTATTTTGACACCACAGAGTAATTGAATGAAATTATAATTACTAAGGTAGTAACTACTCTCTAGTAATTAGTAGTTATTTTAATTCCCCTAATAAAGTGTAATTACATTAAAATTCCCTATATCATATTTGATAGTATAAATTGTAATTATACAACTACATAATTTTAATTTCTAAAAAATAAAAATTATTATAAAAATTATCTATAATACTTGAGAAAAAATTCTACAAACAAGTAACCAAACCTAAAATCAAGCCATTATATAATACCTTAGCCTCAAAAACTATTCAACAATAAGATTACTAATAAATTAACAAGAAAAATAAACATCATTAACAATTTATCTAATTCTATAGCATCCCATATTTGTTAAGTTATTCTCTCTCCAACATATACTCATTATCATCATCGATTGATCCTTGACCAAGTATAAATAATTAATAATGTATATACTATGTAATATAGATAATTATTTAGTAATTCAAAATATATAAAAGAATTATTTCTCATTGATAAAATTGTCAAATTATTTAAACTAGATTAGTATATTTTTTCATGGTTATGGGGCTAAGTGAAGGATGCAGGGATTTTTCGGAGAAAAGATGGAGAAAGAGAGTAGAGAGATGCTATCAAAGAGAGTGGATAAAGAAGTACAAACAAGATAACAGAAGGAACGAGAAAAGATAGAGAAAAGAAAGTTAGAAAAAATAAATTTAAAAAAAAGTCAGGGTGTTCTCTTAATGTTATATAACGCATCGTTTTAGGGAGAGGTGCAAGTCTTAGAAAAGACAAGGGAAAGTAGAAGTAAAAATAATTTTATATGTTTGTTTGTATATTTATTTAAATGTTGTTAGGTATACTTATATTATTAATAAATTATTTTTAACCCATAAATAAACAAAGTAAAATATCATAAATTATTAAAAAAAATTCCATGACCGCAATAGTCTCCCTTAAGCCCACAATTGCGAAGACCGCAATAGTCTCCCTTAAACCCGCAATTGCGATGACCGCAGTAGTCTCCCTCAAGCCTGCAATTGCGATAAATGTGACACAACCTGCCAGATCTATTTAAATCCCTGGTTACAAGACCTTGAAAATAAGGTTTGATTCTTAACCCTAGATTTAATCCCTAAAGAAAACTAATACTCCTAGCTGTCCAAAATATATCCAATTCTTAAAATAAATATTATAAAATAAAACTGAAGTAAAAAAAATATTATAAAATATATTAAGTTCCTGCATCATTACTCATGAGGCTTAACATAGATACCTATTAAACAGCTACCCGAAGGAAAACAGCAATCCACTGAGATTATAAACCTAAAAACCAACTTGCAAGGAACTTTGTTTCCATAGACCAAAGTATCACATTACCCTGATAGATTTTTCTAAAATTGGTTTTAAAATATAATTAACAGGCAATATGGATGGGTGTTTAACCTTCAATTTCATCATCGTCAACAGGGGCATCTTTGTCAAACTCGAACCGTTCCCAACCAGGGCCTGTTGTTGGATCCTTTTCAGCTGCATGTAAAATTTAACTCTTAATATACGAATGGAGGAAAACTTCACACACAAAGACCAGAAGGTAAACCTTCTAATTTAGCAAGACCAGTGAGGAGTTACAGCCATTGTCTTTAATAATTAACAGTATAGTTAGATGACATAACAGCAAGAATTTATTTTAAACCAACAGAAACACAAAATAATATTCACTAGTAAAACAAAATATTTTAAGATAATGCTTTGGTCGAGTGGTAAAGCTAAAGATTTATCGACCCAAAAGTCATGGGATCAAATTCCATCATATACAAATTATTTATTGAATTTAAAAAATAAAAAATAAAAAGACTAAAGTACCCTAGAATAACATAACTTATTCTAAATACGAAAAGATATTTTTGTAATTTTCCTAACCGAGTTGGTGCCCAGTTGACTTGAACTCAACTAGAGGTTTAAATAATAGTATTGATAATATATATATGTATATGATATCTTAGAATATAAGAACTTAGAGATGAGAAGTTATGGCTTTTGATAAAGGGAGTTCGCAATGGCTAGTAATCCCACATTGCTACAAAAATTAGAATATAAATAATTTGTTTATTATATAATACTATTTTTATTTTTGAAATAGTTACAAATATTATTTTTGCCTTTTTTTCTTTTATTTTCTAATTTGTAAACTACAATTGATATTTTTTTTCTTTTATATGTCAATAAATCTTAAAAAGCCAAAAAGCGAAATAATCAACCGACCAAATGCACACCCCTAGCTAAACTTGATTTCTTATGATCACATTGATTTCCCACAGAGATAAACTAAGATGTTCACCTCATAAACAAAATAATGCTAAGTTGGTAGTATCAAACATCAACAAAACAAGAAACACTGCATAGCACTCCCGGAAGCCCATAACACTTAAGCAACAATAAAATGGAAACCCAAAGAAATAGGACAAACTACCTGCTTCAGCAAGTTGAAGTTTCATCTTGGCTTTAACTCTTTCAGGAGGCAACTGTTCACAAAAGAAATGCCTTTTCATCACTCCTTAAAGCAAAGGCCTTAAACAGAAAGATCCAAGCAGACAAAATGTACTTGACAAAGTCACTCTTTAGTCTTTGAGATAAGATAAAGAGCCAATGGAGAATCAATCACAAATAAAGGCATAGAATTCATTATGCTTACCGTAAAGGAGTTAGAATCAAAGATTCCAATTTCAGAAAAATAATTTCCCAATATCAGGCAAATTGAACAAAAAGTAGGTTCATATAATTCAAATAGAATAAATAGAATTAAACCAAGTTCTACTCTTAATTAGGATGTCCTCAAATGTTACTCTTTTTTATTTTCGTTTTCCATGACATACTAATAGCTTCCAAGATAAAATTCCAAATCTCTTCTGGCCAAACTTTCTTATCATACACTGAATCATAAAAATCTTACTAAATTTAATCGATAATACCACTTGATAAAGAGAAGACTAAGAAGTGAGGGGATCGATTCTTTCAAAAAACCAGCAGCAATCATAAATGTACTGAGCTAGACGAAGTAGATAACACATTGTATATGACTATTAAAGAAAATAATATAACAGAAAAGACTGTAAAAACTTCATACCATACTATCGTAACCTTGGATCAACAGCGAATAATTAACAGCTCCATTTTTCTCCTTCTTGGATTTCCCCTCTCTCGTCCCATGCCTCTCTGACCTCCATGACTCCCGCGGCGACAAACTCCTGCTCCTCTTCCTCCGCTCCAATTTCCCTTCTCTACGAGGCGACCTACTCCTCCTCCGGCGATCTCTACTCCCACTCCTCCGATCTCTACGAGGCGACCTACTCCTTCTCCGCTTCCTTCTCTCTCTATCCTTTTCCCAGTATCTCTCCCTACTCGTGCTTCTGCTTCGCCTCCTTGAATGCTTATCTCCGTCTCTCTCCACGTTGGTTCTCGCCGAAACCCTAGCTTCTCTTTCCGGCTTCTTCTTTAGCTTATGTTGGATCGGTTGAAGTTGAGATTCTTTCTCAAGCTTGGAAGCGGTGGTAGGACTCGAGGCCCTGACGAAACTGCTGAGGAAGGATGAACATGGAGAGACAAAGGTTGTGCCTCTTTGAGGAACCGCATCGTGTTGATCATCGCAAGAGGAGAAACCGAGGCCTCGCTTGAATCTGGCCGCTCCCTCACCTTTCCTGGTAAGCTCATCGTAGTAAGCTGCCGCCTTCTCTTCTTCCATTTTTTTTTCCCAACAGAATTCAATGCGAGAAGAAGGATATGATTTTTCAATTTTCTTGTGATTTAATTTCCGTGTTATCGATTTGTAAGAACCTCATCAGTGAACGGCAATGTAAACGATGCCGTTTAACTTCTAGTCTCTATTGGATTAAAGGTGCGGATCAGATCTAATTAAATTTTTTTAAAAATTTAAAGAGTTTTAGTGAACATTTTCAAAAATTTTAGAAGTTTTATAAAAATTTAAAATATTAAAAAATAGTTTAATTGAAAGTTTTAAAAAATTTTAAAGATTTAATAGTAATTTTCAAAAGTTAGGGTTTAATTAAAAATTTCAAAATAAATTAAAGGTGTAAATAAAATTTTCAAAAACTTGGGAGGCTTTAGTAAGAATTTTCCTCTAGTCAAAGAAAATGACTTGCGAAATTGTTTTTCTTTTTTATATTTCCATGTGTTTATTTCATAGAAAACAGTTTGATGAACTCAAATTAAGGGTAAGTCATTTTTCAAAAGAAAATTATTTTATGAGTAATTTAATTTTTATATCACAATTGATTTGAATCAAATCTAACATTATTATATTAATAATTTTTTTATTTTTAAAAATATAAAATATTAATAACAAATATCATAATGTTAAATATTATTAAACATACATATTTAATTATTTATATTTAACAATATAGTAAACTATTAATATAAATAATATAATTTATTGTTTTAATAAATATTTAATATTGCAATCCTATCTTAATAATAAATTTTAACAATAATGATCTTAAATTTTAAATATTATTAATATATTATTAACAATATTTATATTAATATTGTAATAATAAATATTACAATTTATAAATATTTTATAGTAAATGTTTTATAGTCCATAATTTAATTATAAATATTAGTATTTGTTTAAGTTGTTGATATGAAACGTGCGTAGAATAGGATTGCTATCACATCCCAAAATTAAGCCTAGTAGTTTCGAGGATAATTTAGAGATTTTAGTTTAAAATGTGTTCGAAAATTTTAAGCATGGTAAACCAGAAATGTGTTCGTCTATGGCTTTTTTATAGTTAAATCAATTTTTGAAAATAAAGTAGAAAAGACCTTCAATTTTAAAAAAGAGGACTACTTTGTCAAAGGGATTAAATTAAGAGTAATTTTAAACCAAATGTATGAGGTTTTAAATCAGCCAATTTTCCCCTTTTTTCACCCTATTTTGACAATTAAAGAAAAAAAAGCATTCTCACCTATTTGTGTCGTCCCTCCTCAAACCTCATTCATCTATTTTGATCTTTCCAACTCTAATCCTTTTGAATTCTATCAAATCCCAAACACCAAATCTCTTTCAAATTCAAAGAGAAACACCAAAAACACCATTAATTTTGTTATCTCTCAAACTTGTGGGTTTTTTGGATTTTCAACCAAACATTCGTTTTTCTCTCATCGAAGGTAATGACTTGTTTTCCTATTAGTTTTTGATGATATCTAGCCTTTGAAATCGAGTTTTTATCTATTGAATCAAAATTTTTGAATAAATGCCAAAAATTGGGTTGTTAATGGTGGAATTCGGGATTTTGAATGAAAACGATGTTTCAAAGTGTTTTTCAACTTGTTTTGATGTGATTAGAAGGTTTCTAAACTTTCCCTAAAGTTTCGTTAAAGAATTTTAAGGTTTTATTGAGTTTTTGTGAAACTTGCCATTGTATGTTGAAATTTCAGAACGATGAATCCGTGTAGTTTTGTGTAGTTTGAAGGTTGGGAATTATTCTTAGATATATAATTAGACGATTAGAATCAGTTTTACGCAATAGGAGCAAGTAGGAGTTGAGATTTTTGTGTTTCGGCTAAGCTAGTCGAAATTTTAGTTTCAAGAGAATCTAGCTTAGTCTTGCATTTTTGGTTGATTTAGGTGAGTCTGTGGCTGAATAATAATTATGTTTGTTGTGTGATTTGTTTTGCATGAAGAATCAGAACCGTTGAAGCCTTCGGCGAGCAAGGCAAAAGGAAAGGAAAATCTAGTTTAGACTTTCGACGACTAGGCAAAAGTGCAAACAGTAAGTGTTTGGAATCATTGCTAGTAGACACAATTCATTGTGTTATTTGGGAGCTTAGGAATAGCTTAAACCCCTACTCTAAGTTTCGAGTGTAAGCTTTCTCATACCCCTGTTTAATTTACGAAATATACAATTATGTGGTGGAATTGAGAATTAAGATGTGATACTGTGACATGTGAAATATGCTTGTGATGACTATTGTGAATGTGTTAATTGTGGGTATGTTATACATGTCGTATGACAGTGATGATGTTGTGCTTATAATGTGAATATGCAATGAAAGTGTGCAGAATACAATAAGTAAAATGTGTGTTTAATTATGGATATTTTGGCCTTGTGATCTTTGAGACTATTGGATATAGTTGGCATGCCATAAGATTTGTAAGTACTCACCCTTGTGTTTTGTTTTTGGAGCGTTAAGGCCCAGGACAGTTTTGGAGTGATAAGGGAATCTGAGCTCAACTCCATTCACTGGGATATGTTGGTGTGTTGGAATGTGTTAGCTACATGCTATGCTTTTGGGATATGTTTGACTTATTGAGTCATTGGTGTGTTGGAGATCCGTGTATCTAATGTGTGGTGGTAGAGCCCACTCTTATATTCATAGCCTTATGTGTCAATTTATCATTAAATGAAATATTACGATATGTGACGTATGCATAAATATGTGATTAATAAGCTAGTTGAGTTGGTAAATATTGCATGAATATTTAAGGATGTCATCATAGTAAATTGTGTATGTATTGTGCTTTGGTCATTTTCATTTAACGCATGACATCATGTTTATTTGGTGGTTTTTCGATCATTTATCTTACCTTTGACATAAAACCACCAAGGTAAGTTCGATAGAACTTAGTGAGTAAACTCTCAATTACTTGAGTCGTAATCAGAGACTCCATTATCTATTCCCTTGCTCTTATCCTTGACTATGGTGAGTAAACCGTTAAGGTTCCATTCCTTAAGCCACAAAAGCTATACCTTGCCCTGAGATCATCACTTATCTCTCATATATCCATTACCTCATTCACATTCTCCTTTGTCCTTACTTAGTTCCTTAATCATTTATATTTCAAATGACCATACAAGAAAAATACTCTTGATGCGCCGCGTACTCTGGCACATTCTAGCTTCACTGTTCGTACCTTCTTACTATGTAGGACTCATCTTAACATTATGGGGCCTTACTATCAGAGTTTGCCATACACATTATTCCTTCAGAATACCATATACGTCGTTTCTTCAGAGATCACCTAGAATTCCTTTCATTTCATTTAGGATCTGCCATAGAGGCGCTGGCTTCATATGGTTGCCCCAAAGGAAATTCTTTTAAACTGCGCCACAAAGGCGTTCCTTTTCAGAGGTAGCCACAAAGGATTCCTTTATAGAGATTGCCACAAAGACTTCTTTTAATAGAGATCACCACAGCAACTTCCTTTATAGAGATTGCCACAAGAGTTTTCCTTAATAAAGATCGCCACAAAGTTTTCCTTTAACAGAGATCTCCACAAAGGCTTCCTTTACAGAGATTGCCATAGAGGCATTTCTTTCCATAAGATTGCCACGAAGTCATCCATTTTCATTTAGTACCCGCCACAAAGACTTTCTTTTCAAAAACTGCCACAAAGGCGTCCTTTATAGAGATTTCCCAAAAGGCCTTTCTTTCACTAAGATTGTAACACCCCGGAGTCGAGACCGTCACCGGAGTCGAACACGAGGTGTTAACAGACTTTAACCACTTATAAACAAATTTCCCAGACACTGCCAATCTGCGTACTAGTCGCTTTAAAAATCATATCTTGAGTTCAAAAACTCGGAATCCAGTTCCGTAAATTTTCCCTGAAACTAGACTCATATGCCCATCTACATATTTTTTTCTAGAATTTTTGGTTGGGCCAATTAGTACAGTTTATTAGTCAAAGTCTCCCATGTTACAGGGATCGACTACACTGACCTTTGCGCATTACGACTTGGATATCTCCCTGTACAGGGCTTCAATACTGATGTCATTTGTTTCTATAGAAACTAGACTCAAAGAGGAATCTATACATATATGGCATGACTCCTAATTATCTCTGGTTAATTTATAATGAATTTCCAAATTCGAAACAGGGAATCCAGAAACCGTTCTGGCCCTGTCTTACGAGAACCTGAATATCTCTTAACATACTGTCCATATGATCGTTTCGTTACTTTCATATGAAAATAGATTCATCAAGGTTCGTTTACATAATTTATTCACTATTTAATTTCATTCCTACTATTTTTAGTGATTTTCCAAATCTACATCACTGCTGCTGTCAGCATCTGCCTTTAAGGTAGACTTTACCTATTTCATAGTTTCCATGATTCAACTAGCCCTTTTAGCATAAATAGCACAATTTATGATAGTGATTAACCATTCCCATGGCCAATCCTTGTTAAGCATATCCACACCTCTCAATAACCATATCCATACCAAATGATTATAACATTATACCCAAACATATATAAGCCATTTTCGCATGGCTATCCAAAATTATACAAGTCCAAAGGGTCCATGACCCACAACAAAAGGGTAGTCCTATACATGCCATTTCGAAGTTCAACCAAAATTGTACCAAAAGGGGGCTTTGATAGTGTGGGCGACTTCGACTTCAAAATCCCGAGTCCGATAGCTGGAGAACCAAAATCTATAAAACAGAGAATCAAGGAGACGGAGTAAGCAATTTATGCTTAGTAAGTTTTGAGCAAGGGATTCCAGCACAACAAAAGTATAGCATTCATGTAGCTAAACGGATAATTTCATATGCACAATTTTTCAATACTTACTTCACATTACCAACCCTTTTATTCATACACAAAGATCAACTTAGCCAAAGGCCGGTAGCTCATTTATCAACTGAGCGAATACTTATTTGTAAGGGCTCAACTAATTCAAAGCACATACGAAACATACCTCAATGTTGGGATGTTTCAAGCGTATTAACTGAAATTTTTACAGCAAGATCATTCATTCCCAAATCACGTACCTTCGGAATTTAACCGGATATAGCTACTCGTTCAAATGCCTTCGGGACATAGCCCGGTTATAGTAACTCGCACAAATGCCTTCGGGACTTAACCCAGATTTAGTAACTCGCACAAATGCCTTCGGGACTTAACCCGGATTTAGTAACTCGCACAAATGCCTTCGGATCTTAGTCCGGATATGGTCACTTAGCACAAAGCCTTCGGGACTTAGCCCGGACATCATTCAAATAACCATGCACATTTAACAATAAATCATGGCACATTCGTATTTCGTTTTCGTTAGCAAAACTCAAACACAAGACACTTATCATTCTTGCAATTTCGGCTCAATAGCCACACACAAAGAGCATGATTTTGATTTGCTTAAAACATGATCTAATCAAATCATAATTTAAGCTCTTTTACTCAAGAACTTACCTCGGATGTTGTCGAACGATTCCGATAGCTATTCGACCACTTTTTCCTTCCCTTTATCGGATTTAGTTCCCCTTTGCTCTTGAGCTTAATTAAACAAATAAATTGATTTAATCATTTGAGCATCGAAAAGAGGAACACAAGGCACTTAGCCCATATTTATACATTAGACATTAAAGTCACATATGTACGGAATCATGAATCAAACTCAACATTTTAGCTAATTTTCCCCCTTGGTCGAATTTTCTAAGCCAAGACAAAAGCATCAATATGCTTGCCTCTAACCGAATACATGCAACACCAATCTCCTTCCTATGGCCGAATATGCATGTCTATGTTGGGGCCGATTGCAACACTTAATACATTCTACAAGTATGGTCACTTGTATTGACTAAACACCATTTTGTTTCAAGTTCAAAACTTGGCTAATACACACATATATACATTAGTAAAGCATCCTCTCCCTTTCCATCAATTTAACACATGCATTACTCATTAATATACAAAAATTATATTCGGCCTTAGCACACAACTTGCTAGCCGATTCTTCTCCATCTAGCAACTAATGCACATATGTGCTCATTCGTTAGACTCTACTTCATCTAACAACAACCATATTTTTCCCTTCTACTTCCTACCATGGCCGAATGCATCACAACACCATACCATTTCAATTTTTGGTCATGGTTAAACAAAGAACTTAATGTCTCACTTAAAAATGCTAAAAAGAAGATTCAAGAATCATCAATCCACCATCACATGCATCATTAACAAGCTTCATATTTAGCATGCAATGGCATTAACACAAAATCCACCTAGGCCGAATATCATTCCCATGACATAGCAAAGATTTGAACCATGGGCTAATTAGAACTCAAGCTAGCAACTAAAACATGCATGAATCTCATGGCACAACCTCAAACATACCTTGATCTAGATACAAGTATGGCCAAACCTCCTCCTAATCCTCTTCCAAACCAAACATGAAGCAAGAACTCCTTCCTCATTCCTTAGAATTTTCGGCCAAAAGAAGATGAAAAAGGATGAACAAAATTTTTCTTTTCTTTTCTTTAACTCACGGCAATGGGGGGGAAACAACCACACATTTTTTTTTGTTTCCATTTCTTTATTACCCATACTCCTTATTTTATTTTTCCTAACATACCTCACTAACATAACATGTTTGTGACATGTTTCCACTCATAGCATGGCCGGCCACTATGCCTTAATTTGGGTAAATTGACATGCAAACCCATATTTTCACAATATGCATTAATAGGCCACTTTGCATTTGCCTAGCACATTTCAAAATTTTCTCACATAAGTCCTATTTGATAAAATTCACTTACAATTAACAAAATTCAAACACGAAATTTTCACACATGCACATGTACATATAATGAGCATCAATTATGACGGTTAATTATTTTTATGACTCGGTTTAGTGGTCCCGAAACCACTTCCCGACTAGGGTCAATTTTGGGCTGTCACAAAGATTGCCACGAAGGCATCCACTTTCTTTCCACAAAGGCTTTTCTTTTAGAGATTGCCACAGCGGCGTTCTTTACAAAGATTTCCACAAAGGCATCCCTCCTCTGGCATATTTACGCTAAGGATTTGCCTAAACTCGTATTACGTGAGGTTTCCCCCTCATTGTTTGGGTCGCACGGAAATTACATTAGGTAATAACCTTCCTTTAGTTCTTCCCATATGACGCTATAGCCCAACTATGGTCTTACACGATATGTCTTTTCTTTTAAAATGTCATGACCATTGAAATTTCCTTTTAGATACTCTTATTTAAAGTCCCGATGGACCCCTTTAGACGACTTCAGAGATAGACACGGACTCACCATACATATACCCATCATACAATGACTTGCTCATGAGAGACATATTCATGCTTTCAGACTCATATACACACCTTAATCATTCAAATTCATGCCCTGTACTTAGACCATCAAATTTCATGCAATCAATACACAAAAGTCCATAATATATACATTTCTCATAAGAATCATCACATCATACTATTCTAGCTTGAATCTCATTGTAAGGCTTTAAAAAGAGGTCTAGTAGTTTTGGGTAAGTTTACTGGGTTTCGAGTGAAAAATTAAGAGTTAATCGGGGTTATTAATAATTTTTCTCTTAGTTTAGCTAACTTAATTTCATTTAAAAAATCGTGAAATAATATTCTAAAAAATAAAAATATTTTAGAAAAATTAATTTTATATTTTAAAATAATTTTTGGGTAAAATAAATATTTTGGGTCAAATTAGAATTGAAAAATAAATTAAAATGGGGGTTTGATTGAGAGAATTTAAAATATTAATTTCATAAGACCATTTTGCAAAACAAGGGAAATGTTTGAGTGGTTTTTATGGCAAATTACCCATATTCTCGGACTTTTGGAGGGAAAGGATTACTTTGTAAAACAAGGGAGTTGTAGGAGTGGCCTAATGGTAATTTCCCCAATATTTGAAAATCGAGTCGCTGTTCTTTAGCTCAAAAATACCACCGTCGAAACCACTTTTTGAAAAAAAAATTTAGTTATCAACTTATTAAAAATGAAAATTGGAGTTGCCACCGATCTTTTATTTAGGTGTGACCGGTTCACCATTAAAAATGAATTTGGTCTACGAAATTTGAGAAAATAGGTTCGGGAGTCGGTTACGCACGAGGAAGGATTAGCACCCTCGTAACGCCCAAAATTGGTACCGAATCGATTTTTTAATGTTTTAGTGTCGAAATTTGAAAAGATTTTAAAATACGATCCCTTTATCTTGAATAAATGAATTGAATGACAAGGCTCACTTATTTCAAAGATACAAATTGTCACACTCAGTAAGTTAGAGTGCAACATTTCGAATCTCAAAATCGAGTTTATCTCTTGACTTTGAAAACCTATGCATTTTGGAGAAGGATATCCGATTATTCGGGTCCAACGGCAAATTAGAACCCAATAAGTTAGGGTTTAATTTCCCGAAATTCCTAAACACCGAATATTGTCTTTATTTTTATTTGTCAAATGAATCCTTGTCTCGAGAAAATAATGTCATATCCAATGAGTTAGGACACAACATATTGAATTCCGGAGAATGAGTTTTATTTAAAACTATAAGTTTTATTTGAAAAAAGGGATACTCGGCTATCTAAATTTAACGAATAAATTAAAACCCAGTAAGTTAGGGCATAATCCGCTCGAGAATCGTGAGCACCAAGTATTTGAAAACTTATGATTAAAACGATTTCAGTATTTTCCTGAAAGGATGCAACATTGAATGGCAATGTATTACTAAAAAATGATAATAAAATACACGTTGACGAATCATGAATAAATAAACACAAGCTAGCATGGCGATAATAATCTCAATCATACAATCTACCAACATCGATGTCAACATTTGAAATAAAAAACGAGTTAATTAATGCAAACACAAGCCAAGTGTATAAGCTTTGAAATTACTAGAAAGATAAATGGCATGAAAGGAATGGAAATTGTGAATCAATAAAGCGCATATAGAAATATTAACGTAAATAATATACAAAAACTTTGAAATAGATTAAAATGCTGTTTAAAATAAAATAAATACTTTGCGAAGTACATTTTAGAATAAATGTTACCTATGAAGAAAATCGAAATTTTGATATATTTATAAAATAATATATGAACAAATAATACATATGAAGCACAAAAACTCAAAATAAATAATAGTATATGATAATATATGTAAAAAAGTTGAAGTGGATGATATATGATAAAATAAGTTTTGAAAGGAATTATATACGTAAATATACCGTCATAGAATCTATAATATCATATATGTATATGTGTAATATAAATTATGCATAAATACTATTAAATTTATATAAGAATATAAATAATATATATAATAAAATTAGATAATAATACATGAAAACTTTAAATAATTATAGGATAAATTTTTTAAATGATAATATGTTATAAATTAAAATAATATTGACGATAAGTTAAAAATATATTAAGTTTAAACATAAAATAATGTCAAATTTAAAACAAATATCCAAGAATAACAGAAAAATAAATTTGAAACGGAATCAAAACCAAATACATTAAAGTAAATAAATATGGACAAATTATATCAAATTCGAAATAAAAATGAAAATAGAGCAGAATTGAGGATCAAAACGCTCGGTGGCAGGAGGGACCGAAATGAAACGACAATGAAATATGCGGGGAAAATTTAGAAAATAAAGGAAAATCGGATTAGAACACTGAATCAAATTAGGAGAACAGTTGGTGCAAATTACCCATTAATAAAAAAGCGCAGATCCTTCTCTCGGGTCGGGTCACCGCGCGGGTCAAGGGACCGAATGGCACCGTTTTGGCGCTGGTGCCCTTGCCTTAAAACGGCGTCGTACTGGGTTATTATTTAAACAAAAATTTCTAAAAAGGCATAAACATCATATGTTTTTTAAAATAAAAAAAAGAATAGTTGCCCCTTTTCTCTGCTAGGGTTTTATTCCTAGCATTCGTGCCGCTCCTTTGCCAGAATTCCACCGTGAACGGTTGTCGAAGCCTCACCACAGAAGGCTTTTTGGCTCCTTTTTGTGCGGATCCGAGGGCGTCGCGAGGTAAGACCCCTTCTTCTCTCTATCTTCACTCGATTAATAAAATAAAAAAAAATCTGGAGAAAGAAAGAAAAACGGAAGAAAAGAAAGAAGGATCGAATCCTTTCGAAAAACTCTTTTCTTTTCTTTTTTTGTATTAATATTGTGCGTCCCTTTACATATTCTAAAAAAATGGCTTTATAGCCGAAAGTAAAAATTACAAAAGATGTATTTTTCTTTTTCTTTTTTTCTTTTTTTGCTGCCGATTTCTGCCACCCTTTTCGTTTGTTCGTCCTCTGTTGCTTTGTGTGTTGCAGGTGTTTGTTGCATTGAAGGTACGGGTACGGAGATGCGTGATGTGGCTCGGCGCGTACGAAGGCAGAGGTTGGCATGGAGCGACTCGAAGGCGTGGCTCGTGGGGTCGAGGGAAAGCCCTGGTGGCTGCAACGCTGGAGGCATTCTGGAAACCCTTGGGGTTTCTGAAAATTATTCAAATCAGGCCATAGTGTATTGGGCCTTGGGTTTTGGGTATGGTTTAGGCCAATAGGGTTTAGTTTACTGGGCTATGTTGGTTTTGGGTTTGTAAAAACTGAACTGTTCAATAATTGCATTTTAATTTTATTTGTTTTTATATTTGGTATATTTTTTGTTTGTGTTTTTGGGCCCGAGCAAATTAGGCATATTACAGCTGCCCCTCTTTGCTCATTGTCGTGTAACGAGAATAGAGCAAAGACTAAAGAGGACCAATTTTGTTCGGTCCCTGCTTGGAACTTGGTGCTCTTCTTCTTCAAGTTGTCGCATTCCATCCTACTGCATCTTCAGAGGTATAGGAATTGGTGCTTCGATTCACTCCACTGCAATATCAGATAGATAAGATTTGTGACTCGTAACTTTTAGAAAATAAGATTTGCCATGGTAGCTTCAATCCTTTTAACTGCAATGTCCGGGAAGCAAGATTTGCCGTTGTGGCTTTAATCTGTTCCACTGCACCGCCTGGGAATTAAGAATTGCTATTCTCAGTCTGCCCCCACTGTAATTTCAAGGGGATAAGACTTGTCTTCTCAGTCTGCTCCACTGCAACCTCAGGGAGATAAGACTTGATGTGATCCACTTTACTGCAACTTCAGAGAGATAAGATCTATTACTTTAATCCGCTCCACTACAACTTTAGGGAGATAGGATTATCGGCTTCAATCTGCTCCACTGCAGCCTCAGGGAGATAAGATTTAATGCGATCCACTCTACTGCAACTTTAGAGAGATAAGATCTATTACTTTAATCCGCTCCACTACAACTTCAGGGAGATAGGATTAACGGCTTCAATTTGCTCCACTGCAACCTCAGGGAGATAAGATTTAATATGATCCACTCTACTGCAACTTCAAGGAGATTGTAGCTTCAACTTGTTCTGTTTCAACTTTAAAGATAAGTCTGATGTGATCTGATCTACTGCAACTTCAGAGAGATGAGATCCATCGTCTTAATCCGCTCCACTGCAACTTCAGGGAAATAAGATTTGTGGTTTTCGATCTGTCCCACTGCAACTTCAAGGGGATAAGATCTGCTTACTTAGTCTGCTCTGCTGCAACCTCAGGGAGATAAGACCCGATGCGATCCACTCTACTGCAACTTCAGAGAGATAAGATCTATTACTTTAATTCGCTCCACTACAACTTCAGGGAAATAGGATTATCAGCTTCAATCTGCTCCACTGCAACCTTAGGGAGATAAGAGTTGCCATCTTCGATCTGTCCCACTGCAACTTCAGGGGGATAAGACCTGCTTACTCAGTCTGCTCCGGTGCAACCTCAGGGAGATAAGACCTAATGCGATCCACTCTACTGCAACTTCAGAGAGATAAGATCTATTACTTTAACCCGCTCCACTACAACTTCAGGGAGATAGGATTTGTGTCTTAAATTTGCTTCCTTACACTTGAAGATAAGATTCGCCGTCTTCGATCTGCTCCGCTACTGCTTAGGGGGACAAGATCTATAATTTCCTAACCTATTCCACTGCTGACCAGGGATATAGGACTCGTGGCTTAAATCTGCTTCCTTACACTTGAAGATAAGATTCACCATCTTCGATCTGCTCCGCTACTGCTTAGGGAGACAAGATTTGTGATTTCCCAACCTATTCCACTGCTGACTAGGGAGCTAGTGTAACACCCCTTACCCGTATTCGACACCGAAATAGGGTATGAGGCATTACCGGAGTTTACTAATTAATTTTCAGGCATTTCATTTTTATCTAACATTCATATTCATAACCAATTTAACTTATACACACCATTATAACAAGAATCAAATCATCCAAAATTACCGATAGAACAAATGGATACTGTGATATATCTCCAACAAGCTTCCAACTCAATCGAGCTTCCGATAATCATTTAAATGCATCAAATAATTATACATATTACCAATAATAATTCGATCCCAATAATAAAACACACACATATATAATATTCATTACCAAATAGCATTCACTTCAATTAAAATTATATAGAATATAACTCATACGAGCTCACCAGACTAAATTGCAGAAATACCAAAATTTAGGGACATTTTGGAAATTTTCTATTTTTCTCAAATTTCCACCCAATATTGTTCTAAATTTCATTCAATTTTGTAATTTAGATAATTAACCAATTCATTTCATGCAATTTGGTCACTTTTTGACATTTTTACAAATTTACCCTTAAAGTTTCACGTTTGTTCAATTTAGTCCTTGAACCTAAAACATGTAAATTGGTCATTTTTAATGAAAACTCATGCTAGTTAAACAATCATATATTTTCCTCCTCGTCCTCTCCATTCCACATCCTTAATGTATATAACATGCTTATAGGTAACATTATCTATAATTTCACCATTTACTTATATATATTCATTCAAAGTTGTCTACTTGAGTCGTAGTCACTAAACTATTTATATCTTGAGATACAGAACTCCAAAGTAAAATCCTTAAATTTTATCTGAAACTATACTCACATATGTTATTACCATAAAGTTTTTCAGAATTTTTGGTTTATCCAATAAGTACAATTTATTCTTTAAAGTCATCCCTATTCTGCTGTCTAACAGTTCCGACCCTTTTTCACTAAAAATTAATTATCTCATCGTAAAAAATTATAATGATATTTCCGTTTGTTTCTATTGAAAATAGACTCATTAAGGATCTAAACATATAAATTTAAGCATCTAATTATTTTTCTCAAATTTTTGATGATTTTCCAAAGTCAGTATAGGGGAACCCGAAATCATTCTGACCTTATCTCACAAAACCTACTATATCTCATAATTTACAATTTCATTGCTTACACCGTTTCTTCTATGAGAAACTAGACCCAATAAGATTTAATTTCATATTTTTTTAATCCTCTAATTCAATTTATATGATCTTTTGTAGATTTTCAAAGTCAGACTACTGCTGCTGTCTCGAAACTGTTTTAGTGTAAAATGTTGATAACTAAATTTATAACACTTTCCTTTCTTTTCTCTTCAACATTTTCTATCACTTTCTCTTATTTCCCTTTTTTTTAGCATAACAAGAATATAGAACCTTATATAATGAAACTCTACCTTAACATTAATTTCCTACTTTTTCAATAATATCAAACTCAAAAGTATATAAAAATCTTGATGTTCTTACCTTATGCCATTGATTTCAATCTTTAACTTGATTTCTCCTCCTCCAGCTTCTATTTCTTGAATCTAACTTGATATTCTAGCTCCTCATAGTCTCCTTATCAATTTTCTCTCTTGGTGGCTATGAAAATTTTTTTGATTTCTAAGTGAAAATGGTGAATTTTGATGGGAGGACCAAATTGTAAAGAAAGAAAAACTTCTTTTTTTTCCTCTCTTCTCACGTTATTTTATGGAGAAGAGATGATTTCTCATCATCTTTCTTCTTTTATATTAATCATTTATTAATAAAATAATACTAAAAATCTTAATAAAATAATTAAATAATAATTATCTAATTAATTAATTAAAATATCACCAACATCATCATTACCTTCTAGAATTCTCTCTCCTTCTAATTGACCATTTTGCCCTTCATAATCTTTTGAAATTCCATCTTTGAGTCATCACTTAATTTGGTAAAATTGTAATTTAGTCCCTCAAAATTCTTCACCTTTTCAATTTGGTTCTAATTCATCCATTTTCCTTAGTTTCTAGATTATTCCACCCTTAAAATATTTACACTATTGGTCCTTCAACTTTTTCATATTTACACATTAACCCCTCAAGTTTTGAGTATTTACTCTTGGGCAACAAAAATTTTCTCACTTTTGCGATTTAATCCTTTCTTGAATTACTATGTCATAATATACCTTCCATTGTTGACATAACTCAATTTCCCTTTTTATCACTTTATTTCCTTATTTTACCATATCAGGGATATTATCTTACTTTTTTTACTATAGTAATTTTCGGGGTATTATAATTTCATAGCTAGTTAACCCTTCTAGCTTCTAGAATTCAAATTCTACATTTTATACAAATAGGTCCTTTCCTAAATTAATCACTAAATCGATAAAATTTTCATATCAATATTTTCATGCAACCTTCTTATCATAATGCAACCCATGTCATAATTTTAAAATAATTTTTTCCTCGTCAGATTTGTGGTCCCGAAACCACTGTTCCAATTAGACCCAAAATCGGGTTGTTACAGCTAGGTTTTGTGATTTCACCGATCTGTTCTCTAGGGAACATGACCTGTATAATTCATTTATGAACTTAATTATGCCTAGTGATTAGGATGTCATGATCAGAATGAATCAAATGCTCCTAACTGGACATGTGTGAATGGTGTTTGAATGAATGCAGAATTTTATTTTTCCGAGAATGATCTCGCTTAGGTTGTTATTACTCGAAGTTTATTAAGGATTTGTCACTGAAGTGCTATAACACCTTCCTTCTCGACTGGCGTTTTTTGAAGAAACATTTAGCCAGGTTGCCCCCCACTGTAAACCTCAAAGTTATATCCACTGGGGCACAAAATTTGTACTATCATTCTCCCACCGTAATCCAAGGGTAGAAATATGAATTTTCGTCAATCCTCTTTTATCACAATTCAAGGATATATGATCTTAATATTTCTGGTCCCCTTACACCATTTCCAGGGTGTCATACCAAAGACTTATGCGTAAATGAAGACTCTATTCTCCAACGTAACCTCTTTCTATTGCCTGGTGATTATTGTTTACTTGTTTATTTAAGCTTTGTCATTAACCCGTTATCTTATCATTTTGTTCAATCAATGCATTTGACAACAAAATCCAAAGAGAAAGTCCAAATTTAGACTCTTCCTTCTCAAATTTCCAACCTTTAAATTTGGTGTGCTCTAAACAATAGTCCTGTTTCAGGTTCCTATATTATTTAGAAACTTTTCAGAGTAATATGCAAAACTTCCTTTGTGAAATTTTTATTAGTCCATTGATCATTATTCCAATGCAACATGCTTGCAAAAAAGGGTCATGACAATGGATAAGAATAAAGTTGGTTCTAAGCATAGCTCAAAATGAATAAATTATCAAAAACAGTAAAGAAGGATAATAAAGAAATTGATTGGGAATGTATATCTTGGAAAAGAAAAAGTATTCCAAGAACAACAAATTCAATATAAATAATATGAGAATTGGGTGCCCCAGATATCGCAGCTTGAACTTCTCTGTACAAACTTTCTAAAGACCATTCTGAGTTTAACATGTGTTTAGGAGATCTACAGTGCTTTGTCGATGCCCCAAGATGTCGCCTATCCTTTCCTGTTGATTTAGGCATAACAAGATTACCGCATGCCCCAATCTGATTAAGATTCGAATCGCTCTGATCACTTCATGCCCCATTCTGATCAATATTTGAACTGCCCTTTTCAGGTTTTCAACTCAAATCCCCTTTGGCCTAAGGTGCCCTTTGCGGGTTTTCCCCTTAGCCTCTCCATTTTTACTTTTTCATCATTTTTTATTTTTCATTTTCACTTTTTCATTTTTCACATTTTTTTGACTCAAAGTGCCCTTTGTGGGTTTTCACCTTGGTCCTTTCTTCTTCTTTAAACGAAGTATTTCTTGACTTGATCTGAGTTTATAGGACTAGAAATCTCACTCAGGATTAGTGCTCCTCTGAAAAAGGTCTTCTTTACAACATAGGGACATTCCCGGCTTAACATTCATTTCCTTCTAGAATCTTTTTGTTGAGGAAGGATATTTTTCAACACCAGCCCTCTCGTGGAATTCTCTGGGACGACCCTGTTTATTATGGGCTTGTATCATCTTGTACATCCGACCCTGATGAATAGCTTTTAACCCTTTTCCTAAGTCCAACTGATCATGTCGTGATTGGATCCTTCTAACTCTAATACCCGGAGAGAGGGAATTTCAATAGGTAAAACTACATCAATCCCGTAAACCAAAGAGAACAACGTTGCTCTGATAGAAATCTTGATAGATGTTCGGCAAGAAATGAGGGCAAATGGTGATTTCTCATGCTAGTCCTTGTAAGTCTCAGTCATTTTTGCAATTCATTGTCTTGCAATACAGTGACAAACCGTGGTGTCTGATTTTGAATTGATTACAGCTCTCAGCTATCGCGTTATCATTCAAGTTCAATGCATTTTCCAATACCATTGGCATATGATGACATTGACGCATGCAGTAGCCTCTATCCATTTGATGAAGTAATTAATGATCTCAATAGTGAAGCAATGCCCATTAGAAGTCTTCGATAATGGTGATGTCCATGCCCTATTTTGCTCAAAATTTGAGTCGCCCTTTTCGGGTTTTCAACTCAAAACCACCTTTGGTCACAAAGCGCCCTTTGCGGGTTTTCGCCTTGGCCTCTCCTTTTCTTTTTCCTTTTTTCCTTCTCTTTCTTTTTTATTTTCATTTTGACTTTGATTATTATTTTTCTTTTTCTTCTTTTTTGTTTTTGATTTTTATTTTGCTTTTTTTTTTGGATTGGATCTGAACCCATAGGATTAGGAAAAAGTCCTTATTATCCCTTTTGACCAGAACCAATATTTTTCTTGATAAGATTTCCCACATAAGATCTCTCACTTTCATCTTGTATGCGAAAAACCTTATTTGGTATCAGATTTCTTTCATAGAGCCTTTTGGGGCGCAACTACGACAGAAAGCTTTGGATCTTCCTCTTTAATCAAAGTAAAATCCAACAACATCTTGAAGGGATGGAAGCTCGACTTCAAATGGGCAAAGCTATGCTGAGTCAACGAGAGAGGCATTGCCCCGACAAAGAATTGTATCGTTCATGCTGTAATTTTTTGACATCGCGCTGTTGTGCAGATTTCATTATCAGCGGTTAACCCGGACATATCCTGGTATGACCATACAAAGACATCTTTGAACTCTAGAATAACTTAATGAGGTCTCACTTCATCTTTGTGGTCATGTCAATTCCAATCTTCACCCAGCTCACAATTTTTAATGGTTCCTTATGAGGTAGGATCTGTCTATCCTCTTGTTCTACCATCATCAACAAGTACGGCGATAAGCTACGATCTATGTCATTTTCAAAGTCATGAGATCCCTCTGAACACATGCCTCACTCAAAATGAAAATCTGGGTCTGTAGCAGAGTCATTCACGTAATTGATATCTGGGGACCCATAATAAGTACCGAAGAATATACAAAAGAATGTATAAATTCATGAATAATTATTTGTACCATATGATTATGAATGAAAGAATGATATGGAAGAAAATCCATAAGAATGAAAGAATAAAAGAATATTGGCTCAAAAATGAATGCAAAGATGTATTTTATTAGAATAATGACGTTGAGACATGAGCATATTTCACAAAGAAATTTCTATCATTTTTAGGCTAAAAACAACAAAATGTTCTGAACATTACTCTAAATAAGCTCTAAAAACTACGGGGATTTCTTCCGCAAGCCAGTTGCTTAGAACACTCCAGATTTATAAGGGCAGATATCTAACAAGGTCCCTTTTCATTTGTGTCTTCATATATGTCATTGGTGTGAACACTTTTCAACATTGTGTGTATGTTTTTCTCCTCTTTAATTTCCTCACAGAGCTTTATCTCCTTGTCGTCCATCATGCCCGGAACCAAGGCCTTGAGTTTCATGCTCTCTTGGGTCTCGTACCCCTTCTCGTGATGGAACTTACAGTGGTTCCTTGTCTTTCCATGGTTTCCTCCTGAATTAGAAATAACTAATCCCCTTCCTGATCTCATGTCTACCCCATTATCATCATGATCAGGTAGTGGATTTTCTGTGCTAGACGAGTCATCAAATATGACAACACCCATGTTAATGAGTTTTTCAACCAGTTTCTTAAAGGCAATGCAATTCTCTATTGAATGCCCCGTAATTCCCGCATGGTAGTCACATTGTGCGTTCGAGTCATACCATTTGGGATACGGAGGTTGTATGTTTTAAGTAGAAGGGGGACACCACACGTGCATTAAATAGGCTTTGATATAGCTCTTTATATGACATCGGAATTGGTGTGAACTGGAGCTTCTCAGTACCTAGTTTCACTCATGATTCTTGTCTCAATGAGCCTTATTGATTAGCAACCACCTTCCTTGGTTGGTTCACTGTAATTGACTTGTTGTATGTACTTACATGGTTCCCTTCATTCTCCTTTTTCTTTGGGACTGACCTTCTATTATCCTCCTTATTCCCCTCCTCCTTGGGGCCTTTGTAGTATCTGGATACTCCACCCTTGACCGTTTTGTTTCTGCTGAGTTATTAAGAGCAACAGGAAAATTGTTCCTCAAATTGGATCTTAGGCCTGTCAAACAATTTACTGGTGTCGATGTACCAGTCTGATAATGTTGGGATTTGATAGTAAAGAGTGCCCCTTGTGAATGCCCATCTGGCTGGATCTGTGCACTTATCGGAGCACAATCTAGGGAATAGGAAAGATCCTTAGTATTAACCCCAAAGTGGACCACTGGGTCTTTCACTTCTTCTAAATCTCTAGCTAGAATTCGGTTGAATTGGCTCATCATAATTCTCTGCAATTCTAGTATCTGATCTCTCATTTCCTGTTGAAATTCGGTTAATTGCTCCTGCATCTGTATCTGTATTCGCTCTAATTTTTCCAACCTTTGTTCCATTTCTCTACTCTTTGCTTGGATACCGTAAGGGTGTTTGGTTGATTGGTTTTCCAGATTAGCTGAAATAAATTTACTCAATTAGACTCTTTTAATGGATTTTAATGATGTCATGTAATACAGATGCATGAAATGAATGCCTAAAGAGATGTTAATTCTGATTCAATTACATTTAGAAAACTTTATTAGAAAGCAAATTCCTTTACATAAAGCAGATGCATGTACGACCTCTCCCTTAATTCCAAGAGACAACATAGATCTTTTTCTTCATCCGCATGCTTGAGATAATCTCGCCGATAGATGCCACTGCTAGCTCATTTTCTTGATCTTGGTCACGATCCATCATCTGTCCATCTTCATAAGGCTCGTCAGCTTCTTGAAGGGAGTTGGAACGTCGAAGGCTTTTAAACAATTGCCTTGAATCCTCAGGCCATGAAGTAAGGTCACGAACTCTTCGATCGCTCTTCTTATGTTTCTCAGAATATATTCAGGCAGCCGTATTGTTTTCCACTTTATCAAGGAATCCGTATTCCATGACAAGCTTTCTAATTTAGTAATTGGATTTGAAGCAATATCTCTTTCTTAAGATGCAAATGCAATGCAATCATAATCAAAACAAAAAAAGATAGGTTAGTACAAAATAAAAGTAGACAAGGAAAACAAAAGTACCTATTCGGGTACCACTAGGGGTTTGGAGGGGCTCTACCTAGGATGGGTTCCTAAGGTCTTCTATATGCAGTTTGGCTCTAAAGTCAAGGTACCCGAACCAGCAGATTCCTCGATCTTCACCCATGATAGGCTCATACAGACCGAGTTTGGTTCAGGGGAATACATTTCCCTATGGCTGCAAGGAGATGAAAATCTCACGAAGACATAGGTACGGATGTATTCCGAAAGTGATCCACTATCCTGCACGGAGGTGAAAACCTCACGAAGGAGTAGCTTCTCACTCCCACTTAAAAGGGGAAGACTAAACAGGCTTTATGCAATATGATGCCAAGATATAAAACTCGATTTACAGCAATCATACAAACAAGGGCAAAAAAGAGGATCGTAACTTTTCAAATCAAATTTTCAATTTTCAACAATAAGACAAAAAACAATCAATTTTGCAGCTTGACTCTCTTGGTTTCCCCAGTGGAGTCGCCAAGCTGTCGAAACCACTTTTTGAAAAAAACAAAAATTTAGTTATCGACTTATTAAAAATGAAAATTGGAGTTGCCACCGATCTTTTATTTAGGTGTTACCGGTTCACCATTAAAAATGAATTTGGTCTACGAGATTTGAGAAAATAGGTTCGGGAGTCGATTACGCACGAGGAAGGATTAGCACCCTCGTAACGCCCAAAATTGGTACCGAATCGATTGTTTAATGTTTTAGTGTCAAAATTTTGAAAAATTTTTAAAATACGATCCCTTTATCTTGAATAAAATGAATTGAATGACAAGGCTCACTTATTTCAAAGATACAAATTGTCACACTTAGTAAGTTAGAGTGCAACATTTCGAATCTCAAAATCAAGTTTATCTCTTGACTTTGAAAACCCATGCATTTTGGAGAAGGATATCCGATTATTCGGGTCCAACGACAAATTAGAACCCAATAAATTAGGGTTTAATTTCCCGAAATTCCTAAACACCGAATATTGCCTTTATTTTCTTTGTTAAATGAATCCTTGTCTTGAGAAAATAATATGTCATATCCAATGAGTTAGGACACAACATATTGAATTCCGAAGAATGAGTTTTATTTAAAACTATAAGTTTTATTTGAAAAAGGGATACTCGGCTATCTAAATTTAACGAACAAATTAAAACCCAGTAAGTTAGGGCATAATTCGCTCGAGAATCGTGAGCACCAAGTATTTGAAAACTTATGATTAAAATGATTTCAATATTTTCCTGAAAGGATGCAACGCGATTGAATGACAACGTATTACTCAAAAATGGTAATAAAATACACGTTGACGAATCATGAATAAATAAACACAAGCTAGCATGGCGATAATAATCTCAATCATACAATCTACCAACATCGATGTCAACATTTGAAATAAAAAACGAGTTAATTAATGCAAACACAAGCCAAGTGTATAAGCTTTGAAATTACTAGAAAGATAAATGGCATGAAAGGAATGGAAATTGTGAATCAATAAAGCGCATATAGAAATATTAACGTAAATAATATACAAAAACTTTGAAATAGATTAAAATGCTGTTTAAAATAAAATAAATACTTTGCGAAGTACATTTTAGAATAAATGTTACCTATGAAGAAAATCAAAATTTTGATATATTTATAAAATAATATATGAACAAATAATACATATGAAGCACAAAAACTCAAAATAAATAATAGTATATGATAATATATGTAAAAAAGTTGAAGTGGATGATATATGATAAAATAAGTTTTGAAAGGAATTATATACGTAAATATACCGTCATAGAATCTATAATATCATATATGTATATGTGTAATATAAATTATGCATAAATACTATTAAATTTATATAAGAATATAAAATAATATATATAATAAAATTAGATAATAATACATGAAAACTTTAAATAATTATAGGATAAATTTTTTAAATGATAATATGTTATAAATTAAAATAATATTGACGATAAGTTAAAAATATATTAAGTTTAAACATAAAATAATGTCAAATTTAAAACAAATATCCAAGAATAACAGAAAAATACATTTGAAACGGAATCAAAACCAAATACATTAAAGTAAATAAATATGGACAAAATTATATCAAATTCGAAATAAAAATGAAATTAGAGCAGAATTGAGGATCAAAAGGGCAAGCGCGAATAACATGGGGACTAAAGAGGAAAATATCCCCAGAGCCAAAACGCTCAGTGGTAGGATGGACCGAAATGAAACAACAATGAAATATGCGGGGAAAATTTAGAAAATAAAGGAAAATTGGATTAGAACACTGAATCAAATCAGGAGAACCGATGGTGCAAATTACCCATTAATAAAAAAGCACAAATCCTTCCCTCGGGTCGGGTCACCGCGCGGGTCAAGGGACTGAATGGCACCGTTTTGGCGCTGGTGCCCTTGCCTTAAAACGGCGTCGTACTGGGTTATTATTTAAACAAAAATTTCTAAAAAGGCATAAACATCATATGTCTTTTTTTTTAAAAAAGAATAGTTGCCCCTTTTCTTTGCTAGGGTTTTAGACCTAGCATTCGCGCCGCTCCTCCGCCAGAATTCCACCGTGAACGGTGATTGGAGCCTCACCACAGAAGGCTTTTTGGCTCTTTTTTGCGCGGATTCGAGGGCATCGCGAGGTAAGACCCCTTCTTCTCTCTATCTTCACTCGATTAATAAAACAAAAAAAATCTGGAGAAGAAAGAAAAACAGAAGAAAAGAAAGAAGGATCGAATTCTTTCAAAAAAATCTTTGCTTTTTTCTTTTTTATTGTATTGATATTGTGCGTCCCTTTACAAATTTTGAAAAAATGGCTTTATAGCCGAAAGTAAAAATTACCAAAGATGTATTTTTCTTTTTCTTCTTTTTTTTTCTTTTTTTGCTGCCGATTTCTCCCCCCTTTTCGTTTGTTCGTCCTCTATTGCTTTGTGTGTTGCAGGTATTTGTTGCATTGCAGGTACGGGTACGGAGACGCATGACGTGGCTCGGCGCGTACGAAGGTAGAGGTTGGCGTGGAGCGGCTCGAAGGCGTGGCTCGTGGGGCCGAGGGAATGCCCTGGTGGCTGCGGCGCTGGAGGCATTCTGGAAACCCTAGGGGTGTTTGAAAATTATTCAAATCGGGCCATAGTGTATTGGGCCTGGGGTTTTGGGTATGGTTTAGGCCAATAAGGTTTAGTTTACTGGGCTATGTTGATTTTGGGTTTGTAAAAACTGGACTGTTCAATAATGACATTTTAATTTTATTTGTTTTTATATTTGGTATATTTTTTGTTTGTGCTTTTGGGCCCGGGCAAATTGGGCCTATTACAACCACAACCCCTTCACTTCACATACAATTCACCCATTTTCTAAGCGTTTTCTCTCATTTTTCTTTTCCATTTTTGAAGTCCACATATCAAAGATTAGATCTCATCTTTTATTTTCTCCAAATTCTCTAAAAAAGATTTTCAAAGTTGGGAAAAAACTCATCCTAGTTCTTCAAAGATCTTGATCCAATCTTTAATATTGATGATTCTAGATCAATTGAAGGTAATTTCTCAACTCTAAATTCATTTTAATGTTATTTTTATTCATTATTTTTTGTTTAAATCGATTAAAATGGTTTTTCATATCTTAATCTTTTCTATCTTGTACATGAAATTCATCAAAGGTGAATTCATGGTTTTGAGTTGGAATCATAGTTTAAATGGACATCTAAGCTTAAATCATGTTTATTAAAAGGTTTTTTATTAGAAAACAAAAGATTAAACTCGTTTGATTGATCAATTTTGACAAATCTATTTTTAACTAAGAACATGAGTTGATTTTCTGAAAATTTATAAAATGGTTTGTTTGATGAAATTAATTCTTAGATTTTGTGTTAATAGATTAGAAATGATGTTTAGAAATGGCTTTTGGTGCAAAGAAGGTCATTTAGGGGCTGAAATTTGTGTTTCGGCTATATTGTGAGTTTTCGGTAAGGTAGATTGGAGAGGTGTTTTAGATCCATGTAGTTCATGATTTTTTTAATTTCCTGTTGTTAATGATAGCTTGTAACATTTATTTTTATCTTTATTTAAGCTCCACAACGAGGAGAGGCCATTGTTAATTAGAATTGACGTCTAAACACAGCTACTTGATACACTTTGGCTTGAGAAGCAAAGTGTAAAGGTGAGTGGTTTTTAAAGGCAATTGGTAAACATGCCTATTTACATTCTAAATTGAGGTTTTGAATTGTGTTTCTTATGATTCAATTGCATCTCAAATGGTTTAGATTGTTAAAATTGATTTTAATTTTATATAAGCAAATTTGTAAATGATTTATGGAAATTGTGAATTGTGTGTTTGGAATGATTGATTTTGATTGTATTGAATAATAATTAGAGCATGGATTACTGTACATTATAGCACTTGATGATGGTTTTATGATTGGTTTTAGATCCATGGGCAAAGAGTCTTATTGTGCTTATCTATGTTGGTACTAAAATTGCTAAGTGACTTGATTTAAATTGAATTTTTATATCATGAATTAAGTGTTTAAATATTAGCTTTTATGCCCCGTATGATTGGTTATATTGACAACATTGCATGGTGGATCCATTGGATATAGATGGCATGCCATAGGATTAGTGAATATTCACCACTATATGTGTTATCTGTGAGCATCTGGCTCTAGGAGTATTGATATTTTTGGAGTGCATAAGGGGGTTTTGAGTCTTTTTATCCACTCAATTATTTGTGATTTTGAGGCTATATAAGGGAGTGTGTGGCTACGCCTCACTCAACTGGAATATTGTATTCGATATTTAGAAGATCAGAGATCCG
Organism: Gossypium hirsutum; assembly: GCF_007990345.1. Classification (NCBI taxonomy): domain Eukaryota; kingdom Viridiplantae; phylum Streptophyta; class Magnoliopsida; order Malvales; family Malvaceae; genus Gossypium; species Gossypium hirsutum. The sequence goes on from NC_053444.1 coordinate 30,110,587, forward strand.
TTTATCCAATGCAAGATCACATGTTTATATTTTGCCTTGGATGTCATTTTCCAATATAAGTGTTTATTTGTTAATTAAATTATGTTTCCATATGCCTTAATAAATGTGATTTTTACTCGTGGAATAACATATGGAATTATGATGTTATGATGTTGCATTGTTGCTGGAAATTTCAGTCAATTGAACGTTATAATTGAGCATGAAAATATAATTGAAACTATGATTCATATACTCTAAATTTGATACATGATTTGCCTTGGTTTAAGTATGTTTTTTATGTGATTTACTTATTAAATTTATGGCCACTCACTAAGCTTTTTCAGCTCATACCTTCACAACTTTGTGTAGAGGTTTTTTTTTTGGCTTTGAGGAGTTGAAGAGGAAGGCTAGTCCAAGTTTAAGGCTATTTGGTGGTATAGATTAAGGACTCTTCTTTAGAAACATTAAAGGGCATTATGGCACTCAATTGGGATAATTTGATATACTTGTAATGAACATTTGAGACTTTTATTTGGATTCTAATTTTGAGATGTTATACTTGTTTTTTTTAAAGATTGATTTTATGGTTAAATATTGTATGGATCATGGTTTGTTGCTACGTGATATCATGTTGATTGAAAACATGGTGATTGAAGCATGAAATTTTCACTAATACATTTTAATTGTAGCTTGTCATGGAGTGGATAGCTTTGTGGCTAAGGTAAGTCCATTGTATGATTTAATTGTTGTTTGTTAAGCATGATTTTGAATATTTAAATTATGAATACATGTTGTTTATTAGTTGTAATTAGATTAATTAAAATTGTGTATATATGATTAAAGTAATAAAACTTAGCTAATATAGCCTTAATGAGTAAATGGATTAAGGAGAAATAGTTAATTAAAATAAATTTTAGGGGTTTCCCAAAATTGATTAAATGGAAGTTGGTAATCAAATTAAAATCGGGATCATTTATTTTTAAGTGGTAAAATAACTAAAATACCCTTAGGGTTAAATCCTTAAAAATATTTTTAAAATGGTTTATAGATCGCTTTCGCAATAAGATTAGACAATTATTAGTTAGAATTGAGGTGTTATAAGGTTAGGATGTGTTTTGGGGTGGTTTGTGCTGGAGAGTCACTTCGGTGGCTAATGTGTCACTGCAGAGTCGGGTCGGTTCGTTTCAGTCGGGTTTGAGGTGTCACATTTTATGGTATCAGATCCAGGTTTGTTAAACATTAAAGGTCATGGGTTTTGTAACCAATATGCCATTCAAAGGCACCACAATTTGCATCCAAACATCCCTTACCTAAACATATCCATATGTTACATTTCATGCATACAAACCTAGTCCATATAGGTACCAAAACATACCACAGATAACCATTTTCAAACCATTCAAAACATACCATAAGACCCTTATTGACAAGCCTTAACAGGTGACCAAAAAATGACAACCTTTGGTAAACACTTAACTGCACCAACCAAACATAATCTTCAAAACATAAACATATCAAAGCACCATTACATAACATCCTATACAAGCCATTATAAACGTTGGCAAAATACTCAAAAACTACCGAATTGACTTTTGGATAGTGTGATAGATCTCTGAAAAATTTTTGAACCGATCGAGCTTCCGATAATCTATAAAACAAAGAAAAGAAGCTACGTAAGCAACGAGTGCTTAGTAAGCTCGTATAAACCTTAAACATAACTTCCGATTTCTATAATAAAATTCATAGAATAAGTATAAACCAAAACCAATACCATAAGCTTAATATGAGCTTATAAAACATCATCAAAACTCACAAGTTAGTATACTTGTTCTTATATATAAAATCAATCATAAGATATATGGTCTACCATGTATAAACATAACATTTTACATTATCAATGTTACCATAATGTCATGTTCCATAGAATTTGCATACTTACCATTTTCTTTTCCTTTTGTTACTCGTTGAACTATTTAAAATTTTATCGGATACTCGGGAAAGCTCACACAAAGTGTGCCTTTACAGGGAACTGCAACCTTTCCTTTACATCAATATTCACACGAGCTGTGAAATGGGCTTGCTCACATAAGTTACGGGTCGAAACGTAAGCTACACGGTGTTGCTTACACAAGCTGTGGAGAATTGGTAACAAATGCAGGACCTCATCCATCGAATAGGACATGCAAGACAACACCCGAAACATGAAATCCCTAATGACATATCTTTTGTATCCTAAGAATTCCTAAGGTTCAACCTCGACTTAATATCCGTCAATTCATCATAGCATTAATACATTTATATATATAAGTTTGTTTATATCAAATCAACATAATGAACATTTAATTTAACTAGCATGAAAGCGATTACAGTTCGTACGAACTTACCTCGATAACTAGGACGTAGAAGTAAGATCGAGTTAATCCAAAGCTTTAGCTTTTCCTCGATCTAGGTCTGAACGTGGTTTATCTTGATGTAAATAGATAATTTCAGTTAATTAAGTACTTCTAGAATTCAATTTAGTCCATGTTTCATATTGATACAAAATTACCAATTTGCTCCTAACATTTTAACTTTTTCATGATTTAGTTCTTAAGCTCATAATTAGAAATTTAACCATTTTAATCCTCCACATAGGCTAACCGAATTTCTTAAGGACTCATATCAACCCACTATAACCATTATTTCATAAATTTAACATGAAGTTTTACTATTTTCACAAATAAATCCTTAAATGCAATTTCATAAAAAATCACTTAACAAAACATATTTATTTTTCAACAAAGTGTAATATCCCTAAATCGAGTCTAGTAGTTTTGGGTATATTTTTCGGGATTCGAGTGTGAATTTAGGAATTTATGGGGTTAATAGTAATTTTAAATTTAATTTAGGAGGTCAATTCCATCTAAAATCGATTAAACAATAACCTAGAAAAATAAAAATATTTTTGGAAAATTAATTTTAAAGTAATTAAATAATTATTAGTGAAAATAATTAATTTTGTTCAAAAAAGAATTTTAAAATAAATTTTATTGGGGGTTAATTTGAGTTAAAATTAAATTTAATTAAATTAGATTTAATTGTAAAATAAGGGAAATTTTGGAGTATTTATTTGGAAAATAAACCTTTATATTCGGAATTTTGGAGGGAAAGGATTAATTGGTAAAGTAAGGGAAATGTGAGAGTGGCCATTGGACAAATTTCCCAATTTTTAAATTTCTTGTGGGTTGTTTAAGTTTTAAACACAATGCATCTAGCCTACTTTTCACACCATTTACATCAGATTAGAGAGTTATAAAATTCATTTTATTTGTATGGTTCTAACTATCTATCATCAGATAATAGATTCAACAAATTTTCTTCTCAAAATACTCTCTCTTTTCACCCAAAATAATTCACAAAAGTATCCAAAAATATTCTAAAATTTCTCAAGATTCTTGAATCAAGATTTTTAATCAAAGGATTTAGAATGAATCAAATGATTTAGAATGAATCAAATGTAATTGTTATTTCTAAACTTATTTTTATGATGATTAGAAGTATATTTACATGATTTAAGTGATAATTACATGATCTTTTATCAATGTCATCTTCTTCAAAAGCTTAAGGTGTTTTAATGGTGGATATTGAATTTTAGGAGGAAATCCACAAATCAATGGATGTTCCAACTTAAAATGGATCTATTAGAAGGTTTTTGATCTTATTTATCAAGATTAAACATGTTTTGTAAGGTAATTTAAAGAAATTTGAATTTCATTATCTTCATGAATCGATTTTCTGGATTTTTGTGAAATTGATTTAAATGTGAAATTGATGCTTGGTATATGTTTATTTGGTCTAGTATTGATGTTTGGAAGTGATTAGGAGGGCAGGAGTGATCGATTTTGTGAGGAATCGAGTTTTCGACTTGATGATACAAATCCAGTAAGGTAACTTTGAGTGAGAATTTCGTGTAGCCTAGTTGATGAAAATTTGTGTATATTATATCTTTTGAAAGGTGTTAATATCTATTTTATCTTGTTGAAGCTCTGAATCTTGAAAAGGATCGAGCTAATCGAAATTGAAGCTTGGATTTGCTTGGTTGATCACTTGGTTGTGGTTGAGTTAGTTGTGTGGTGAGTGTTATTAAAGGGCGGTTTGATAAATTGACCCTTACTTATGCTTAATTGGATGATTAATTACTGATTGAAAATATTTAATTGAGTTTTGGTTGGTTAATTTTGCAAGATTATTGATATATGTTTAAGTGATAAAATTTTTGTTAAGTGTTGGTAAGTGAGCATCTAGTGATTTTATGTGCTTGATTTGATTGATTATAATGGTGAACTAAGCAAACATCCTAGAGTTTTTGGTTCACGGTATGTTGATATTTCAATTGATAAATGAACATTGATAATAGGTAATTGGCATGCTAGATTTAATTTGATGTTAAAATGGCTATGTTACATGATTCACATTGCATTTTGGCACTTTAAATTGGGCACATTATTGACTAGTTATATTTGCATTATAGCATGGTGGATCCATTGGATATAGTTGGCATGCCATAGAATTTGTGAGCACTCACCATATTGATATGTTATTTGTGAGAAATGAGGCTTTAGGTGGACTGATTTGGAGTAGGTAAGGGAGTGTTGAGCTTGTGTCTCTACTTAGCGGGACTGATTTGAGGCGATATAAGGGAACGTGTGGCCTCAGCCCACTCAATCTGGGATTGATTCTGATTCTAATTAGGAGTAAGGAGATCCATTTATTCGATGTATGATCACCCGATTAAGCCATGATTGTATATGCCAATATATATGTATGAAATGTTATATGCTAAATTGATGATTATATGCCATGATTAATTATGATTTTTGATACATGGTTAAGCATATGACATTGAACTAGTATGGATTGATATTGTGATTGAAAATTTGTATTTGATTGGTTTAATTTTAGCCATGATTTGGGTGCTCATTTACTTGTCGTTGTATTAACATTCATTTAGATTTTTAAGCTCACACCCCCACATCCGTGTAGTTAACCAATGGGATTGAGGTGCTGAGGAGCCGAGCAAGAGAGTTCCAAGAGATTAAGGCTCGGTAGAGATTTAGTTACACGTTTTAGAGATGTTAATTGGGCATTGTGGAACTTATGGGACTTAGTTTAATTTTGGTTGTAATTGGACTTGGACATTGAACATTTTTAATTTTGGATAGTGTTATAATATCATATATGCATGTTTGAGTTTGATTATCGAATAATTTACAGTGTATTGTTGCTTGATAACACGATGTGTGAGGCATGATGTTTACACTAACCATTGTTTAAATGAAGTTTCCATGGAGTGGTTTACTAGCGACTAAGGTACGCCACTTGTTTGAATTAACCGGTGGGTGCTATGCATGAAATTGAATGTTTAATTCTATTTAATTAAGGCTTAATTGGTGTTAATAAATTCAATTGAAAGTGTATAAATATGGATGATATTTAGTTGTAGCTAAATCGTGTTTAATTGGCTATTAAAATACTCAAAATCGGGTTTGAAATCAAATTTTTCGTATAAAAAATTGTAGTGGACTGTTGGGAGTTTGAATTTTGGTCTTTTTAAATTGGTTCTCTAATCCGTTTAAATAAAAAATTAGTCTTGTAACTTGATAAGTCTAATTAGAGTCTTAAATGATAAGAAAACTTGATAGAAATTTAGGATTAGACTTGTAATTAATAAAATTTGTTAGAAACACACTCAATTTAATATTCGGGTATAGTACTGATAGTTAGAAATTTTTATAATTTAGTTCTTAAAGATAAAACTTGAAATAGACATAGAAAATAAACTCGGATGAAGCTGAAATTTTTAAGGCTTACATAAATTGACTAAAAGAGGGTTGGTAAATATATAGATCTAAATTCGGGTCAGTTTAATCATAAGCGGTAAAATGAAAAAAATGTCTTTAGGTTAAATTACTTATAAAAAGTTTAAAATTGGTTCACAAATTTCTTCCGCATTAATAAATAACTAATAAATGGATAAGATTGAGGTGTTATAAGGTCTAGGTGTGTCTTGGGAGGTCATTAGCCGGAAAGTCACTTAGGTGGCTAATGTAATGCTTCGAATTCAAGCCAGTCCGTCCCAGTCAGGTTTGGGGTGTCACAAAAAGATTCATAATTCATCAACTAACATCAAAGCCTAACGAAAAACATTCATGGAAAGTCCCTTAACCTTTAACAGTTTTGCAAATTAATCCCTGGGCTAGTTAGATTAAGCTAAAATAGATTCAAAAACATAAGAATCATTAAAAACGGGGTTGAAATCACATACCATGCAAGCAACAAGCTTAACTGAATGCTTCAAGCCTTCTTTAATGGTGTTTTAGGTTAGAAAAGATAAAAATGAGAAAGATCATAGCCATTGGACCTTTTTAACATTTTTTATGATTAGTCATTTTCACCAAATTAACCATTTAAGCATCTAAATTTCTTAACGAAATTTTAATACGACCTTAATATAAATTTGTGAACATTAAAATAATAATAAAATAATAATTTGCTCGTCGTAATTGTGGTCCCAAAATCGCTGTTTCTGACACCTCTGAAAACGGGCTGTTATAACTTTCCCCCTAACTGAATTTTCGTCCCTGAAAATCTTACACGAAAATAGGTTTGGGGATTGCACTTTCATAGCTTCTTCCAATTACCAGGCAGCTTTTTCGATTTCGTGACGTTGCCAGAGAACTTTAACAAAAGCTATACTTTTATTTCTCAACTCTTTAACTTCCCGAGCTAAAATTCTGATCGGTTCTTCACTGTACGACATATCTGGCTGAATCTCAACATCTACAGGTGAAATCACATGTGAAAGATCTGATTGATACTCTCGTAACATCGATACTTGAAATACGTTATGAATTTTCTTTAATTCTGAAGATAAAGCTAATTGATAAGCCACTGGTCCAATTCTCTCGATGGTCTTATACGGTCTGATGAATCGCGGACTAAGTTTTCCTTTTCAGCCAAATCGAAGAACTATTCTCCAATGTGATACTTTTAAAAATACTTTTTCACCGACTTGGAATTCAATATCTTTCCTTTTTAAATCACGTAAGATTTCTGACGATTAGAAGAATCTTTCAAACTGTCACGTATCACTTTGACCTTTTCTTCGGTTTCTCGAATCAAATCAACACCAAATAACTTTTTCTCGCTTAGCTCAGTCCAGTATAACGCAGTTCGACATTTTTGACCACACAAAGCTTTGTATGGTGCCATTTTAATGCTCGCCTGATAACTATTATTGTATGCAAATTCAACCAACGGAAGAAATTTCTCCCAGTTACCTTCGAACTCTAAAACACAACATCGGAGCATATCCTCGAGTACCTAAATTACTCGCTTAGACTAACCATCGATCTGTGGATGAAATGTTGTACTAAATTGCAGTCGAGTACTTGGAGCTTCGTGTAATTTACTTCCGAATCGATAAGTAAACCATGGATATGTATCAGAGATAATAAATATCGGTACACCATGTAATCTAACAATCTCAAAAACGTACAGTTCTATCAATTTCTCAAGTGAATAATTCGTACGCATTGGGATGAAATGCACGATTTTTGTTCAAACTGTAACACCCCAATCTCGTATCCGTCGCCGGAATAGATAAAGGGGCATTACCAGTCTTGAAACTCATATCAGAACAGTAAATTTTTTATTTTTTTTGAACATTCCTTTAGATAAGTACTAAAGACAGTCAGGGATACAATTTAAACTTCTATAAGTACACATTCAAAAGATGCCATTTTCGCATGGCTTATATACATTAACCAAAATATCCTCTCACTACTAGTCTATTCTATACATGCCATAAGATAATCCAAAACGTAGCAGTACCAAACAGTGGATAGTGATAGTGTGACTAGTTGCTGATGATCCCCGAGCCTGTAGCTTCCAAATGAGATCTATAAAACAGAGGAAACAAAGTACACGGAGTAAGCATTATAATGCTTAGTAAGTTTTAAGCAGTGTCAACAGATAACAATCAAATTATAACATAGTTGTTCGTATTTTTATTTCACTCTTCCTTCGGGCATACCATCCCTTTACCGAATATGCACATCTCATCATATATAATAGGCAGATAAATTCTCACTTGATAGTGACCTCTTATGATCATAGGTACATTACATATATATTTTTTTGACTTTCCACATTGACCAAATGCACAATAATCATAGAACAGTCTTATTGCTTTACTCACATGTGCATCACATAACGACCTTGTGATTTAGTCTAAATCAAACTTAAATATAATCTCAAAATACATACCTGACCAACTTAACGCGTTGAACGTATTTATTACCAATTGTTACTGTGAAGTTATATAATCTTACGCTTTACTTGAATCTTCAGCAAAACCTTTAGTTCAGGGCTTACCTGGACAAAATCTCCACACGTAGTCACCGGGTCTTTAGAGCTTGGATATAGTACGAGCACGAAGCCTACGGACATTAATCAGTGATAATATTCTCGCATAAAGCCTGCGGGGTTTTAACCCGGATATAGTACTGACACAAATGCCCTTCGGGACTTATCACATTTATACACTTTCACATCCATCACGTTGGCCACTCGGCCCTATCACATATATACACTTTCACATTCATCACATCGGCCATTAGGCCTTATCACATATATACACTTTCACATTCATCGCATCGGCTATGCCTTATCACATATATACACTTTCACATTCATCACATCGTCCATTAGGCCTTATCACATATATACACTTTCACATTCATCACATCGGCTATTAGGCCTTATCACATATATACACTTTCACATTCATCACATCGGCCATTAGGTCTTATCACATATACACTTTCACATTTATTCAAATATACTTCACATACCACATATACTATCATGTACAGACTTGGTCTTGGCCGAATCTACATCCATCACTTTCCAATGAATAATTCAATTTTACGCCATACTATCATTTCATATTTGAATACTCATAAACTTACAATATCACGATTTAGAATTCAAGTATGGGTTTAATCAATAGCTTATGAGCAACTAAAACAAGTTTTATCCATGTTTACAACAAAATCACATATTCACTACGAGCTGTTTTCCTGAGCAATGGTCACTAAATTATTTATAACCGGAGCTACAAGACTCCAAATCACTTGCCGTTAATTTTCCCTGAATATAGACTCGTATATCTTTCATCCATAAATTTTTCAGAATTTTAGGTTTGGCCAATCAATACCAGATTTTTCTTAAAGTTTCCCCTGTTTCACTGTTTGACTAATCTGACCAGTCTTCACTACGAATCAAAATTCTCATTGTACAGAATTCAAAGTATGTTATATTTGATTTCATTTGAAACTAGACTCATTAAGGAGTCTAAGCATATAAATTTTATCTTGTAACCATTTTTGTACAAATTATAGTGATTTTCTTAAAACAGAACAGGGGATTTCGGAGTCATTCTGACACCGTCTCACACAACTTTAAATATCTCTTTATAGGAAATTCCTTTGCTTACACGGTCTCTTTTATAAGAAACTAGACTAATTAAGCTTTGATTGTTATTTTATTCAGCCTATAATTCCACACCAAACATTTATAGTGATTTTCTAAAATCACGTTACTGCGGCTGTCCTGAGCAAATTATTACAATTTGCTCTTAAATTTCCAATTCCAAACACTTAGGAACTTACCATTTGAGTTTAAGACATATCATGGCCACATCATATCTTATTAAATCAACTCATTATATCCTATTATAGTTGAATTTACTCAACATTTAGTCACTTAAAACTTACCTCGGATGTGGTCGAACGATTTCGGCGGCTATTCAAACAAATTTAACTTATTAAAGTCTCATTATGCTAGCTTATGGCCGAATATGACAAGGAGTTTGATAGGTCATATGGCCACCTATAGCTCAAACACAAAATGGTCATACGCATTTTTAATCACATTGAGCAATTTAATACAATTAATCTAACATTTCCTCATGTGCACCTTTATGACCGAATACATGCAACACCAAGCTATCTATTCATTCATGTATGCATCTTATTTAAGCATGTATATCCACAATTGAATTCATCATATAAATATCTATGATTTCACTCAAATAATCTCATTACAACACACGGTGCTCCAACCATTATTTAAATTCAAAGCTCGGCTAGTACATAACACCATGATTTTGTCCTAATTTGGAGAGCCAATAATTTAAGTATTACAGCAGCATATTAATTAGCTAAGTGTCCTAATTTGGACAGCCAATAATTTACAGCATTACAGCAGCAAATTAATTAGTAATAAACTATCTTAAGTTCAATTTTAACTCCCTCATGCAGCAACCAGACAGCATTCAAGTTAACTTCCAACATTCGGTCAAAGCATTTAAATAAAAGAATATGCATGCTAAATTTCCAGCATTTGGACAACATTTCAACTTGAAATTTTCCAGCCTTTCACCTTCAATATTTCGAATATTCAAAAGCAAAAAGAAGAGTACAACTAATCAATTAAAATTTTTTGAACATAATTCAAGGTATATGTTCAACTAAATATTCATGTTAACTCATAATCAATAAGATATTAAGTAGAAAATAAAAACATTATTAGCATGCATGCTATCTACATACAACAACCATTCGACTTCCATCTATTATCAACCCTCAATACACAAAACATCGAAACCAACATCAAAGAAATATAAACATCCATGACCAAATGTCATCTTCATCCATTTACAAAAATTTTGCCATGAGCTGACTTCTATACTTGATGACCACTCCAAATATACAAGGATTTTCAATGAAAGAGCAGTAAACATACCTTAATCTATACATTCACCATAGCCGAATGCCCTAGCTTCATTTCCATTTTCTTTTCTTTATGGTTTTCGGCAAAAATGCAAGAAAGGATGGATGTAACTTTGTTTTTATCACCATCTTCTATTATATTTCATTTTAATAAGCCAATTACTAAATTAATCTTTGTAATTTAATATCAAAACCTTTTAAATGGTGGTCCATTACCGTCCACTTACCTATGTAGTAGCCAAATATCATTTAATAATTATATTTCTTCTTTCTTTCTCAACATTTGGCAAGCACAAGGCAAGGATGTATGGCTTCCCCTTTTTTTATTTTAAAATTTAAACCATTAACTATTATAATATAATATATAATGCATATATGGCTGTTCAACCATCATCATGGCCGGCCACTTACATAAAAATGGGGAATTTGACATGCAAATCCCCATATTTTAAGCCATGCAATATTTGACCACTACACTTCAACCTACCACAATTTTAATATTTTTCACATAAGTCCTTTTTAACTAAATTCACATAAAAATAATCAAATTAATGCATGAAACTTTCACACATGCATTTACTCACATTATAAACACGGAATATATCTTTTAATTTCTTATAGGACTCGGTTTCGTGGTCCCGAAACCACTTTCCGACTAGGGTCAGTTTAGGGCTGTCACAACTCTCCCCCACTTAAGAAATTTTCGTCCCCGAAAATTTCTACCGATGCATAGTTTAGGATAACGTCCTCTTATTGACTTATATCCACAAAGACATTAGCTCATTGATAGCAATTGTAATTCATTATTGATTTTGCATCGATCTATAAAAATCATTTTCTTATCTTAAAACAAATACATAAACATTTCTACAAGTGTGCACATATATCTCATTTTCTTGATTTCATAAGCAATAATCACTTGATTTAATTCACAAATGCATTTCAAACACATATTAAGCACATATTAACATGTATAATTCACATCATCAACCCACGTATTCGTAACCCACATTTTCATTCATGTATAAGCTGTAATCTGACTGAAAGTACACATATACTCAAACATCCCAATAAATATCCTTTATAACTCCATCATATCTCACTATTCAACTTAACCTATTTCCAACAGGAAATCAACTTCCACATACCTGAACATTGAATTCATTTAGCACATTCAATCACCGTTAACGATACCCGTATACAATCGATTTGGCATAAAGCCTCATATAGCATACCGGCATAGGGTTTATTTTAGCGCATAACCCATATATCCAAAATTATCAGCATTCAAAAATTCTTACAGACTTTCAAATGTCGAACTTAATCGAAATAATTTCTTGAATATGATTAACAAAAAAATAGGGGTCATTTAGCAATAGCACATATGACTTCATATACCAAGCATTCCATAGACTAAATCCGTAACACATTTATAACATGAATTTACTTCTTAACAACATATCCACCATCTTTTTACGTATTCACTTCTTTAGTATACATAACATAATATAATATGAACTCACCAATTTTTACTTTCATTTGATTTTCACATACCTTCCGTACATACCTGTATCACTTATTCTGATCTTACTTTATTTATCATCTTAAATATACCCGTTGAATCATTCGAAATCATTATGGATACTCATTAAGCACATATAGCTCTTACAATGCCATATCCTAGATATGGTCTTACATATCCTCACATATCGAGCCGATGCCATGTCCCAGACATGGTCTTACACACTATCTCAAATCAATGCCTTCGTCCCAGACGAGGTCTTACATGAATTCCACTTCACACACTTAGTGCCCACTGACCGATCTCGCACTCATAGTGCTCGGTTAAAGGAATTCGCACACACACAGTGCCTCTAATCATTCACACACATAGTGCTATTATTCATTCGTTATTACACATTGAAATGACTTAACCAAGTCTATAAACATCATGTATGTACACTTTTAAACATATCATCTCATTTAAATTTGAATTCGTATAGTAATGAACACTTAAACTTTGCTCAAATTACCGGCACGAAGCCTACTAGGCACGAAGGCCCGAGTACACGTCACCAGCATGATTGCTCTTCGGGACCTAGCCCGGATATAACACCAGCACGAATGCTCTTCGGGGTTTAGCACGGATTAATCACTAGCACGAATGCTCTTCGGAACTTAGTCCGGATACATCACTAGCACGAATGCTCTTCGAGACTTAGCCCGGATACATCACTAGCACGAATGCTCTTCGAGACTTAGCCCGGATACATCACTAGCACGAATGCTCTTCGGGACTTAGCCCGGATACATCACTAGCACGAATGCTCTTCGGGACTTAGCCCGGATACATCACTCTCAATTCTCATGTACATATACACATATAGCGATACACATTAGTATATCATTTACATTACTTGAATACAAACACAACATGCTTATCGACCATTCAACTTCCAGTTCCATAGCCACATACAAAAATCACATTTATAGTCATAACACTCCTTCAAAATTGCATCACTTATACCCTTATAATTCAATCCAAATCGAAATTCAAATACGAGTACATGATACACACCTGATCAACTTAATAATTCAGGTATATCTAAGCGAAGTTATATCGCAAATTCTCATAGTCAGAAGCTTGCTACAGCTCGGTCGGGATCAAGATTCATTACGTTACAGAAAACACATTTTAATAGTCAAAAATCATCACACTATCATTTTATCACTTTATGGCATGTATAAATAGACTCACGCGTGCTACGTTAGTCCTAGAATCGACTAAATCGTAGCTCTGATACCAATAAAATGTAACACCCCAATCCCGTATCCGTCGCTGGAATAGATAAAGGGGCATTACCAGTCTTGAAACTCATATCAGAACAGTAAATTTTTATTTTTTTTGAACATTCCTTTAGATAAGTACTAAAGACAGTCAGGGATACAATTTAAACTTCTATAAGTACACATTCAAAAGATGCCATTTTCGCATGGCTTATATACATTAACCAAAATATCCTCTCACTACTAGTCTATTCTATACATGCCATAAGATAATCCAAAACGTAGCAGTACCAAACAGTGGATAGTGATAGTGTGACTAGTTGCTGATGATCCCCGAGCCTGTAGCTTCCAAATGAGATCTATAAAACAGAGGAAACAAAGTACACGGAGTAAGCATTATAATGCTTAGTAAGTTTTAAGCAGTGTCAACAGATAACAATCAAATTATAACATAGTTGTTCGTATTTTTATTTCACTCTTCCTTCGGGCATACCATCCCTTTACCGAATATGCACATCTCATCATATATAATAGGCAGATAAATTCTCACTTGATAGTGACCTCTTATGATCATAGGTACATTACATATATTTTTTTTGACTTTCCACATTGACCAAATGCACAATAATCATAGAACAGTCTTATTGCTTTACTCACATGTGCATCACATAACGACCTTGTGATTTAGTCTAAATCAAACTTAAATATAATCTCAAAATGCATACCTGACCAACTTAACGCGTTGAACGTATTTATTACCAATTGTTACTGTGAAGTTATATAATCTTACGCTTTACTTGAATCTTCAGCAAAACCTTTAGTTCGGGGCTTACCTGGACAAAATCTCCACACGTAGTCATCGGGTCTTTAGAGCTTGGATATAGTACGAGCACGAAGCCTACGGACATTAATCAGTGATAATATTCTCGCATAAAGCCTGCGGGGTTTTAACCCGGATATAGTACTGACACAAATGCCCTTCGGGACTTATCACATTTATACACTTTCACATCCATCACGTTGGCCACTCGGCCCTATCACATATATACACTTTCACATTCATCACATCGGCCATTAGGCCTTATCACATATATACACTTTCACATTCATCGCATCGGCTATTAGGCCTTATCACATATATACACTTTCACATTCATCACATCGGCCATTAGGCCTTATCACATATATACACTTTCACATTCATCACATCGGCTATTAGGCCTTATCACATATATACACTTTCACATTCATCACATAGGCCATTAGGTCTTATCACATATACACTTTCACATTTATTCAAATATACTTCACATACCACATATACTATATGTACAGACTTGGTCTTGGCCGAATCTACATCCATCACTTTCCAATGAATAATTCAATTTTACGCCATACTATCATTTCATATTCGAATACTCATAAACTTACAATATCACGATTTAGAATTCAAGTATGGGTTTAATCAATAGCTTATGAGCAACTAAAACAAGTTTTATCCATGTTTACAACAAAATCACATATTCACTACGAGCTGTTTTCCTGAGCAATGGTCACTAAATTATTTATAACCGGAGCTACAAGACTCCAAATCACTTGCCGTTAATTTTCCCTGAATATAGACTCGTATATCTTTCATCCATAAATTTTTCAGAATTTTAGGTTTGGCCAATCAATACCAGATTTTTCTTAAAGTTTCCCCTATTTCACTGTTTGACTAATCTGACCAGTCTTCACTACGAATCAAAATTCTCATTGTACAGAATTCAAAGTATGTTATATTTGATTTCATTTGAAACTAGACTCATTAAGGAGTCTAAGCATATAAATTTTATCTTGTAACCATTTTTGTACAAATTATAGTGATTTTCTTAAGACAGAACAGGGGATTTCGGAGTCATTCTGACACCGTCTCACACAACTTTAAATATCTCTTTATAGGAAATTCCTTTGCTTACACGGTCTCTTTTATAAGAAACTAGACTAATTAAGCTTTGATTGTTATTTTATTCAGCCTATAATTCCACACCAAACATTTATAGTGATTTTCTAAAATCACGTTACTGCGGCTGTCCTGAGCAAATTATTACAATTTGCTCTTAAATTTCCAAGTCCAAACACTTAGGAACTTACCATTTGAGTTTAAGACATATCATGGCCACATCATATCTTATTAAATCAACTCATTATATCCTATTATAGTTGAATTTACTCAACATTTAGTCACTTAAAACTTACCTCGGATGTGGTCGAACGATTTCGGCGGCTATTCGATCACTTTTTCCCTTCCCTTATCCAACTTTGGTCCTCTAAGCTCTTGAGCTAATTCAAACAAATTTAACTTATTAAAGTCTCATTATGCTAGCTTATGGCCGAATATGACAAGGAGTTTGATAGGTCATATGGCCACCTATAGCTCAAACACAAAATGGTCATACGCATTTTTAATCACATTGAGCAATTTAATACAATTAATCTAACATTTCCTCATGTGCACCTTTATGACCGAATACATGCAACACCAAGCTATCTATTCATTCATGTATGCATCTTATTTAAGCATGTATATCCACAATTGAATTCATCATATAAATATCTATGATTTCACTCAAATAATCTCATTACAACACACGGTGCTCCAACCATTATTTAAATTCAAAGCTCGGCTAGTACATAACACCATGATTTTGTCCTAATTTGGAGAGCCAATAATTTAAGTATTACAGCAGCATATTAATTAGCTAAGTGTCCTAATTTGGACAGCCAATAATTTACAGCATTACAGCAGCAAATTAATTAGTAATAAACTATCTTAAGTTCAATTTTAACTCCCTCATGCAGCAACCAGACAGCATTCAAGTTAACTTCCAACATTCGGTCAAAGCATTTAAATAAAAGAATATGCATGCTAAATTTCCAGCATTTGGACAACATTTCAACTTGAAATTTTCCAGCCTTTCACCTTCAATATTTCGAATATTCAAAAGCAAAAAGAAGAGTACAACTAATCAATTAAAATTTTTTGAACATAATTCAAGGTATATGTTCAACTAAATATTCATGTTAACTCATAATCAATAAGATATTAAGTAGAAAATAAAAACATTATTAGCATGCATGCTATCTACATACAACAACCATTCGACTTCCATCTATTATCAACCCTCAATACACAAAACATCGAAACCAACATCAAAGAAATATAAACATCCATGACCAAATGTCATCTTCATCCATTTACAAAAATTTTGCCATGAGCTGACTTCTATACTTGATGACCACTCCAAATATACAAGGATTTTCAATGAAAGAGCATTAAACATACCTTAATCTATACATTCACCATAGCCGAATGCCCTAGCTTCATTTCCATTTTCTTTTCTTTATGGTTTTCGGCAAAAATGCAAGAAAGGATGGATGTAACTTTGTTTTTATCACCATCTTCTATTATATTTCATTTTAATAAGCCAATTACTAAATTAATCTTTGTAATTTAATATCAAACCTTTTAAATGGTGGTCCATTACCGTCCACTTACCTATGTAGTAGCCAAATATCATTTAATAATTATATTTCTTCTTTCTTTCTCAACATTTGGCAAGCACAAGGCAAGGATGTATGGCTTCCCCTTTTTTTATTTTAAAATTTAAACCATTAACTATTATAATATAATATATAATGCATATATGGCTGTTCAACCATCATCATGGCCGGCCACTTACATAAAAATGGGGAATTTGACATGCAAATCCCCATATTTTAAGCCATGCAATATTTGACCACTACACTTCAACCTACCACAATTTTAATATTTTTCACATAAGTCCTTTTTAACTAAATTCACATAAAAATAATCAAATTAATGCATGAAACTTTCACACATGCATTTACTCACATTATAAACACGGAATATATCTTTTAATTTCTTATAGGACTCGGTTTCGTGGTCCCGAAACCACTTTCCGACTAGGGTCAGTTTAGGGCTGTCACAACTCTCCCCACTTAAGAAATTTTCGTCCCCGAAAATTTCTACCGATGCATAGTTTAGGATAACGTCCTCTTATTGAATTATATCCACAAAGACATTAGCTCATTGATAGCAATTGTAATTCATTATTGATTTCGCATCGATCTATAAAAATCATTTTCTTATCTTAAAACAAATACATAAACATTTCTACAAGTATGCACATATATCTCATTTTCTTGATTTCATAAGCAATAATCACTTGATTTAATTCACAAATGCATTTCAAACACATATTAAGCACATATTAACATGTATAATTCACATCATCAACCCACGTATTCGTAACCCACATTTTCATTCATGTATAAGCTGTAATCTGACTGAAAGTACACATATACTCAAACATCCCAATAAATATCCTTTATAACTCCATCATATCTCACTATTCAACTTAACCTATTTCCAACAGGAAATCAACTTCCACATACCTGAACATTGAATTCATTTAGCACATTCAATCACCGTTAACGATACCCGTATACAATCGATTTGGCATAAAGCCTCATATAGTATACCGGCATGGGGTTTGTTTTAGCGCATAACCCATATATCCAAAATTATCAGCATTCAAAAATTCTTACAGACTTTCAAATGTCGAACTTAATCGAAATAATTTCTTGAATATGATTAACAAAAAAAATAGGGGTCATTTAGCAATAGCACATATGACTTCATATACCAAGCATTCCATAGACTAAATCCGTAACACATTTATAACATGAATTTACTTCTTAACAACATATCCACCATCTTTTTACGTATTCACTTCTTTAGTATACATAACATAATATAATATGAACTCACCAATTTTTACTTTCATTTGATTTTCACATACCTTCCGTACATACCTGTATCACTTATTCTGATCTTACTTTATTTATCATCTTAAATATACCCGTTGAATCATTCGAAATCATTATGGATACTCATTAAGCACATATAGCTCTTACAATGCCATATCCTAGATATGGTCTTACATATCCTCACATATCGAGCCGATGCCATGTCCCAGACATGGTCTTACACACTATCTCAAATCAATGCCTTCGTCCCAGGCGAGGTCTTACATGAATTCCACTTCACACACTTAGTGCCCACTGACCGATCTCGCACTCATAGTGCTCGGTTAAAGGAATTCGCACACACACAGTGCCTCTAATCATTCACACACATAGTGCTATTATTCATTCGTTATTACACATTGAAATGACTTAACCAAGTCTATAAACATCATGTATGTACACTTTTAAACATATCATCTCATTTAAATTTGAATTCGTATAGTAATGAACACTTAAACTTTGCTGAAATTACCGGCACGAAGCCTACTAGGCACGAAGGCCCGAGTACACGTCACCAGTATGATTGCTCTTCGGGACCTAGCCCAGATATAACACCAGCACGAATGCTCTTCGGGGTTTAGCACGGATTAATCACTAGCACGAATGCTCTTCGGAACTTAGTCCGGATACATCACTAGCACGAATGCTCTTCGAGACTTAGCCCGGATACATCACTAGCACGAATGCTCTTCGAGACTTAGCCCGGATACATCACTAGCACGAATGCTCTTCGGGACTTAGCCCGGATACATCACTAGCACGAATGCTCTTCGGGACTTAGCCCGGATACATCACTCTCAATTCTCATGTACATATACACATATAGCGATACACATTAGTATATCATTTACATTACTTGAATACAAACACAACATGCTTATCGACCATTCAACTTCCAGTTCCATAGCCACATACAAAAATCACATTTATAGTCATAACACTCCTTCAAAATTGCATCACTTATACCCTTATAATTCAATCCAAATCGAAATTCAAATACGAGTACATGATACGCACCTGATCAACTTAATAATTCAGGCATATCTAAGTGAAGTTATATCGCAAATTCTCATAGTCAGAAGCTTGCTACAGCTCGGTCGGGATCAAGATTCATTACGTTACAGAAAACACATTTTAATAGTCAAAAATCATCACACTATCATTTTATCACTTTATGGCATGTATAAATAGACTCACGCGTGCTACGTTAGTCCTAGAATCGACTAAACCGTAGCTCTGATACCAATAAAATGTAACACCCCAATCCCGTATCCGTCGCCGGAATAGATAAAGGGGCATTACCAGTCTTGAAACTCATATCAGAACAGTAAATTTTTTATTTTTTTTTTGAACATTCCTTTAGATAAGTACTAAAGACAGTCAGGGATACAATTTAAACTTCTATAAGTACACATTCAAAAGATGCCATTTTCGCATGGCTTATATACATTAACCAAAATATCCTCTCACTACTAGTCTATTCTATACATGCCATAAGATAATCCAAAACGTAGCAGTACCAAACAGTGGATAGTGATAGTGTGACTAGTTGCTGATGATCCCCGAGCCTGTAGCTTCCAAATGAGATCTATAAAACAGAGGAAACAAAGTACACGGAGTAAGCATTATAATGCTTAGTAAGTTTTAAGCAGTGTCAACAGATAACAATCAAATTATAACATAGTTGCTCGTATTTTTATTTCACTCTTCCTTCGGGCATACCATCCCTTTACCGAATATGCACATCTCATCATATATAATAGGCAGATAAATTCTCACTTGATAGTGACCTCTTATGATCATAGGTACATTACATATATTTTTTTTGACTTTCCACATTGACCAAATGCACAATAATCATAGAACAGTCTTATTGCTTTACTCACATGTGCATCACATAACGACCTTGTGATTTAGTCTAAATCAAACTTAAATATAATCTCAAAATACATACCTGACCAACTTAACGCGTTGAACGTATTTATTACCAATTGTTACTGTGAAGTTATATAATCTTACGCTTTACTTGAATCTTCAGCAAAACCTTTAGTTCGGGGCTTACCTGGACAAAATCTCCACACGTAGTCATCGGGTCTTTAGAGCTTGGATATAGTACGAGCACGAAGCCTACGGACATTAATCAGTGATAATATTCTCGCATAAAGCCTGCGGGGTTTTAACCCGGATATAGTACTGACACAAATGCCCTTCGGGACTTATCACATTTATACACTTTCACATCCATCACGTTGGCCACTCGGCCCTATCACATATATACACTTTCACATTCATCACATCGGCCATTAGGCCTTATCACATATATACACTTTCACATTCATCGCATCGGCTATGCCTTATCACATATATACACTTTCACATTCATCACATCGGCCATTAGGCCTTATCACATATATACACTTTCACATTCATCACATCGGCTATTAGGCCTTATCACATATATACACTTTCACATTCATCACATCGGCCATTAGGTCTTATCACATATACACTTTCACATTTATTCAAATATACTTCACATACCACATATACTATCATGTACAGACTTGGTCTTGGCCGAATCTACATCCATCACTTTCCAATGAATAATTCAATTTTACGCCATGCTATCATTTCATATTCGAATACTCATAAACTTACAATATCACGATTTAGAATTCAAGTATGGGTTTAATCAATAGCTTATGAGCAACTAAAACAAGTTTTATCCATGTTTACAACAAAATCACATATTCACTACGAGCTGTTTTCCTGAGCAATGGTCACTAAATTATTTATAACCGGAGCTACAAGACTCCAAATCACTTGCCGTTAATTTTCCCTGAATATAGACTCGTATATCTTTCATCCATAAATTTTTCAGAATTTTAGGTTTGGCCAATCAATACCAGATTTTTCTTAAAGTTTCCCCTGTTTCACTGTTTGACTAATCTGACCAGTCTTCACTACGAATCAAAATTCTCATTGTACAGAATTCAAAGTATGTTCTATTTGATTTCATTTGAAACTAGACTCATTAAGGAGTCTAAGCATATAAATTTTATCTTGTAACCATTTTTGTACAAATTATAGTGATTTTCTTAAAACAGAACAGGGGATTTCGGAGTCATTCTGACACCGTCTCACACAACTTTAAATATCTCTTTATAGGAAATTCCTTTGCTTACACGGTCTCTTTTATAAGAAACTAGACTAATTAAGCTTTGATTGTATATTTTATTCAGCCTATAATTCCACACCAAACATTTATAGTGATTTTCTAAAATCACGTTACTGCGGCTGTCTTGAGCAAATTATTACAATTTGCTCTTAAATTTCCAAGTCCAAACACTTAGGAACTTACCATTTGAGTTTAAGACATATCATGGCCACATCATATCTTATTAAATCAACTCATTATATCCTATTATAGTTGAATTTACTCAACATTTAGTCACTTAAAACTTACCTCGGATGTGGTCGAACGATTTCGGCGGCTATTCGATCACTTTTTTCCTTCCCTTATCCAACTTTGATCCTCTAAGCTCTTGAGCTAATTCAAACAAATTTAACTTATTAAAGTTTCATTATGCTAGCTTATGGCCGAATATGACAAGGAGTTTGATAGGTCATATGGCCACCTATAGCTCAAACACAAAATGGTCATACGCATTTTTAATCACATTGAGCAATTTAATACAATTAATCTAACATTTCCTCATGTGCACCTTTATGACCGAATACATGCAACACCAAGCTATCTATTCATTCATGTATGCATCTTATTTAAGCATGTATATCCACAATTGAATTCATCATATAAATATCTATGATTTCACTCAAATAATCTCATTACAACACACGGTGCTCCAACCATTATTTAAATTCAAAGCTCGGCTAGTACATAACACCATGATTTTGTCCTAATTTGGAGAGCCAATAATTTAAGTATTACAGCAGCATATTAATTAGCTAAGTGTCCTAATTTGGACAGCCAATAATTTACAGCATTACAGCAGCAAATTAATTAGTAATAAACTATCTTAAGTTCAATTTTAACTCCCTCATGCAGCAACCAGACAGCATTCAAGTTAACTTCCAACATTCGGTCAAAGCATTTAAATAAAAGAATATGCATGCTAAGTTTCCAGCATTTGGACAACATTTCAACTTGAAATTTTCCAGCCTTTCACCTTCAATATTTCGAATATTCAAAAGCAAAAAGAAGAGTACAACTAATCAATTAAAATTTTTTGAACATAATTCAAGGTATATGTTCAACTAAATATTCATGTTAACTCATAATCAATAAGATATTAAGTAGAAAATAAAAACATTATTATCATGCATGCTATCTACATACAACAACCATTCGACTTCCATCTATTATCAACCCTCAATACACAAAACATCGAAACCAACATCAAAGAAATATAAACATCCATGACCAAATGTCATCTTCATCCATTTACAAAAATTTTGCCATGAGCTGACTTCTATACTTGATGACCACTCCAAATATACAAGGATTTTCAATGAAAGAGCATTAAACATACCTTAATCTATACATTCACCATAGCCGAATGCCCTAGCTTCATTTCCATTTTCTTTTCTTTATGGTTTTCGGCAAAAATGCAAGAAAGGATGGATGTAACTTTGTTTTTATCACCATCTTCTATTATATTTCATTTTAATAAGCCAATTACTAAATTAATCTTTGTAATTTAATATCAAAACCTTTTAAATGGTGGTCCATTACCGTCCACTTACCTATGTAGTGGCCAAATATCATTTAATAATTATATTTCTTCTTTCTTTCTCAACATTTGGCAAGCACAAGGCAAGGATGTATGGCTTCCCCTTTTTTTATTTTAAAATTTAAACCATTAACTATTATAATATAATATATAATGCATATATGGCTATTCAACCATCATCATGGCCGGCCACTTACATAAAAATGGGGAATTTGACATGCAAATCCCCATATTTTAAGCCATGCAATATTTGACCACTACACTTCAACCTACCACAATTTTAATATTTTTAACATAAGTCCTTTTTAACTAAATTCACATAAAAATAATCAAATTAATGCATGAAACTTTCACACATGCATTTACTCACATTATAAACACGGAATATATCTTTTAATTTCTTATAGGATTCGGTTTCGTGGTCCCGAAACCACTTTTCGACTAGGGTCAGTTTAGGGCTGTCACACAAACGATCCACCACAACCCACACAATATCTTTCTTTCTTGGAGATAGAGACAATCTCGATACAAAGTTTATTGTAACACGTTCCCTTTTCCACTCTAGAATCACCACAGGTTGTAATAAACCAGAAGGTACCTGATGATTGGCATTAACTTGCTGACAAATCAAACATTTTGATACGAACTCTAAAATCTCTCGTTTCATACCTGGTCCCCAGTACATCTGTTTCAAATCACTATGCATTTTATTGCTACCAGGATGTATCGATAAGCTACTACTATGAGCTTCTTATAAAATCTTTTGGATGACATCAGAAATTCTCAGAACACAAATCCTATTTCTGAAGTACAAACTACTGTCTGTAATAACATGAAAGTCTAAGTCATGTGTTGACTCAATCTGTTTTCGTTTAGCAATCAATTCAGTGGCACTTTTTTGAGCTTCACAAATCTGTAGCAAAAGTGTCGTTCTAGCTTTTAATTTAGCTAATATATAACCATCATCAATCAACTTCAACTGTGTGTTCAAAGCTCGCGAAGCAAACAAAGATTTTCTATTTAGAGCATAAGCAATGACATTAGCTTTTCCCCGATGGTAGCCGATGGTCAAATCATAATCTTTCAGTAATTCAAGCCATCTACGTTGTCTCAACTTTAGATCTTTCTATGACATCCATTACTTCAAAGCTTTTGTAATCCGTAAAGATATGAAATTTTTCTCCTTACAAATGATGTTGCCAAATCTTTAAAACAAACACAATAACTGAAAGCTCTAAATCATGAGTCGAGTAATTTTTCTCGTGCAGTTTTAACTATTGAGACTCATAAGCTACCACTTTGCCTTCTTGCATTAAAACACAGCCTATACCATTCAATGAAGCATCACTATAAATCATAAATTCCTTACTTGGCTCTGGCTGAACCAGCATAGGGGCTTCGGTCAACAACGCTTTCAACCTCGTAAAGCTCTAGTGATACTTTTCAGACCATTCAATCTTGACGCATTTTTGAAGTAATTTTGTCAACGGCGTAGCAATCATTGGGAATCCTTTCACAAATATCTGATAATATTCGGCTAAACCAAAAAAACTTCTAACTTTTGAAACATTTCTCGGAGGCTTCTAGTCCATTATAGCTTATATTTTACTCCGGTCAACCCTGATACTGTCAACCGATACCACGTGTCCTAAAAATCCAACTTTTCAGAGCCAAAACCCACCTTTGCTAAATTTAGTAAACAACTATCTTTCGCGCATAATCTGTAAAACAATTCTTAAATGCTAGGCATGCTCTTTTTCATCTTGAGAATAAATCAGTATATCATCAATGAACACAACCATAAATCTGTCTAAATTTGGCCTGGATATTATGTTATTCAAATCCATAAATACAGCAAGTGCATTGGTCAAACCAAATGGGATAACAAGAAATTCATAATGTTTGTACCTGGTTCTAAAAGCAGTCTTCGACACAACCGAGTCTTTAACTCGTAATTCATAATATCCAAAACGATGGTTGATCCTTGAAAATACTGTCGCATCTTTCAATTAATCAAATAAATCATCAATGCGTGTCAAAGGAAGTTTGTTATTGATCGTGACTTTGTTGAGCTGTCGATAGTTGATACACAATCGCATAAACCCATCCTTTTTCTTAACAGATAATACCAGAGCACCCAAAGGAAAAAAACTAGGCCGAACAAAAACTCTGTCTATCAACTCTTGCAACTGTGCTTTTAATTCTTTCAATTCTTTAGCTGACATTCTATACGGAGCTATCAATATTGGAGATGTTCCCACTACTAACTCAATAGCAAATTCAACTTCTTTGACCGGCGGCAACCCTAGTAACTCTTCTAGAAATACATCTGGGAATTCACAAACAGTTAGAACAGGCTCTAATTTCATTTCTGAAACTCTAGAATCAAATATGTAAGTTAGGTACGCTTCATAGCCTTTTCTAGCATATTTTTATGCTGTTATAGCTGAGATAACATTAGATGTACCGTCCAATCTATCTGATTCAATTTAAATCTTTTCACCATTTTGAAATTTCAACACAATATGCTTTCGTCTACAATTCACAACAGCATCATGCAGAGGTAACCAGTCCATACCCAGAATCACATCAAACTCATCAAATGGTAACAACATCAAATCAGCCAGAAAGTTGCAATCTCGAATCATCAAAGGACAGTTTTTACAGACTTGATCAACTAACACATATTGACCTAAAATATTTGTTACTTTAACCACAAATTTAGTAGACTTAAAAGGTATTTTCTTATCCGACACTAAAGTTGTGCATACATATAAGTGCATTAACCTTGGGTCAATGAAAGCCTTAACATTAGTATCAAAGATAAAAAATGTACCAGTTTTCACATCAGGTGCTGAAGCTTCCTCTTGAGCACGAATCACATAAGCCCTAAATAGTGCCTGTGCCTCAGATCTAATAGTAAAATCTTTTGTTCCACATTGACTATTACTGTAACAGCCCGATTTTAGTTAAATCAGAATAGTGGTTTTGGAACCACAAATCAGAGGTCAAAAAATGATTTTAATATTATTTTTGGTATTTACAGCATGTGATTATATATGTGTGAAAGTTTCATAAATAAATTTTACTGTTTGAATGCTTAATTCGGTAGAAAGGACTAAATCGCGTAAAGCGTAAAAAGTTGTATTCTATAAGCTAAAGGTGTCTAAATAGCTATAGAACATTAAAGTAAAGGTCCTTATATGGTAAATATGCCATTTTTGAGTTAGTGGATGATAGTGGAGTGGCATTTGGTGTAATTACTAATGTTTTTAATGGTAAATTAGTAAATAAGTAAATTAATGATAAAATAAATAAAGCCAAAGCTAAAATTTTGTCCATCTTTTCTACCTTGGCTGAATATTGAATAAGAAAGACACCATTGATGAACATTTAGTGTTCGACACACAAATAGCTTGATTAAGGTACGGTTTAAGCTCAGTTTTTGATAATTTTTATATTTTTGAGATCGTTGCTTCGTGCTCTAGCTAGCCCATACCTTAATTTTTGAATTGGTTGATGAATTTGTGAGTTTCCATTGATGATAGCTTGATGTTTTTGATTGTTGATGATGTAAAATGAATAGTTGTTGATAGATTAATATGTTTTGTATAGTGATTTTTAACAAAAATGTCAAATGGGGATTAAATTATGAAATATGTAAATTGAGTGGTTGAAATGTGAAATAAATGAAATTTTTGGGCTACTAGGGGCACTATAGTAATTCGGCTAACCTTGGGTTATATTGAATTGTGTGAATTTTGTGTATTTGTGAAATAGAGACTAAATTGAATAAATGTGAAACTTTAAGGTCTAAAGTGCAAAAATGTCCAAATAGGAATTTTTGGATGAAATTGAATGAATAGGTGATTAAATGAGTTAAATTTGAATCCATATAGATCAAGAAAGAAAGAAATCGAATTTAGATCGGGGGAATTGAAAGTTGACGAGTAGTTGATCCGATCTGTTCGTTTCCGTACGAGGTAAGTTCATAAGTAAATAAATGTTTTTGAATTCAAATGTATATGTTTTATATATGGCCGAATTGATTTGTATATGTATACATATATATTGCCGAATTGATTTGTATATGTATACATATATATTGTCGAATTGATTTGAGCATTGGATGACTGGTTTCGTGCATGAATTGATTTAATTACGAAGTCAAAAGCTCCGAATGAATCTTAGGAAATGTATAGGATACTGATGTCATGATATTAGGACTTCTGAGGTGTGATTTTGTGTAAAACCATGTCTGGGACATTGGTATCGAAGTGAGAAAACGTGTAAGACCATGTCTGGGACATTGGCATCGTATATGATTCGTATAAGACCCTGTCTGAGACAGTGGCATCGATATGCGTTAACATGTAAGACCATATCTGGGATATGACATTGTACGAGCTTTATATGATTTCCGTGTGTCCTTAACAATTTCGAATGTAAATTTGAGCTAAATGGTTCAGGTATGTGTGAACTTTATATTTTCATGAAATAATAAGGTAAGTTTAGTACTTAATGTGATAATATGAATTTATATGAGATATTTAAATGTATATGTGTTTGAGATTTATTTAAATTCGACCTAGTTGAATTGAATTATAAATATCATTGAGATGATTTATTTGCTTATGGCTTACTAAGCTTCCGAAGCTTACTTTGTGCATCCTTCTATTGTATTATAGATATATAAAGCTAGCTCGAGCTCGGGGATCGTCAAGGATTATCGTCACACTATCAATCACCATTTTGGTATTTTGAAAGTTTTATATTATGACATATGAAATGTATAAACTATGACAAATTTTGAATTGTATATAAGTTGCCATGCGAAATGGCTTGTTAGAGATACTAATTTTTATGTATATTCGGTCATGTTATAAGCTCTTTTGGGAAGTATGTTTCGAGGTATATATGTATGACAATGTTTGGTTATAAGATTCGACTTGAGTAATGATTTAGTTGGTGGATGTGTTTTGTTATAATGTAATATGATTAAACGTATGTTAGTTGGTTCAAAAATTTGAATAGTAGAATGGTTCTGACCTGGTTAAATTTCAGAGTATGATTTGTATTGTGAAATTGGTTTGCATGGAACATAAGTATGGTTTGTATATGAGATATGATAGTAGACATGAATTGCAATAAATGACTGTGTTAGACTGTGTTGTGTTAAATAATGCCTCATAACCCTAATCTAGCGACGGATACAGGTTAGGGGTGTTACAGTTTAATTGGTATCAGAGCTACGGTTTAGTCGATTCTAGGACTAAAGTAGCATATGAGAGTTTAGCTATACATGCCATATTTCTCATCAGAATCATCACATTATATTGTTCTAGCTTGAATCTCATTGTAAGGCCTTAAAAAGAGGTCTAGTAGTTTCGGGTAAGTTTATCAGGTTTCGAATGAAAAATTAAGAGTTAATCGGGGTTATTAATAATTTTTCTCTTAGTTTAGCTAACTTAATTTCATTTAAAAAATTGAGAAATAATATTCCAAAAAATAAAAATATTTTAGAAAAATTAATTTTATATTTTAAAATTTTTTTTGGGTAAAATAAATATTTTGGGTCAAATTAGAATTTAAAAATAAATTAAAATGGGGGTTTGATTGAGAGAATTTAAAATATTAATTTTATAAGACCATTTTGCAAAACAAGGGAAATGTTTGAGTGGTTTTATGGCAAATTACCCATATTCTCAGAATTTTGGAGGGAAAGGATTACTTTGTAAAACAAGGGAGTTTTGGGAGTGGCCTAATGGCAATTTCCCCAATTTTTGACAATCGGGTGGGGGTTCTTTAGCTTAAAAATACCACAATCCCTTCACTTCACATACAATTTTCACCCGATTTCTAAGTGTTTTCTCTCATTTTTCTTTTCCATTTTCGAAGTCCACATATCAAAGATTAGATCTCATCTTTTATTTTCTCCAAATTCTCCAAAACAGATTTTCAAAGTTGGGAAAAAACTCATCCTAGTTCTTCAAAGATCTTGATCCAATCTTTAATATTGATGGTTCTAGATCAATTGAAGGTAATTTCTCAACTCTAAATTCATTTTAAAGTTATTTTTATTCATTATTTTTTTATTTAAATCGATTAAAATGATTTTTCATATCTTGATCTTTTCTCTCTTGAACATGAAATTCATCAATGGTGAATTCATGGTTTTGAGTTGGAATCCAAGTTTAAATGGACATCTAAGCTTAAATCATGTTTATTAAAAGGTTTTTTATTAGAAAACAAAAGATTAGACTCGTTTGATTGATCAATTTTGACAAATCTATTTTTAACTAAGAACATGAGTTGATTTTCTGAAAATTTATAAAATGGTTTGTTTGATGAAATTGATTCTTAGGTTTTGTGTAAATAGATTAGAAATGATGTTTAGAAATGGCTTTTGGTGCCGAGAAGGTCATTTAGGGCTGAAATTTGTGTTTCGGCTATATTGTGAGTTTTCGATAAGGTAGATTGGAGAGGTGTTTTAGATCCATGAAGTTCATGATTTTTTTTTAATTTCTTGTTGTTAATGATAGCTTGTAACATTTATTTTTATCTCTATTTAAGCTCCACAATGAGGAGAGGCCATTGTTAAATAGAATTGACGTCTAAACACAACTACTTGATACACTTTGGCTTGAGAAGCAAAGTGTAAAGGTGAGTGGTTTTTAAAGGCAATTGGTAAGCATGCCTATTTACATTCTAAATTGAGGTTTTGAATTGTGCTTCTTATGATTCAATTGCATCTCAAATGGTTTAGATTATTTAAATTGATTTTAATTTTATATAAGCAAATTTGTAAATGATTTATGGAAATTGTGAATTGTGTGTTTGGTATGATTGATTTTGATTGTATTGAATAATAATTAGAGCTTGGATTACTGTATATTAGAGCACTTGATGATGGTTTTATGATTGGTTTTAGATCCATGGGAAAAGACTCTTATTGTGCTTATCTATGTTGGTACTAAAATTGCTAAGTGAATTGATTTAAATTAAATTTTTATATCATGAATTAAGTGTTTAAATATCATCTTTTATGCCCTATATCATTGGTTATATTGACAACATTGCATGGTGGATCCATTGGATATAGATGGCATGCCATAGGATTAGTGAGTATTCACCACTATATGTGTTATTTGTGAGCATCTGGCTCTAGGAGTATTGATTTTGTTGGAGTGGATAAGGGGTGTTGAGTCTTTTTCTCCACTCAATTGTTGGTGATTTCGAGGCTATATAAGGGAGTGTGTGGCTACGCCTAATTCAACCGGATATTTAAGAGATCAGAGATCTGTTTATCCAATGCATGATCACATGTTTATATTTTGCCTTGGATGTCATTTGCCAATGTAAGTGTTTGTTTGTTAATTAAATTATGTTTCCATATGCCTTAATAAATGTGATTTTTACTCGTGGAATAACATATGGAATTATGATGTTATGATGTTGCATTGTTGCTTGAAATTTCAGTTAATTGAACGCTATAATTGAGCATGAAAATATAATTGAAACTATGATTCAGATACTCGAAATTTGATATATGATTTGCCTTGGTTTAAGTATGTTTTTTATGTGATTTACTTATTGAATTTATGGCCACTCACTAAGCTTTTTCAGCTTACACCCTCACATCTTTGTGTAGAGTTTTTTTGATACGAGTCATAAAGGTCCAACTCAAGCTCAAGAATGTGATGGGCTCAAATTACCACAAGGCCCAATAACGAGGTCAAAGGCCAGGCAAATGCATATGAAACTAAATGAAACCGTTCAAAACTTCATTAGCAAAGCCTTAGATGCGTATACAAAGGAAAAAGAAAATCAAGATTCACTTTCTTGTTTTCAAGAAAATCAAGAAACCGAATGTTGGTCCAATTTTGTTGTTTTGAGCGATTTCATGAATCAAGAAAATCAAGATTTCAAATCTTGGAAATCTTGGTCCAGGAAACTGAATCTTGCAGCTAAGGCGCATTGGATCTCAGTTACGAGCATCAACGAACCAATTTCGAGAGAGAACGGATTACAAGCCCATGTTCTTGAAGATACGACCCAATAAGATGTTCCAAGCCCAACCAAGAAGTTTAAATTAGACTTAGTTGAAAATCAGGCCAAATTGTCAAAGTGGTCCAATTTGTAAAATTTTAATTCTTTAAATACTTAGTTTTAATTTTTGACTTTATGAATAACTTTCTATATAAGAATTCAGTCCAAGAGGCTCATTTAAAGGCCTTGGACGGAATTCCCTTGAAAGGCAACAATTAGGGTTTTTTTTAGTTTTCCTAGTAGGGATAGGAAAGAAGTTAGGAGGCCTATATATATGGCTTGGCCGACCACCCTTATACATGATACATTGAATTCAGATTTTTTTTGTGGAGTAAAAACTCTTTTTGAGTTTCTCCAAGAATTCTCTCTTGAGTTTTCTTTAGAAGTAGTTTTAACAATCTTTTTGATTGTGGGAGCCATCTTCAACCCTCTTATCACCGTGTTTTTACATTGGAGGGAAGATTAGAGCCGTTTGAGGGGAGTTGTGAAATCTTTCTTGATTTCAAGGCTTCTTAGGACTTTCTTTATCTTTCTTGCTGTTTATTCCTCTTTAATTTTTTCTACTTGTGCCGAATTATTGCTTAACTTGTTTTATTGTTCTTGTTGCGTTTCAGCCATTTCAAACTTCAAGATCTGTTTTGGCAACATTCTTTGGCATTAAGAAACGTCATTTATTCATATTTTCCAGATTTCTTGCCGCCCAAGTATTCTATTTTCTATCTCGACTTGGGTTTCTTGATCTTTGAGATTAAGTTTCTGCTTTCTGTTTCTGATTCAGCCCAAGTGTTTATAGCTTCCATATGATTTTCTCGTGACTTGGCAACTCGATCTTGGTCCGCGTGCAACCCCCTATCATTTTTTTTGGCTTTGGGGAGTTGAAGAGCAAGGCTAGTCCAAGTTTAAGGCTATTTGGTGGTATAGATTAAGGACTCTTCTTTAGAAACATTAAAGGGCATTATGGCACTCAATTGGGATATTTTGATATACTTGTAATGAAAATTTGAGACTTTTATTTGGATTCTAATTTTGAGATGTTATACTTGTTTTTTTTTTAAGATCGATTTTATGGTTAAATGTTGTATGGATCATGGTTTGTTGCTAAGTGATATCATGTTGATTGAAAACATGGTGATTGAAGCATGAAATTTTCACTAATACATTTTAATTGTAGCTTGTCATGGAGTGGATAGCTTTGTGGCTAAGGTAAGTCCATTGTATGATTTAATTGTTGTTTGTTAAGCATGATTTTGAATATTTAAATTATGAATACATGTTGTTTATTAGTTGTAATTAGATTAATTTAAATTGTGTATACATTATTAAAGTAATAAAACTTAGCTAATATAACCTTAATGAGTAAATGGATTAAGGAGAAATAGTTAATTAAAATAAATTTTAGGGGTTTCCCAAATTAATTAAATGGAAGTTGGTAATCATTTAGAATTAAAATCGGAAGCATTTATTTTTACGTGGTAAAATGACTAAAATACCCTTAGGGTTAAATCCTTAAAAATATTTTTAAAATGGTTTACAGATCGCTTTCGCAATAAGTTAGACAATTATTAGTTAAAATTGAGGTGTTATAAGGTTAGGATGTGTTTTGGGGTAGTTTGTGCTGGAGAGTCACTTCAGTGGCTAATGTGTCACTGCAGAGTCGGGTCGGTCCGTTTCAGTCGGGTTTGAGGTGTCACATTTTATGGTATCAGATCCAAGTTTGTTAAACATTAAAGGTCATGGGTTTTGTAACCAA
The DNA here is from genome assembly GCF_007990345.1 of Gossypium hirsutum. Taxonomy (NCBI): domain Eukaryota; kingdom Viridiplantae; phylum Streptophyta; class Magnoliopsida; order Malvales; family Malvaceae; genus Gossypium; species Gossypium hirsutum. The sequence continues at coordinate 30,143,613 of NC_053444.1, forward strand.
TATGCCATTCAAAGGCACCACAATTTGCATCCAAACATCCCTTACCTAAACATATCCATATGCTACATTTCATGCATACAAACCTAGTCCATATAAGTACTAAAACACACCACATATAACCATTTTCAAACCATTCAAAACATACCATAAGACCCTTATTGACAAGCCTTAACAAGTGACCAAAAAATGACAACCTTTGGTAAACACTTAAGTGCACCAACCAAATATAATCTTCAAAACATAAACATATCAAAGCACCATTACACAACATCCTATACAAGCCATTATAAACCTTTGTCAAAATCTCAGAAACTACCGAATTGACTTTTGGATAGTGTGATAGATCTCTGAAAAATTTCTGAACCGATTGAGCTTCTGATAATCTATAAAACAAAGGAAAGAAACTATGTAAGCAACGAGTGCTTAGTAAGCTCATATAAACCTTAAACATAACTTCCCATTTCTATAATACAATTCATAGAATAAGTATAAACCAAAACCAATGCCATAAGCTGAATATGAGCCTATAAAACACCATCAAAACTTACAAGTTAGTATAATTGTTCATATATATATAAAATCAATCATAAGATATGTGGTCTACCATGTATAAACATAACATTTTACATTATCAATGTTACCATAATGTCATGTTCCATAGCATTTGCATACTTACCATTTCCTTTTCCTTTTCTTGCCTGTTGAACCATTTAAAATTTCATCGGATACTCGGGAAAGCTCACACGAAGTGTGCCTTTACATGGAACTACAACATTTCCTTTACATAAATACTCACACGAGCTGTGAAATGGGCCTGCTCACATGAGCTATGGGTCAAAATGTAAGCTACACGATGCTACTTACATGAGGTGTGGAGAATTTGTAACAAATGCAGGACCTCATCCATTGAATAGGACATTCAAGACTAACACCCGAAACATGAAATCCCTAATGACATATCATTTGTATCCTAAGAATTCCTAAGGTTCAAACTCGACTTAATATCCGTCAATTCATCGTAGCATTTATACATTTATAAATATAAGTTCGTTTATATCAAATCAACATAATGAACATTCAATTTAACTAGCATGAAAGCGATTACAGTTCATATGAACTTACTTCTTTAACTAGGATGTAAAAGTAAGATCGAGTTAATCCAAAGCTTTAGCTTTTCCTCGATCTAGGTCTGAACGTGGTTTATCTTGATCTAAATAGATAATTCCAGTCAATTAAGTACTTCTAGAATTCAATTTAGTCCATATTTCATATTGATGCAAAATTACCGATTTGCTCCTAACATTTTAACTTTTTCATGATTTAGTCCCTAAGTTCATAATTAGAAATTTAACCATTTTAATCCTCCACATAGGCTAACCGAATTTCTTAAGGACCCATATCAACCCACTATAACCATTATTTCATAAATTTAACATGAAATTTTATTATTTTCACAAATAAATCCTTAAATGCAATTTCATAAAAAATTACTTAACAAAACATATTTATTTTTCAATAAAGTGTAATATCCCTAAATCGGGACGAGTATTTTTGGGTATATTTTTCGGGTTTCGAGTGTGAATTTGGGAATTTATGTTGTTAATAGTTATTTTTAAATTTAATTTAGGATGTCAATTTCATCTAAAATTGATTAAAAAATAATCCGGAAAAATAAAAATATTTTTGGAAAATTAATTTTAAAGTAATTAAATAATTATTAGTGAAAATAATTAATTTGGGTTGAAAAAGAATTTTAAAATAAATTTTATTGGGGGTTAATTTGAGTTAAAATTAAATATTAATTAAATTAGATTTAATTGTAAAATAAGGGAAATTTTGGAGTATTTATGTGGAAAATAAACCTTTATATTCAGAATTTTGGAGGGAAAGGATTAATTGGTAAAGTAAGGGAAATGTGGGAGTGGCCATTGGACAAATTTCCTAATTTTTAAATTTCTTGTGGGTTGTTTAAGTTTTAAACCCAATGCATCTAGCCTACTTTTCTCACCATTTACATCAGATTAGAGAGCTATAAAATTCATTTTATTTGCATGGTTCTAAATGTCTATCATCAGAGAATAGATTCAGTAAATTTCCTTCTCAAAATACTCTCTTTTCACCCAAAATTATTCACAAAAGTTGCCAAAAATATTCTAAAATTTCTCAAGATTCTTGAATCAAGATTTTTAATCAAAGGATTTAGAATGAATCAAAGGTAATTATTATTTCAAAACTTATTTTTAAGATGATTAGAAGCATATTTATATGATTTAAATGATAATTACATGATCTTTTATCAATGTCATCTTCTACAAAAGCTTAAGGTGCTTTAATGGTGGATCTTTAATTTTGAGAGGAAATCCACAAATCAATGGATGTTCCAACTCAAAATGGATCTGTTAGAAGGTTTTTGATCTTATTTATCAAGATTAAACATGTTTTGTAAGGTAATTTAAAGAAATTCGAATTTCATTATCTTCTTGAATCGATTTTCTGGATTTTTGTGAAATTGATTTAAATGTGAAATTGATGCTTAGTATATGCTTATTTGGTCTAATATTGATGTTTATAAGTGATTAGGAGGGCTGGAGTGATCGATTTTGTAAGGAATCGAGTTTTCGACATGATGATATATATCTAGTAAGGTAACTTTGGGTTAGAATTTTGTGTAGCCTAGTTGATGAAAATTTCTGTATATTATATCTTTTGAAAGTTGTTAATATCTATTTTATCTCTGTTGAAGCTCCGAATCTTGAAGAGGATTGAGCTAATCGAAATTGAAGCTTGGATTTGCTTGGTTGATCACTTGGTTGTGGTTGTGTTAGTTGTGTGGTGAGTGTTATTAAAGGGTGGTTTGGTAAATTGACCCTTACTTATGCTTAATTGGATCATTAATTACTGATTGAAAATATTTAATTGAGTTTTGGTTGGTTAATTTTGCAAGATTATTGATATATGTTTAAGTGATGAAATTTTTGTTAAGTGTTGGTAAGTGAGCATCTAGTGATTTTATGTGCTTGATTTGATTGATTATAATGGTGAACTAAGCAAACATCCTAGAGTTTTTGGTTCACGGTATGTTGATATTTCAATTGATAAATGAACATTGATAATAGGTAATTGGTATGCTAGATTTAATTTGATGTTAAAATGGCTATGTTTCATGATTCACATTGCATTTTGGCACTTTAAATTGAGCACATTATTGACTGAAATTATGTTATGATTGATTGGTTATATTGGCATTATAGCATGGTGGATCCATTGGATATAGTTGGCATACCATAGAATTTGAGAGTACTCACCATATTGATATGTTACTTGTGAGAAATGAGGCTCTAGGTGGACTGATTTGGAGTAGATAAAGGAGTGTTGAGCTTGTGTCTCCATTCAACGGGACTTCTTTGAGGCGATATAAGGGAGTGTGTGGCCTCAGCCCACTCAATCTGGGACTAATTCTGATTCAGATTAGGAGTAAGGAGATCCATTTATTCAATGTATGATCACCCGATTAAGCCATGATTTTATATGCCAATATAAATGTATGAAATGTTATATGCTAAATTGATGATTATATGCCATGATTAATTATGATTTTTGATACATGGTTAAACATATGACATTGAACTATTATGGATTAATATTGTGATTCTCAAACACTCCCATACACACCCAAATCACTTAGCCATTAAGGCAAAAAAAGAAATTTGTGTCACTTCCTTGCACAACTAAATATTTATGTACAGTCTCCTAACTGTTCCCTTGTTCAAAACCTCTTTCTTCTAGGCCCAAAATTTGGGGTGTTACATACCTAAAATCAAACCATTTCTAAAACCATTTCATCCATAACTCCTCAAAGCACTTACGCACACATTCTAGGGGTTCAAACACCATTTAAACTTGCATAAACATACCATTTCAAGCATCTTAAATCACCTAACCAATATGCCATTCAAAGGCACCACAATTTACATCCAAACATCCCTTACCTAAACATATCCATATGCTACATTTCATGCATACAAACCTAGTCCATATAGGTACTAAAACATACCACATATAACCATTTTCAAACCATTCAAACCATACCATAAGAACCTTATTTACAAGCCTTCACAAGTGACCAAAAAATGACAACCTTTGGTAAACACTTAAGTGCACCAACCAAACATAATCTTCAAAACATAAACATATCAAAGAACCATTACACAACATCCTATACGTACCATTACAAACCTTGGTCAAAATACTCAAAAACTACTGAATGAAATTTTGGATAGTATGATAGATCTCTGGCAAATTTCTGAACTGATCAAGCTTTTGATAATCTATAAAACAAAGGAAAGAAACTACGTAAGGAACGAGTGCTTAGTAAGCTCGTATAAACCTTAAACATAACTTTCCATTTCTATAATACAATTCATAGAATAAGTATAAACCAAAACCAATGCCATAAGCTTAATATTATCCTATAAAACACCATCAAAACTCACAAGTTAATATACTTGTTCATATATATATGAAATCAACCATAAGATATGTGGTCTACCATGTATAAACATAACATTTTACATCATCAATGTTACCATAATGTCAAGTTTCATATCATTTGCATACTTACCATTTCTTTTTCCTTTTCTTACACGTTGAACCATCTAGAATTTCATCGGATACTCGGGAAAGCTCACATGAAGTGTGCATTTACATGGAACCGTAACATTTCCTTTACATAAATACTCACACAAGCTATGAAATGGGCTTGCTCACACGAGCTATGGGTTAGAATGTAAGCTACAAGATGCTACTCACACGAGTTGTGGAGAATCCGCAACAAATGCAGGACCTCATCCATTGGTAGGACATTCAAGACCTACACCCGAAACATGATATCCCTAATGACATGCCATTTATATCCTAAGAATTTCTAAGGTTCAACCATGACTTAATAACCGTCAATTCATCATAGTATTGATACATTTATAGATATTAGTTTGCTTATATCAAACCTACATAATGAACATTCAATTTAACTAGCATAAAAGCGATTACAATTCATACGAACTTACCTCGATAACTAGGATGTAGAAGTAAGATCTAGCTAGTCTAAAGCTTTAGCTTTTCCTAGATCCAGGTCTAAATATGGTTTATGCCAAATTCTATCGTAGATTCATCAAAGACTTTTCCAAGATTGCTAAACCCTTATGCAAATTATTGGAAAAGGAAACAACATTCAACTTTGATGAAGAATATTTGAAAGCTTTGAATGATCTAAAGAATCAGTTAGTTTCGACACCAATTATTGTCACACCGAATTGGAAATTGCCATTTGAGTTAATGTGTGACGCAAGTGACTTCAAGGTAGGGGCCGTGAAGGGCTGGTGAAGCAACAAAGTTTTTCATCCCATATACTACGGAAGTCAGACTTTGACGAGAGCTCAAATGAATTATATGGTAACAAAAAAGAATTACTTACTATTGTTTTCACTTTTGACAAGTTTTGATCTTATCTTGTAGGTACTAAAGTGACTATTTATATGGATCATTTGATAATTAAATATTTTCTCGCTAAGAAAGATGCCAAGCCGAGATTGATCTAATGGATACTTCTACTTCAAGAATTTGATCCAAAAATTGAAGATCGAAAAAGGGTAGAAAACCCGGTAGCAGGAGCCGTAAGAGGGAACTTCTACTCTTGTACCCATACAAGAAACATTCCTAAACGAACACATACTTATGGTAAGTCATGTTTATAACACCGTCTGATTTATTGATTTCACTAACTTTTTAGCCCTTGGTTTAGTGCCCTTTCATAAGACATATCAACAAAGGAAAAAGTTCTTTCACGATGTGAAGCACTCTTTCTGGGAAGAGCCATACTTGTTCAATAAGTGCGTAGATTAGATGATCAGGAGATGCATGGCAGAAGATAAGGTACATGAAATATTATATTAATGTCACACAGTCCCGAGTGGGGGACACTTCAGAGGTTCACGTACTGCGGCCAAAGTATTACAAGCCAAATTCTTTTGGCCAACTTTATTTAGAGATGCGCATGCCTATATAAAAAGTTGTGATCGATGCTAGAGGGTTGGAAATGTTACTAACACAAACGAGGTGCCCTGAACAAACATCATTGAAGTAGAATTATTTGATGTTTGGGGTATTAATTTCCTTGGTCCATTCATCCTTCTTTTGGTAACAAGTACATATTGTTAGTAGTAGAATATGTATCTAAGTGGGTTGAGTCTGAGGCATATCCGACAAATGATGCCAAGGTAGTGACAAAGTTCTTGTAGAAACATGTGTTCACAAGGTTTGGAACTCCTAGGGCTATCATCAGTGATCAGGGGTCCCATTTTGTGAACAAATGATTGAAATGGTTACTCAATAGACATGGAGTGAAACACAAGGTTGCCAAAGCTTACCATCCGCAGACAAATGGGTAAGTTGAACTGGCAAATAGAGAGATAAAGGGTATACTCTAGCAGGTAGTTTGTTCGAACCATCGAGATTGGTCCAAAAGACTGGATGACACTTTATGGGCATACAGGACAACATACAAAACACCTTTAGGGATGTCTCCCTATAGGTTGGTATTTCAGAAAGTCTGTCATTTACCCTTGGAGTTAGACTATAGAGCTTATTGGGCTCTTCAACGACTCAACTCAATTCATTCACAACACATTCTTTCTTCACTCACTTTTCTCCCTTTGTTTTCCATTTTCTTCCTTGTCCATTCCTTTGTCGATTTCTCCTCTTAAGAAAGAGCTTTCTTCCACCTTAGAGTAGCAACACTTAAGCATTCATTGAGGCCTTGAATTGACAGAACGAGCAGAGAAGAAGAGATGCACTAGTGACTTCAGAGAGACATTGGATTTGTTTCTAGTTCCCTACTCTTTTATTTTCTTGATTCTGTTATGATGAATACTCATTGTTTTTTTACTCTTGATTTAATTAAAATGGCTTAAATTTAATTTGTGTTAGATTGATTACGTTCTATTCCTTAATTTATTAAAAATCATGTTTGTGTTGTTATATATCTTGCTGATTTGCTCAATTAACTAAAATCATGTTTGTGTTATGCTTGATTTAAATTGGAAGGTAACAATTGAATTAATTATTTAAGCGGATTGAAATTGTAGTTAATGGACACAATATTTAATTGGTGCATGTTTAATCTTCTAAGGTAGCTGGAGGTTACGATATTAAACAATACATTAGCCTTGCATAACTTGTAGGATTTTGTGATTAAATTGTTTCATTATAGAGATATATTGTTACCCCACTTAATCTTTTACTTGCTTGTGAAAATTGAATTAATTGTTTGAATTGGCATAGAGATATGTAAAAGAGATCATTTTAATTTCATAAGTATGTATGTATGTGCATTAACACATTTGCTTATTAAAATTTGTTTAATCAGTGGAATTGACATAGAGATATAGTCAAGAGATAAATGGATTTTGGTAGGTGAGTATGTTCATAAGTTAGCAAATTGTCAAGTTACCGTGAATTAAATTTGTAACAACATGAACATGGTTCTGATTATGTTAAGTTAAAGAATACAACTGATCTAGCACATTTATGTCATATTGATTAAAACTTATTTTTGAATCCGTGCATTGAAAATTGTTATCTTTATTTTACTTAGTTTAATTTTTAATCTTAATAAACCCCTTTTCAAATTATCAAAACTTCACCACCAACTTGTTAAATTATTTATTTCATAAATATTTCTTTGCATAGTCCCTGTGGGTATGATAACTCGACATTTACTTGTCACTTTATTACTTGTTGCGGTTGTGTACACTTGCACATAAATATTATTTGTCTCAAACTTATGTGATGTTTAGGTTAAATTATGCCTTGCAAAAGACCTCGTGCCTCTGTCCATGTTGAAGCATCACAAAACAAATTTCACTCTGAAGAAGCCAAAGTAAGATATGTTAGGATAATCAAAAATTAGAAAATGCTTCTAAAAAAAGGCTTTACACTGATAAAAGCAACTATATTGATTTCATGGCGCACATTCGACAAATCGCTGAAGCCCTTAATTGGTAGTTGTTTTATGAGAAAAGACCTAGTGCAGATGAAGGGTTAGTTCTTGGACTTATGTGAATTTGACCTCAAGCGAATTAATGAAAGTTTCTATCTAAGGAATCAAGGTGCCAATAAGCTCAAACGCTATTAATGAATTGTTTGAATTACCTAATTTTAAAGACGACGAATATTCTTCTTTGATGAGAAATATTGAGGCTGAAAATTTGTATGAAATTCTTAAGGAACTTATAGTTTGGGGTTCTAAGGGACTGTGTCAAAGCATGGAACTCACACTTGTCGTAGAGAATATTTGACACCATTAGCGAAGGTATGGTTCTATTTCATTCGACTTAGCCTTATGCTTATTTCATATGGGACTACAATTTCATTAGAGCAAATGGTCTTGTTATACTTGATTTTAATAGCAAAGGCCATTAATGTGAGAAAAATCATTCTAAGAGAAATGCAAAATTGTGCCGCTAGACGTTCTAACCCAACATACTTTCCCTTTACGATAACAATTTTTTGCTTGAAAGCTAAAATTCTTGCAAACATAAAGAAGACAAGTTATAGTTAGGGCACAATCATAGATTGGGACCTCTATCGAATAGCCAGAGATTCTGTTCTGTAGTAACAAGTTGAATTGAGTGAGGATCCCGAAAAAGAAGAAGAAAATCCCACAGAGATTGAACCAATGCAATCAACTAAAATCCCTGATAAGGCAAAACCAATTGAACCAATAACTGAACCTAACATGGCAACCTGAACATTCAAAATTCAATCACCTTGCCTAGATCTTCGTGATGAATTGTCAAAGTTGATGGACTTAATGCAACATATGCAGTGGGAACAACAACAAGCTTACTGGAGATATTCAAAAATACGGGATGACTCAATGAGAAGCGATTTTATGAAAATATTCAATGACCTATTTATTTTTGTGCCTGAGTTTCCAAATTTTATATTTGAACCATGGAGTCTAATATTGAAGAGGGAACGAAGCGATTCATGCAAAAACAAAGACAATAGAGCAAAAGATGAGTCAGATTTTGAGGGATCTGTAAATAAATAAAAATGGGGGATCTTTACTTTATTTCCTAGGATATTTAATATTTTTAGGATTAGGTTCTTTTAGGATTTTTATTTCTCGCATAATAAAATAAGAGGAGAAATCATAAATAAAAATGAACAAGTTGCAAAGTATGAAGTGTGGTAATAGATATATACATGTCTAGGATTAGATCTAGGGAGAGCTTGGTACTTAAGCAGTTAAATTTGACTCACTTCCTCTTTTATAAAATCCTACCTGGTGTATTGTATATACTCACTTATAACAATGGGGACATTGTTCATCTTAAGTAGGGCAACTAAAAATTGAAAACTTTTTTTAAAAAACATATTTCTTCTTATTTTATGAATTTAATTATAATTTTCCTTAAAAATGTGAATTTCTATTGATTATGCTAAACTTTAGTGTAAATAAAGTTCTATTATCTCAATAATTATTATGTTAGCTAAATTATGACATGAATGTTAGTCTGAATAAAATATGTGAATCATACTATGAAATTTTTAACTCCTTATACAAAAAAACTAAACATGCATAAAAGTTTAGGTCTCTAGAATTGACTTAGTAATTTCTTAAGGCAAAATCCTAGGAGGCATGGAATTTAGAAAATGATTTAGGCAAACTTTGTTTGGACCTTTGGAGCCTTTCAAGCCAACCTTAATGAATATTTATCCCTTGAAGCCCAACTTGAGACTATATGGCCTGATTTTCTTTAAACCTTACAATTATAAGCCATCTTTTCTCTTATACTCACCTTGAAATTGTCCCAAACACTAGACTTAGTCAATCCATAATATTCTTTGAAAATAAGTTTAGGGAGTTGAGAAAAAGTACCAAAATGCTAAAAAAATTGTAGTCCATTTATTAAGATGCTCAAAAAAAATAGAGCATATGTACTCAAAAGAAATAGATGTACAAAGAGCATGTGTACTCAAGCTTAAAAAAGTTGGTGAATTTGGAGGTAATTATTCTGAAGGTCTGATTCAAGTTGAGTATAAGGTTTTAGCTCAAAATTATCTATCTTTTACTTACTCCTAGCCTAGCCATGTTACAACCTATATAAAAGACCTATTGATTCAAAATTCTATGCTACCTACATTAGTGGAGAGAAATTACTATTTTCAACATATGAAGGCATAAATTAAACTTAGTGATTGCAGTTCAGTCTTAAATGAGGGAATAAAAATCAATTGGTAGGATTTTGACATGTCTTTACGAAGAAAACATTTAGTGTATTTTTGTTAGCATGATGATAATTGAGAATAAATAGAATAATATGTATACTTGATCTGCATAATCTCAAAATTCTTGTTCTTTTGCATAATTGTGCTAAACTCATAGTTATGAGGAGAAATGGTTTTTGAAGAAATTTTTCAATGGTTATTTCGAGCAATTTTACTTGTGATTTGTGCATTACTTGGGATGAGTAATGAATTAAGTTTAGGGGGTGTGGAAACACAAAAATATATAGACTTTTTCATGCCCTTTTAAACTTAAATTTATGCAATTTCATAGTAATTCTTGTAAAAAAATAATTATAAAATAAGTAAATTGTACTTAAATTATTAACATATTGAATTTTAATTAATTTTATAATAAATTTTCATAAATTTTTATTTATTTTCGACAGATTTTCACAAATGGTGAAAATTGGCTAGGCAGACATTGTTACGAACTCAAAATTGTGAAGCAATTTCTGAAGCGTTGAGGCAAATTAATTTTTCAGCTTAAGACGATCCAAATTATGAATATTAATACATAATATAATTAATTTTAATTTTAATCCAATTTATTTTGGGTTAAATAATAATTATTGATTATATTATGCAAAAGAGGCACAATTGTGCTAACACGAAAGACTAATCCAAATGAGCATTCGGGCTGCCCAAACCCGTGTTGACCCAATCAGCTCAAATTAGCTGATTTATTAACTTGCAAATCAGCCCTTGAAGTCTCCTTAAAATCGCATTTAAACCCCTCCACTTATTATGCTTTTGTAGATTTTCCCTTAGCCAAATATAGCAAGTTGAAATCATCAACAAATGCATGAGTGGTGGCCGGTCATGGGGGGAGTGAATGACTAATATTTCTTGCTAAAATTAGCAGCCAATCCCACCTATAAATACCCCCTTTGCTACTCATTTCATAACACAAGTCAATTCATTCACAATACATTCTTTCTTCACTCACTTTTCTCCCTTTGTTTTCTATTTTCTTCCTTGTCCCTTCCTTTTCTAATTTCTGCTCTTGAGAAATAGCTTCTTCCAGCTTGGAGTAGAAACACTCGAGCATTCATAGAGGCCTCGATGTGTGACATTATATATGTGAAAGTTTCATGAAATAATTTTATTGTTTGAGTGCTTAATTTAAGAAAATGGCTTAAACGTGTAAAATGAAATTTTAGGGGTTAAATCTAAAAGCACCTAATTGTTGTTGTCTTTCTAAATGGGAGGTTTAAAGATGCAAAAAGACCAAAATTCAAGATAGTGGGTCGCAATGGACAACTTTATCCTTATGTTATATGAAATATAAATTATTTATTTAAAGGTTAAAAAGGTAAACTAATAATACCTTAATATATGTTAATTTAAAAAATAAAGCAAAATTCAATGGTTGTCATCTTCATTAGGCCAAAACAAGCTATGGAGAAAACCATTAAAACAAACTTAAGGTTCGGCAAGTTACAAGCTTGATTCAAGGTAAGTTTTATTTCGATTTTTGATAATTTTTACGTTTTTGAGATCGTTGCTTTGTGTACTACAAGACCCATGCTTTAATTTTAGAATTTGATGGTGATTTTGAGATATGCCATTGATGAATGTTTGAGCTTTTTGATAGTTGATGATGAAATATGAAAGATATGTGAAAGATTAACATGTTTTGTCTTTGAATTTTTTGTGAAATTGAGTAATTAGGGCTAAATTGTGAAAATAAATTTTTGAGGGAATAAAATGTGAAATAAATGAAATGTGTGGACTTGTATGAACACTAGGAACATTCGGCCCTAGCATGCTGTGTTTAAATTTTGTGTATTTTGTGTTTTGTGCAAAAAGGACTAAATTGCAAAAAGTGTAAAATATTAGGGTAAAAATGGTAATTTGCCCATTTATATATTTTTTGATTTAATTGAATGATTTGAAGAATAAAAAGGCTAAATTTGAATATGTTTAGATCAAGAAACGAAGAAAACAGAATTGGATCGGGGAAAAAAAAGTAGTTGAGTAGTCGATCGTGTCCGTCGATATCTGAGGTAAGTCAATTAGTAATTAAATGTTATCTAAATTGAATATATATATTGATCATACATATGATAAGCTAGAACTTAAAATATGTAAATTGAATAAAACTTTGTAATTTTCCTATTTGATAGTCGAATATAGAATTGATCTTGGTAGGTTGATTTTAATGATACAAATTACATGTATGTTAGCTAAAGTATGATTTAAGTTTAATGATATGAAATTAATAGTAGAATATATATACACATAGACATGTAATTCGAATGTAAGGCTTAATTTCTTTGGGTTGAATTTAAAGTTATGAGTTATAAATATATGGTTCGAAAGTATATTACAAGTTCTTGAGCTAAGATTTAATATCATGAATTACATATATTTATATGCATGTGGCTCGAACATACATATATACATATATTCAAGTTCTTGAGTTGGAGAATTGATGTATGAATTTTATATACATAAGGGGGTTCGAACATAGGTTACAAAATACTTTGAGCTGAATTTAATGTTTTTGAGTTATATCTATATGGTTCAAATGCATGTTTACTATGAAGAATCGAATATAATTCAATGTTGTGGATATATGGTTATTGAGTAAAACTTATGTAAATATAAAGAACTATACAAAAGAATCATCTTTGTATTTGAGATTTTCAGGCTTGTGCCTAGCAGGCTTAATGCCGGTGAAATATTTTAGACTATACGTCTAGCAGGCTTAATGCCGGTAAAATATTTCAGACTATACGTATAGCAGGCTTAATGCCAGTGTACTGGATCAGGCTTCAAGCCTAGCAGGTTATGTGCCGATGAATTTGTTCAAAACATGTGTTTAGAAGGTTCTTGTCAATGTAATATTAAATGCAGTTGGACATGTGAATGAATTTATCTGCAGGTGTAAATTGGCTTAGTTGATAACTAAGTTACCATAATAAAGGCTTATATATATACATATTAAGGTATGTTTGGATTAATAGAAAAGTATATGAAATTAAAAGTATAACCAAGAGATGTATATTGTCTTTCTAAAATAAGTTAATTGCCCTTTTATTTATTAGTTAAATTTTATCTATGCTATTGACTTACTAAGCTCTCAATGGCTTACTGTATGTGTTTGTGTCTGCTTATTTTTGTCTTATAGATTTTAAGGTTGTTACGAGCTCGGGGACCATCAGTAAAGCTTATCACACTATCGACAAATAACGGTATCTTAAGTTGAAATTTCTTTTGAGACTATGGCATGTATAGACTAGCTTTGAAATTGTTTATTTTGAAAGTATATATGTATTAAAGCCGTGCGAATATGGCTTAGTTAGCTTGTCTGGCTCGGTTTGGTTTGAATTAAAGATTATGCATATTTTGGTTGTGGTTTGGCATTATATGAATTATGTCATATAAATGAATGTTATATGCAGTTGTTTGATTTAGTTATAAGCTGAATATATATATATAAAATTATTATAGATGGAAGTGTGCATTGTTTTAGAATTGAGTTTGGTCATGAATATGCTAATGAAAAGTTAAACTCGTGAGGTTGGATTTTATATGAAAGTATATATGTATAAAATAGGATATGAAATGCTTTATTATGAGGTAATGAAATGAAAACTTTTGTAAGTGATTTATATATAGATAATTATGTGTATGCATATGCAGTTTTGGCATATATATATTTGATAAGTAAAGTTTTGGCTTTGTGGTTTATGACATTTTGGACTAAGATGATGTTTGACTATGTATGTTCGGTTTGGTTATAGTATAATGTTAAGTATAATGTTTCATATTTTAATTGAGCAACCGTTTGATATATATATATTCGGATACATCTAGATCAATTAAATTTGGTTGAGTTAATAAGTAATGCAACCTTGTTTTAATAGAAATGGTTCAATATGTGCATTTAGCATTTAAAGTAAAACAATGCAAATTTGACATAATATAATTTTGTATTTATGCATTTAAATATTAAATGTGGTCAGAACATTTTGTGCATTTGCATTGTGATAACTAAAATATGTATATGCCATATCATGATGTTATTTATAAGATTAAATTTATAAGCTGTACTTGTATTATTTTTGAATTCGACAAATATAGAATATGTTTTAATGTTTATATGCAAGATGTTTAAATAAGTGTATAAAAATTTATTTATTTAAAACTGCTTGGTAATGTCTCGTAACCCTAATTAGGCGACGGATACGAGTTATGGGTGTTACACTCGAATTGACAGAACGAGCAGAGAAGAAGAGAAGCACGCTAGTGACTTCAGAGAGAAACTGGATTTGTTTCTAGTTCCCTACTCTTTTATTTTCTTGATTCTGTTATGATGAATACTCATTGTTTTGTTACTTTTGATTTAATTAAAATGGCATAAATTTAATTCATGTTAGATTGATTGCGTTCTATTACTTACTTTATTAAAAATCATGTTTGTGTTGTTATAAGCGCTGGTGATTTGTTCAATTAAATAAAATCATGTTTATGTTATTCTCGCATTTAAATTGTAAGGTAACAATATTTAAGCAGATTGAAATTGTAGTTAATGGACACAATATTTAATTGGTGCACGTTTAATCTTCTAAGGTAGCTGAAGGTTACGATATTAAACAATACATTAGCCTTGCATAACTTGTAGGATTTTGTGATTAAATTGTTCCAATATAGAGATATATTGTTACCTCACTTAATCTTTTACATGCTTATGAAAATTGAATTGATTGTTTGAATTGGCATTAAGATATGTACAAGAGATCATTTTAATTTCGTAAGTATGTATGTGCATTAACACATTTGCTTATTAAAATTTGTTTAATTGGTTGAATTGATATAGAGATATAGTCAAGAGATAAATGGATTTTGGTAGGTGAGTATGTTCATAAGTTAGCAAATTGTCGAGTTGTCGTGATTAAATTTGTAACAACATGAACATAATGTTAAGTTAAAGAATGCAATTGATTTAGCACATTTATGTCATATTGATTAAAACTTATTTTTGAAATCGTGTATTGGAAATTATTATCTTTATTTTACTTAGTTTCATTTTTAATCTTAATTAAACCTCTTTTCACATTATCAAAATTTCACCACCAACTTGTTAAATTATTTATTTCATAAATATTTATTTACACAGTCCCTGTGGGTACGATAACTCGACATTTACTTGTCACTTTATTACTTGTTGCAATTGGGTTCACTTGCACATTTTCATCGTTCCAAGCTTCAGTTTTCTCGAAGATTGATGTGAGATATGGGTATTATTAGTTTAAGATGAAGATTGTAGATGTTAAGAAGATAACGTTTAGGATTCGTTATGGGCATTTTGAGTTTCTTGTCATTCCATTCGGGTTGAGGAATTTGCCACATTTATGGACATGATGAACCGTGTATTCCATTCCTATCTGGATCAGTTTGTTGTGGTTTTTATAGATGATATATTGGTGTATTCTCAATCGGAGGATGAGCATGACAGGCATTTGAGAGTGGTTCTTCAAATTTTGAGGGAGAAATAACTTATGCCAAGATGAGCAAGTGTGAGTTCTAGCTTCGAGAAGTGGTTTTTCTTGGACATGTCGTGTCAGCCGAGGGTAATCGGGTTGATTCAAAGAAGGTTGGGGTGAACTTTGATTGGAAGTCGTCGAGGTTTATGTTTGAGGTCAGGAGTTTCTTGAGCTTAGCTGGTTATTATCATCATTTCGTTGAGGGGCTTTCATGTATTGCTGCTCGGTTGACAAAGTTGCTTCAGAAGAATACTGCCTTCGAGTGGACTAATGAGAGGTAAAGGAGTTTTGAAAAGCTGAAGTCGGTTCTGACTAAAGCACCTGTATTAACATAGCTAGAGTTTGGTAAGGAGTATACTATTTTCAGTGATGCTTCTTACATAGGATTGAGTTGTGTGCTGGTGTAGGAGGGAAAGGTAGTTGCTTATGCATCGAGGTAGTTGAAACCGCATGAATGTAACCATCTGACCCATGATCCAGAGTTGGTTGTCATAGTCTTTGCACTCAAGATTTGACGACATTACTTGTATGGTGAGAGGTGTGTGATTTAAAATAATCACAAGATTCTTACATATCTCCTTTCCCAAAAGGAGTTGAACTTGAGACAGAGGCGTTGGATTGAGCTATTGAAGCACTACGATTGTGTGATTGAGTAACATCCGGGAAAGTGTAAACTGAAAAATATATAGGATTTTTCCTATATAATTCATCACATATTTACTTAAATTTGTTGTTAAAACCAAGTAATTGTTTAATAAATTAATGAAATATGCTAAAATATGAAATTAGGACATAAAAATTATTAAAATGTGATTTTATACTTTATTATATAGTTTTCATGCATAAAATGGTTTATTTTAAATTAATTTGAGCATATTATATTTTTAAGCTATAATGTGGGCCATGCATGATTAAATTAAATAATAAAATATAAAGTTATATTTAATAATTCATTTTTAATATTTCATTAATAAATTGGATTTTAATTAATTAAGTAAATTGATTAATTAAAGTGGTTAAATTATATTATTTGGTCCTCTAAACTATCTACTATTTTTGGACAGCTCTGAGAGTTTTCTTCTAATTGCAAAACCGTCCAAATTGGGGACCAAGTCAACCCAATTTTCGACTGCACATGGATGTCATTAAACATTTTTTTTGTTTAATTATACAAAGTCCTTGAAGAGTTGAAGAAATCAGAGATTTTCCTGAAGATTTGCTGATGACTGAGTCTTAGTCCTGAGTTGTTGTGGCACTCAAATTGACCAAAAATCAAGGAAAAATCAGCCACCTTTCCTCAATTCATGGCCGACCACTCTTGGAGGAAGTTTCAAAGGATGGACACTTTTATTTTTAGCAAACTAGCTCCCTTGCCTCACCTATAAATAAAAGTTCATTTCTCAGTTTTTCAATCATCCCATCATCTCTCACTCATTCATCATTCTCTAAACTCTTTTAGCTATCTTTCCCCTTCATCTTCCTTGCAAAAGGATTTTAGCAATTAAGCCGCTTAAAGAACCCTTGGTTGGCCACCTTGGAAAGCCATCAGAAAAGGAGCAACGCAAAGAAGTGAATGAGCCTCGTCAGTCAGGGTCTTGGGTGACAGCCACTCTGAATTAGGTTTAATCTTTCTTTTCTTTAAATTTAATTTAAAGATGTTTGCTATGTGTTCTTTGTTCTTGTTTACAATGATGATAGCTTAAATTTATTTAAACTAGGATAATTATTTTGATTAAATAATATTTATTTGATTCATGCTTATAATGTTTGTGCCTCAATCGATCATGTTTTCAATTAAAATCAAGTCTATATTTCATTCATACATGAATGAAATGCACTTGAATTAGCTGAGCGATCATAACCAGACGACGGCTAATGGACGCATAATTGAAATGTGCATGCTCAATTTATATCCTAACCTGATTGAATTGCAGGTTGCATAACAACTCTAACCAAGCTCTGTGATCTGCATAGTTTTTAGATTTGTGTGATTAAATTGTTTCAAACCTAACATGTCTCTGTTACCTCATACGAATGCTGAGAAACCCTTAGTAAATAAGGATCAGTAAAATGCGTATTTACTGAGTAAAGGATTCTGAAAGGACCTAATGTGGTTTCCAAACTCATGAAAGATTGAGTTGCCATGGAATGTTTTTCCAAATGTTATTAAGCATGTTCATAATAAATTGAGTTTAATTAAAGTAATTGTCCTAGTTTATTTATGTTATAATTGTTGAAAATTGTTTTTAATTTTACTAAAATCTATTTCATTCATATAGTTTGCATACTTAGGATAATTTGCATTAGGGATCATTGCATTTAGTTTAATATATTTTAATCACCACTTCTCAACTATATTGTGTTTTTTATTTACCAAATTGTTAATATAATTTTACAAATTAAGTGACTTAGCACAAATACAATCCCTGTGGAGATGATAACTCGATACTTACTTATTACTTGATAACGACTGTGTACACTTGCACAAACCCCAGCATTACAGAAAGGCGAATGTTGTTGCTAATGCCTTGAGTCGGAAGTCCTTGATTGACTTGAGGATAATGTTTGCAAAGTTGTTAGTTTCCGAGGATGGTGGTTTGTGGGCTCAACTTTAGGTGAAGCCAACCCTTGCACAACAAATTCGAGAAAGACAGCCGTTTGACGAGAGTTTGGTGCGTCGTATCCATCAGGTTGAGTTGGGTGTTCTTGGAGATTTTGGTCTCAATGTTGATGGTGTCCTTCGCTACAGAGGCCGGATGTGTTTTCTAATGGATGGGGATCTGAGACATATGATTCTTACCAAGGCTCACAGTTGTCCATATGCTATACATCTCAGTGAGAACAAGATGTATCAGAATCTTCGGGTTTTATATTGGTGACCAGGGTTGAAGAAGGACACAACTGATTTTATTGGTAGATGTTTAGTTTGCCAGAGGGTTAAAGCTGAGCATCAAAGTTTGTCTAGGTTACTTCAGTCGATTAGGATTCCAGAGTGGAAATGGGAGCATATCATGTTGGATTTTGTTTCTGGTTTGCCATTGACTCCATCTCGGAAGGATTCATTTTGGGTGATAGTGGATCGGTTTACGAAGTGTGTGCATTTCTTTCCTGTGCGTACGACTTTCAGTTTTCAATAGTTGGTCGTGTAACATCCTTAACCCATATCCGTCGTCAAAATAGGGTTATAGAGCATTACCATGCAAATTGACACTATACATAATTTCAAATATTGACATAAACATGATATAATCCATTCATTCACATACATATCGTCCCTTAATCGAGCCCTCGAGGCCTTAAAAATACTTTAGAAACAATCAGGGACTAAATTGGAAACTTTGGAAAGTTTAAGAAAAGGTTAGAAAAATTAGACTGCAGGGGTTGGAACGACAGAAATGTGCAAGTGTACACAATCGCAACAAGTAATAAAGTGACAAGTAAATGTCAAGTTATCGTACCCACAGGGACTGTGAAAAGAATTATTTACGAATGCTATTTAAAACACTTTGGTGAAGAAAAATATTATGTTTGAAGAGGGTGATTAAAAACTAAGATTTTAAACTAAGTGAACTAAATAAATAAATCTCAAATGCACGATTTCAAAATACGATTTTATTCAAGATGACATAATTGTGTTAGATTAATTACATTTCTTAACCTAGAATTATTAAACTCATGTGATGCGAACCTGGTCGCATCATGTTCCGATACATCTCGATGACATTGGGATTGACCTAAACTTGAAGGGCCCAAGTGCAAGATGAAACATCTCTTAGGCCTAATTGATTATTGGGCCAATGTTTTTAAGGACTTTTTTTAATTCAATATATTTTTATTTCAACTAATAAGTTTGCATATTTTTAATTTTAGACTTGCATCTTGTGTGGCGTTCATCCATCTAAATATACCTTTGGTTCCCACTTTGCTAAGTAACGAATCTTTCTTGCTGTTTAAGTTCTATTATTCATCTCCATCACTTACTTTTTCTATCCTACTTCTTTGTTAAACCGAACCCATCCATAGGTATTCCATCTAAAATCCATCCATCTATTAGCCACCTTGAACTTATTCCAAAATACAATTCCATACTTAACCAAAATTCATCCATTTTCGAAACCAAATGAAACTTCCTCATTGACGATCGGGCAACTCAAATACGACTCGACTCAACACCAAGGTGGATCGTATCATCATGTTTATATTGTTACGAATAAGTTCACGGCAACTCGGTAATTTGCTAACTTATGAACATACACACCTACCAAAATATCCATTTATATCTTGACTATATCCTTATGTAAATTCAACCGATTAAACAAATCTTAATAGGCAAATATGTTATTTTACATACATACTTATTAAATAGAAATAATCTCCTATACATATCCCTATGTCAATTCAAACAATTAACTCGATTTAATAAGCACATAAAAGACTATGTGAGGTAACAAAGTATCCTTACCTTGAAACAATTTAATCACAATAATCTTGCAAGTTATGCAAGGCAAATGTATCGTCAGATACCGTTGCTAATCTAACCCTCAGCTACCTTAGATGATTAAACATGCACTGATTAAGTACTATGTCTATTAATTACAATTTCAATCCGTTTAAATAATTAATTCATTAGTTACCTAACAATTGTAATGCAAGAATAACTTAGTCATGATTTTACTTAATCAAGCATCTTACCGAGGCCTATAACAACATAACACAATTTTAATAATTTTAACAAACGAAATGCAATCAACCTAACAAGAATTAAATTTAAGATAAATTGATTAAATTGACCATTCCAACAACATAAATATTCATAGATATGTTCAGCATAACAACAACAAAAATTAAAAAGATAAGGAAGAAGAATCAAATCCGGTGTTTTTTCGTGGCTTGACTAGTTGCTCTGTTCTTCCTTCTCTATTGTCCTCGTCGACCAAGGCTACTATGAACACTTAATTTCTGCTCCAAATAGCTGATGAATGCCCCTTTCCCAAGAGGAGAAATTTGTAAGAGAGCAAGGGGATTTTGGAATGGAAAAGAAGAGAGAAGGTGGAGAGAAGAGAGGAAAGATATGAATGCTTGAGGTGTGTTTTAAAATGACCAGCCTAAGGGGGTTTTTATAGCTGAGGAGGTTGCTAAAAATAGCTAAAATTATCATCCAAAGAGCCATCCCTTGGCCGGCCACACATGTGGCAAGGTTGATAGTTTCAACTTTGCTAATTTAGGCTTGGGGCAAATCTATAAAGCCACCAATTGTGGAGGGGTTTGAATGCAACTTGAACAAGTCTTAAAGGGTCTCTTTGCAAGCTTAAATAATCAGCTAATAAGCTGATTTGGGTCAGCTCTTAGGAAGATTTTTGGGCTGTCCATTTCTTGGTCTGTTCGGTTCACTAATTTCAGTTCAACTGGACTACTTTTTCATAATTAATTAATAATAATTTATTAACACAAATTAAATTAGATATAAATTAAAATTAATTATATTATAAATTAATACATATAATTTTGGACCGTCTTAGGCTAAAATTTAGTTCACCCCGATACTTTAAATTGCTTCTCGATTTTGTGCTTCTAGTAGTGTCTGCCGAGCCATTTTTCGCCCTTTGTGAAAATTTGTAGAAAATAGCCAAAAATCATCAAAATTAATTATAAAATTAACTAAAATTCAACATGTTCATATTTTAAGTGCACTTTAATTATTTTGTAAAAATTAATTATTTTTTGGACAAGAATTTTATCGAAACTATATGATTTTAAGTTAAAAAGGGTATATAAAAATGTGTAAATTTTTGTGTTTCCAGGGGTCACGCATCCATGTGGCCAAGCCGTGTAAAAATTGAAATAGGGACACATGGCCGTGTCTCAGCCCATGTCCTTACTTGTGCAACTCTCTGAGTTGGGTGACACGCTTGTGTGCCAGGCCGTGTAAAAGGTCGTGTAACAGCCTGACTTGTATGCATGTCGCCTGGCCGTGTGTCACACATGGCTGAGTCACACGCCTGTGTCTCAGGCCGTGTGGACATGAAATTGACCAATTTCAAGCCATTTCTAACACCAACTCATGCAACCACCTAAAAGCATTTTGAGCACATAATCAAGGCATCATAACATGATCAAAACCAACATTAAATGACCAATTCAGTAGTCCAAGATCATTCAACCAATATGCCATACAAGACACCTCAAATGTAAACATACAAATTTACCTAAACATATATATACTTGACCACATTTCATTCATAAACATCTAGTTCATTTCCATATCAAAACATACCATATCTTGACCTATACCATTTCAATATAAACTTGCCATTTGAGTAATACCATTCATGCATCACAAGCACTAAAATGACACAATTAAACCATCGTCAAAATGGTACTAAGACAACTTATACATGTCAAAATCATCAATCAACTTTCAACTAATATCAAACATAAGTCCACCTATATATGCCATTATAAACTTGGCCAAAACATAAAAAACAACCGATATATTTGCTGGATAGTGTGATAGATCTTCGACGAGCTTCCAAACTGGTCAAGCTTCCGATCATCTATAAAACATAGGAAAGAAAACTACATAAGCACATAATGCTTAGTAAGTTCGAAAAACATGAACATAGCTTACCATTTCAATACATAACATTAAGATTAAGCATTACATAATCAAACACAAGCTTGGCACAAGCCTAAGTACCATCAACAACACATGTTAGTGCATTTAAACATTATTCACTTGAATTAACATGGGGTAAACTATTTGTACATGAGCATAACTTACCATTTCAATACATAACATTATTCACTTACTTCGATGTCAAAGACGTAGAAACGAGATCAACTAATTCGATATTTTAGCTTTTCCTTGATCTAGGTCCGTACGTGGTCTATCTTGATCTAAATAGACAAATTCAATACATTTAATTCTTCTATTATTCAATTCAGTCCATATTTCATATTTTTACAAAATTATTATTTTGCCCTTAACATTTTAACTTTTTACAAATTAGTCCTTAAGTTCATAAATTGAAATTTAAGCATTTTAATCCTCATCTCATGCTAGCCAAATTCACTAGGGACCTATATCGATTCATAAAAACTATCATTTCACAATTCCACCATGAACTATTATCATTTTTACAAATAAGTCCCTAAATGCCATTTTCATCAAAAATCATTTTACAAAACTAGTTTATTTATCAACAAGGACTTATAATATTTCATTAAACATAAAGAATCATGTAAGAACATTCATGAAAAACCTTATATCTTTAACATTTTTGCAAATTGATCTCCAGGTTAGCTAGGTTAAGCTACAACGATCCCAAAAACATAAAAATCATTAAAAACGGGCTTGAAAAACCTACCATGCATGAAGGTTAGCCATGCCGAACCCTAGCTATGTCATCCTTAAAGAATCGATTGAAGAAGATGATATAAAGGTGGTATCTCTTTTTTCTTTTCTTTTTTTTTTGTTTTATTATGATTTATTTACTATTTCACAATTTTACCCTTTAAAAACATTCAAAATTTTAATCTTGCCATGAATGTCCACTAACTATATAAATGGTTTAATTACCATCTAGGTCCTCTCACATTAAAGTTTCATAGCAATTTTCCCTTTTTACTAAGATAACTCCACTTTTGTTTCTTTTATGATTTAGTCCTTTACACTTAATTAAGCATGCAAGTGTCAAAATTTCTTAACAAAATTTTTATACTACCTTACTAACATTCCATTGACATTAAAATAATAATAAAATAATAATTTACTCGTTGGATTTGTGGTCCCAAAACCACTATTCTAATTTCACTAAAAATGAGCTATTACAGGTTGAGCTTTACATGAGGGAGATTATCAAATTGCATGGAGTTTTAGTTTCTATCATATCGAACAGAGATCCACAATTCACATCGAGGTTCTAGAAGACATTGCATGAGGCTTTGGGTTTAAAGCTTCACTTCATTACAGCGTATCATCCACAGTCAGATGGACAGCCTGAGAGGGTGATCCAGATTCTTGAGGATATGCTTCGAAACTGTGCTGTTGATTTTGGTGGTAGTTGGGAACAACATTTTCTGTTGGCTGAGTTCGCGTGCAATAACAGTTATCAGAGGAGTATCCAGATGGCTCCGTTTGAGGCATTTTATGGTAAGAAGTGTAGGGCTCCACAATGTTGGTATGGCATGCAGAAGAAGAGGAATTTGGGTCCAGATTTGGTCCACGAGATATGGTAGGAAGCTTATCATCTGTGAGCAGTTGATGGCTACTTCAGACAGATAGAAATCTTACGCTGACTTGAGACGTCGAGATATTGAGTATCAGATTAGTGATAAGGTGTTTCTGAAGGTCTCGCCTTGGAAGAAGGTTTTGAGGTTTGGAGGGAAAGGTAAGCTTATTCCGAGGTTCATTGGCCCTTACAAGGTGATTGAGCAGATTGGACCGGTTGCTTATCGTCTTCTGTTTCTGCTTGAGCTTGAGCGCATTCACAATGTCTTCTATGTTTCCATGCTTCGGTGGAATAGATCAGATCCTTCCCATGTTGTTCCTGTTAAGGAGATTAAGGTTCGATCTGACCTTTCGCTTGAGAAGGAACCAGTTGCAATCTTAGATCGTGAGGTCAAGGTGCTACGTAGTAAGACAGTTCCACTGGTGAAAGTTTTGTGGCACAACCACAAGACTGAGGAAGTCACTTGGGAGTTGCAAGATATCATGAGGTGTTAGTATCTGTATTTTTTTGATTCAGGTAAATTTCAAGGATGATATTGCTTTTAAGAGGGGAAGAGTTTTAAGGCCCTAAAAGTAGGTCTAGTAGTTTTGGGTAAGTTTATCGAGTTTCGAGTGAAAATTAGAAGTTAATTGGGGTTATTAGTAATTTTTCTCTTAGTTTAGTTAGCTTAATTTTATTTAAAAAATTCGGGACATGTATTAAATATTAAAAAAACTATTTTTATAGTTTTAAATAATTTTTGGGTAAAATAAATATTTTGGGTCAAATTAGAATTGAAAAAAAAATTAAAATGGGGGTTTAATTGAGAGAATTTAAAATATTAATTACATAGGACCATATTGCAAAACAAGGGAAATGTTTGAGTGGTATTATTGCAAATTACCCATATTTTAGAAATTTTGGAGGGAAATGATTACTTTGTAAAACAAGGGAATTGTGGGAGTGGCCTGATGGCAATTTCTCCAAATTTTGAAAATCAGGTGGGGGTTCTTTAGCTCAAAAACACTACAACCCCCTCAGTTTACACACAATTTTCACCCGATTTCTAAGCATTTTCTCTCATTTTTCTTTTTTATTTTTGAAGTCTACATATAAAAGATTATATCTCATCTTTTATTTTCTCCAAATTCTCTCAAAATTCTCCAGAAAATATTTTCAAAGTTGGGAAAAATTCATCCAAGTTCTTCAAAGATCTTGATCCAATCTTTAATATTGATGATTCTAGATCGATTAAAGGTAATTTCTGAACTCTAGATTCATTTTAAAGTTGTTTTTAATAATTATTTTTATTGATATCGATTAAAATGGTTTTTCAAATCTTGATCTCTTCTCTCTTGAACATGAAATTCATTAATGGTGAATTCATGGTTTTGAGTTGGAATCCAAGTTTAAATGGATATCTAAGCTCAAATCATGTTTACTAAGATGTTTTTTATCAGAAAAGAAAAGATTAAACCCGTTTGATTGATCAATTTTGACAAATCCATTTTTAACTAAGAACATGAGTTAATTTTCTAAAAAAATTAAGAAACAGTTTGTTTGATGAAATTGATGCTTATGTTTCATGTTGATAGATCAAAAATGATGTTTAGAAATGGCTTTTGGTGCAGAGAAGGTCATTTAGGGGCTAAAATTTGTGTTTCGGCTATATCGTGAGTTTTTGGTAAGGTAGATTGGAGAGGCATTTTAGATCCATGTAATTCATGATTTTTTTATTTTCTTATAGTTAATGATAACTTGGAACATGTATTTTATCTCTGTTTAAGCTCTACAGTGAGGAGAGGCCATTGTTCAAGGCCCAAACACAGCTGCTTGATACACTTTGGATTGAGAAGAAAAGTGTGAAGGTGGGTGGTTTTTAAAGGCAATTGGTAAACATGCCTATTTACATTATAAATTGAGGTTTTGAATTGTGTTTCTAATGATTCAATTGTATCTCAAATGGTTTAGATTATTAAAATTAATTTTAATTTTATATAAGCATATTTGTAAATAATTTATGGAAATTGTGACAGCCCAAAGTTGACCCTAGTCGGGAAGTGGTTTCGGGACCGCTAAACCGAGTCACCGAAATGTTGAATGTGATATTTATTGTCTAGAATATGTAATTATGAATGTGTGAAAATTTCAAGCTTCGATTTAGTCGATTGCATGTGAATTTAGTCAATAGGACTTATGTGAGAAAATTTTAAAATGTGATAGGTCAATGTGTGAGGACCTATTAGTGCATGTGGACAAAGGGGGGGACTTGCATGTCAAATTTCCCCCCCTAATGAGTAGTGGCCGGCCATGACAAGGAATGATGGGCAAAACATGTCATGAAACATGTTTTGTTAATGGAAGAATAAAATAAGGAGTATGGGTAATAAAGAAATGGAAACAAAAGAAAAAAAATGTGTGGTTGCCCCCATTGCCGTGAGCTAAAGAGAAGAAAGGAGAAAAATTTGTGTTCATCCTTTCTCACCTTCATTTAGCCTAAATTAGAAAGAAAAACAAAGAAAAAAATTTCTCATCCTTTGGTTCATCCTTGGCCAAAAATTTTAAGGAGGAAAGAAGAAGAAAGGTGAAGAGATTCGGCCATGCATGTAGCTAGGCTAAGGTATGTTTGATGATGTTCCATGAGATGCATGCATGTTTTAGTTGTTAGCTTGAGTTCTACCTAGCCCATGGTCTAAATCTTGCTATGTGATGGAAATGGCACTTGACCATGGATGCATCATTCTTGGTTGATGTTTGATGTTGTGGTGATGAGGCATGAGGATGAGTTAAGATTCGGCCTAGGTGGAGGTTGTGTTAATGCCATTGCATGCAAAATATGAAGCTTGTTAATGATGCATGTGATGATGGCTTGATGATTCTTGAACCTCCTTTTTAGCATTTTTGTGTGAGCACATATGTGCATTGGTTGCTAAATGGAGAAGAATCGGCTAGCAAGATGTGTGCTAAGGCCGAATGTAACTTTGCATGTTAATGAGCAATGCATGTGTTAAATTGATGAAAAGGGGGAGGATGCTTTACTAGTGTGTATATGTGTGTATTAAGTGTTGAAATCGACCCCAAAAATAGACATGCATATTCGGCCAAGGGGAAAGAAATTAGCTAATATGTTGTGTTGATGCATGATTTTTGCATGTATGAGACTTTAATGTCTAATGTATAAATATGGGCTAAGTGCCTTGTGTTCATCTTTTTGATGCCTAAATGATGAAATCAATTTATTTGTTTAATTAAGCTCAAGAGCAAAGGGGAAATAAATCCGATAAAGGGAAGGAAAAAGTGTCGAATAGCTAGCGGAATCGTTCGACAACACCCGAGGTAAGTTCTTGAGTAAGAGAGCTTAAATTACGATGTGATTAAATCATGTTTTAAGCAAATTAAAATCATGCTCTATGAGTGGCTATTGAGCCGAATGTGCAAGGATGGTGTGTGCCTTGTGTTGAGTTTTGCTAATGAAAAAGAAATACGAATGTGCCATGAATTATTGTTGAGGTGCATGATTAATTGAATGCTGTCCGGGCTAAGTCCCGAAGGCTTTGTGCTAAGTGAATATATCCGGACTAAGATCCGAAGGCATTTGTGCGAGATACAAATTCCGGGTTAAGCCCCGAAGGCATTTGTGCGAGATACAAATTCCGGGTTAAGCCCCGAAGGCCTTTGTGCGAGATACTAAATCCGGGTTAAGTCCCGAAGGCATTCGTGCGAGTTGTTAAATCCGGGTTATGTCCCGAAGGCATTGTGTGAGTTACTAAAACCGGGCTATGTCCCGAAGGCATTTGAACGAGGAGCTATATCCGGTTAAATCCCGAAGGTACGTGATTCGGTAATGAATGAGCTTGCTGTAAAATTCCAGCGAATACTCGAAAAACATCCCAATATGGGGATATGTTACGTATGTGTTGAATTTAATCGAGCCCTTACAAATAAATGTTCGCTCAGTTGATAAACGAGCTACCGGCCTTCGGCTAAGTTAGTTTATTGTGTATGTACATAAGGGTTGTTAATGTTGTGAAGCAAGTTTGATATCGGTAAATTGCGTATTATGAAATATTC
The DNA here is from genome assembly GCF_007990345.1 of Gossypium hirsutum. NCBI lineage: Eukaryota > Viridiplantae > Streptophyta > Magnoliopsida > Malvales > Malvaceae > Gossypium > Gossypium hirsutum. Next base: position 30,171,739 of record NC_053444.1, read on the forward strand.
CGTTTAGCTAAATGTGTGCTATTCTTTGTGTATGCTGGAATTCCTTGCTCAAAACTTACTAAGCATAAATTGCTTACTCGTTACATTGCTCCTCTGTTTTATAGATTTTTTGGTTCTCCAGCTATCGGACTCGGGATCTTGAAGTCGAAGTCGCCCACACTATCAAAGGCTCTTTTGGGTACTATTTTGGTTGAATTTTGATATGGCATGTATAGGACTACCCATTGTTGTCTTTCGAGTACTTTATGAAATGTATAAGTGTACAGCCATGCGAAAATGGCTTGTAGAAGTGGAGTATGGCATTAGACCATTCGTGTTTATGAATGTATAAATGGTTTCATGATGTAACTATAGTTGGAATGGAAGTGTTGAGCAAATGATCAGCCATTGGAATGGCTAAGTATGATCATATGTGGGCATATGTATGACAAGGCCCTAGTTGGTCCATGAAACCCCGAAAATAGGTAAGGTTTACTTTGAAAACAGAGGCTGACAGCAGCAGTGGTGTGGATTGGAAAAATCACAAGAATTCGTAGGAGTGGAATTAAATAGTGAATAAATTATGTAATCGAACCTTGATGAATCTACTTTCATATGAAAGTAACGAAACAATCATATGAACAGTACAGTAAGAGATATTCAGGTTCTTGTGGGACAGGGCCAGAACAGTTTCTGGATTCCCTGTTCCGACGTTGGAAATTCACTATAAATTGACCAGAGATATTTAGGAGTCATACCATATATGTATGGATTCCTCTCTGAGTCTAGTTTCCATAGAAACAAACGGCATCAGTATTGAAGCTCTGTGCAGAGAGATATCCAAGTCGTAATGAGCAAAGGTCAGTGTAGTCGACCCCTGTAACATGGGAGACTTTGACTAATAAACTGTACTAATTGGCCCGACCAAAAATTCTAGAAAAAATTACATAGATGGGGACATGAGTCTAGTTTCAGGGAAAAATCACAAAACTGATTTTCGAGTTGTGAAACTCAAGATATGATTTTTGAAGCGACTAGTACTCAGACTGGGCAGTGTCTGGAAAAATTTTTCAAAGTTTGTTAACATCTCGTGTCCGACTCCGGTGTCGGTCTCGGGTTCGGGGTGTTACAGAAATTGTGAATTGTGTGTTTGATATGATTGATTTGGATTCTATTGAATAAAAATTGGAGCATGGATTACTGTATATTAGAGCACTTGATGATGGTTTTATGATTTGTTTTAGATACATTGACAAAGACACATGTTGTACTTATCTATGTTGGTACTAAAATTGCTAAGTGATATGATTTAAATTGAATTCTTATATCATGAATTAAGTGTTTAAATATCATTTCTTATGCCCTGTATGATTGGTTATATTGGCAACATTGCATGGTGGATCCATTGGATATAGATGGCATGCCATAAGATTAGTGAGTACTCACCACTATATGTGTTATTTGTGAACATATGGCTCTAGGAGTATTGATTTTGTTGGAGTGAAAAAGAGAGTGTTGAGCCTTTTTCTCCATTCAATTATTTACGATTTCGAGGCAATATAAGGGAGTGTGTGGCTACGCCCCACTCAACCAGAGTATTTTATTCGATATTTGGGAGATCAAAGATCCGTTTATCCAATGCATGATCACATGTTTATATTTTGCCATGGATGTCATTTGCCAATATAAGTGTTTGTTTGTTAATTAAATTATGTTTCCATATGCCATAATGAATGTTATTTTTACTCGTGGAATAACATATGGAATTATGATGTTATGATGTTGCATTGTTGTTGGAAATTTCAGTCAATTGAATGTTATAATTGAGCATGAAAATATAATTGAAACTATGATTCATATACTCGAAATTTGATACATGATTTGCCTTGGTTTAAGTATGTTTTTGGTGTGATTTACTTAATGAATTTATGGCCATTCACTGAGCTTTTTCAGCTCACACCCTCACAGCTTTCTGTAGAGTTTTCTTTTGGGCTTTGGGGAGTTGAGGAGCAAGGGCAAGGTTGGTCCAGGTTGAAGGCTATTTGGTGGTATAGATTAGGAACTCTTCTTTAGAAACAGTAGAGGGCATTGTGGCACTCAATTGGGATAATTTGATATACTTGTAATGGACATTTGAGACTTTTATTTGGATTCTAATTTTGAGATGTTATACTTGTTTTTTTTAATGATTGATTTTATAGTTAAATGTTGTGTGGATTATGGTATGTTGCTAAGTGATATCATGTTGATTGAAAACATGGTGATTGAAGCATGAATTTTTCACTAATACATTTTAATTGTAGCTTGTCAAGGACTGGATAGCTTTGTGGCTAAGGTAAGTACATTGTATGATTTAATTATTATTTGTTAAACATGATTTTGAATATTTAAATTATGAATACATGTTGTTTATTAGTTGTTATTAGATTAATTAAAATTGTACATATATGATTAAAGAAATAAAACTTAGCTAATATAGCCTTAATTAGTAAATGGATTAAGGAGAAATGGTTAATTTAAATGAATTTTAGGGGTTTCCCAAAATTTATTAAAAGGAAGTCGGTAATCATTTATAATTAAAATCGGGATTGTTTAGTTTTATGTGGTAAAATGGCTAAAATACCCTTAGGGTTAAATCCTTAAAAATAGTTTTAAAATGGTTCACAAATCGCTTTCGCAACAAGATTAGGCAATTATTAGTATTGAGGTGTTATAAGGTTGGGGTGTGTTTTGGGGTGGTTTTCAGCTGGAGAGTCACTTCGGTGGCCAATGTGTCGCTCCGGATTCGGGTCGACCCGTTTCGGCTGGGTTTGGGGTGCACACTCATGGTTTTATCTCTTTTCATCGATTTTTCTAGAATGCATAACACACATGCAAGAGTCAGATTAAGGACCCACTTGAAAAACCCATCATATAATGAAACTGTTCAAGACTGAACACTCAATTTATACAGACACCCAAACTTTTCACATCTTATCGCATATTTCTAGACACACTCATATAACCGTATTTTAAATTTAAGATCCATTGTTAGAAAAACATATCATACTCAAAAAAAATTTATAGATATAATTCATCATCGCAAATATCCATGCACTTGGGCTCGTCTAAACTTTCATCAAATTACAAGTCTAAGTTATACCCCTTTTTTATCAGACCTTACTTGCATACTCATCATTCTACTTTTCATTCATAAATTTTTGCACATAATAACTTTATTCTTACATCCTCTAGTGTTTTACTCGTCTAATCAATACTTAAGTTTTTTTCATTAATTAATCATCTATACCCATAGTTCATGTAACACCCCGAACCCGATACCGTCGCCGGAGTCGAACACGAGGTGTTAACAGACTTCAAACCACTTATTCGACATTTCCCAGACAAGCTGCCGATCTGCGTACTAGTCGCTTTAAAAATCATATCTTGAGTTTCACAACTCGAAAATCAGTTTTGTGATTTTTCCCTGAAACTAGACTCATATGCCCATCTCCATAATTTTTTTCAGAATTTTTGGTCTGGCCAATTAGTACAGTTTATTAGTAAAAGTCTCCCATGTTACAGGGATCGACTACACTGACCCTTGCGCATTACGAATTGGATATCTCCCTGCAAAGAGCTTCAATACTGATGTCGTTTGTTTATATAGAAACTAGACTCAGAGAGGAATCTGTACATATATGGCATGACTCCTAATTATCTCTGGTTAATTTATAATAAATCTCCAAAGTCGGAACAGGGAATCCAGAAACCGTTCTGGCCCTGTCACACGAGAACCTGAATATCTCTTAACATACTGTCCATATGATCTTTTCGTTACTTCTATATGAAAATAGACTCATCGAGCTTCGAATACATAATTTATTCATCAATTAATTCCACTCCTACTATTTTTAGTGATTTTTCGATCTCACGTCACTGCTGCTGCCAGCATCTGTTACGAAAGCAACTATGCCTATTTCGTGATTTCTCCTTGATCTAACTAGTAATTCATCATACATATCACCAATTATGATCATGACTAGCCATGCCAAAGGCTAATCATTGTCAAACTTCCCCCTACTACACTATTGCCATATCATGAATTTTAACACCAAAATAATCAACCATGACGTATGGCATAAAAAGGTCGAATTATCAAGATTTGCGACCTAACGTTATGAATCCAAACCCAACCGAACATTTATGCCATTTTCGCATGGCTAAAAGATTACATACCAAAGTTCAAACACAACATAATAGCCTATACATGCCGAAATGTTCTCCTAAGCCAACTAAGAAGAAAGTACCAAAACTTGCTATCCGGTGTGATGGCTTCGATGACGGCCCGACCACGCAAAAAGAGACGAGTCCAAGAAACCTAGAATAGGTGACAAGGAAACACCGAGTGAGTTTATAACTCAGTAAGTCATAAGCAATGCACTACCATCCATTAATAACATTATCACAATAGGAAACAAAATGGAACGAGGCTAGTTACTCCATCCATACCGAACCATGCCATAGTTCCTCAGACCCATCGGTTCAATCTCATACCAAATCATGCATTCACATTCCATATACTCATCAATAGGATATTTGAGGCATTTTCATACATCATTTTATTTTCGTTACAATCATACAACTAAACGGCCTTTCACCTATTCCACGATAAATCTTATGTACGTGACTTCAAGTATATTTGTCACATAGGTTCAAACTTACCAAGCTCAACTCCAAATATAGTCATAGCACCTATTAGCCATGAACTCAAGGTACTTACCAGATCCGCTGTCCGTGATCGACTCAATAATGTCGCACACTTAGTGTCCATAATGATTCGAAAGTATATATTAAGTCCGCACACTCAGTGCTATATAATCAACTCGCACACTTAGTGCTATATAATTAAACTCGCACACTTAGTGCTACATAATCAAACTCGCACACTTAGTGCTACATAGTCAAACTCGCACACTTAGTGCTACATAGTCAATTCGCACACTTAGTGCTGCACAATTTAAACCCGCACACTTAGCGCCAATCTCATGGTCATAAATGTTTATACCCGCACATTTAGTGCCGAGATCAACAACTCAATACATCTCACCTCTTTTCTTTTCATTCAACACTTTCATCATCACATACGTACATGCATATATATATATTTATTCATTCCATTCAGCATCATTACATAAACGTTATGACCATTTGAATTAATACCAACTATATGCTTAATGACTTACTTGGTGTTGGGTAAGACGGTTCCAATTCGGCTACTCGATGATCTTTTCTTTGCCTTTGCTTGATTCTCCTCCTTTAACTCCTTGAGCTTGATCTATAAATCAACTAGTTTAGCCATCTTGCTAAACATTCATAATTCAATTACACATGCATATGTATGTTTGTATATTCGGCAACCATCCTCACTAATTACCCATTTAGTCGATTATACACATAATTAAAGGTAACATCCCGAATGGGCATACTTGTGTATATATACATATATATGTATATATATACTTCGGAATGGGCATCACAATTAGATTTAACACCACCTTCATACTCAATTAGATGGCCGAATGTATGTATACATGTACAATGTCAACTATAACATCATTTAAACACCTAATTTCATCTCATGAACACTTAATCGAATTTTCCTAATCTAGCATATTTTCACATCTATTTGTAACATCATGTAAATCCACATATAATTACATTTCTTAAGTTCCACATCTTAATGCCCATTATAGCCACTCCCATAGTCTCAATCTAGCAATCGGCAACACCCACCTTTCCACTATGTTAGCCGAATACTCATTCTCTTCCTAGTCCTAAATTCGGCACCTCCAACAAAATAGCTTAACAATTTCAACTTTCATGCTAACATAACAAGCAACTTAACACATCCATATAACTAGCATGCTAATAGCATCAAGGTATCAACTAAAATTTTTTTAAGCTCCTTAGCCGAATCCTAACTCTCCAACAACCCCAAATCCAACCATGGGATAGATAGAATTTAGACTCATCACCCAAAGGTTGTGTAGACTTCCAAAAATATCATTGAACATACCTTGATCTAAAGGACCACCTTGGCCGAATCTTGCTTCCTCTTCTTCCTCTAGTTACGACAATTGCAAAAGAAAGAAAACATGAACACTCCTTCTTCCCTCCTTATTAAGCATTCAAACTCCCTCATTTTCATGCCACAACATCAAACACTCCTCCTAGATACAAGCAATGGCCGAACTCTTTCCAAGTTTTTCTCCCCTTCTTTTTCTTGGTTTTTCGGCTAGGAGATGGCAAGTATGACACCCATTTTTTTTTGTTCACTTTCCTATTATTATCCCCATCATTTGTTAACAAAAAAAAAACATATTAAATTAGAATGAGTGGAGCATCATCACTTCTTGGCCGGCCACCATGTATTTTATGGGCAATTTGACATGCAAAGCCATGCTTCCTCACCCTATTATTAATTACTCCTTATAATTCATCTATCATCTTTTCTAACCTCGTCAACTAGGTCCTTTTTGAATTAATTCACAATCCTAAAGCTAATATTAAGCATTTAATTTCTCATATATTCACTGTCACACAAAAATTTATGCAATTAAAACACAAAAATAAATTTTTGGCTCGGTAATATGGTCTCGAAACCACATTCCGACCAGGGTCTAATTTGGGTTGTCACAACTCTCCCCCACATAAGAAATTTTCGTCCCCGAAAATCTTACCGGTAAATAATTTTGGATATCGATCCTTCATAGAGTCCTCAAGTTCCCAAGTGGCTTCTTCAATTCCGTGTTTATGCCACTGTACTTTCACTAATGAGATTTTCCTGTTTCGTAGTTCTTTTACTTCATGTGCTAAAATACGAACTGGTTCTTCTTCGTAACTTAAATTAGATTGAATCTCGATCTCCGATGGAGGAATTACGTGCGATGGATCGGACCTATATCGTCGAAGCATCGAGACATGAAAAATGTTGTGAATCTTTTCGAGCTCAGGGGGCAAAATTAATCGGTATGCAACGGGTCCAACTCGTTCGGATACTTCGTACGGACCGATGAACCTCGGACTCAATTTGCCCTTACGACCAAATCTAAGCACCTTCTTCCAGGGTGAAACTTTGAGAAATACTTTGTCTCCAGCCTGATATTCAATGTCTTTTCTTTTCAAATCCGCATACGACTTTTGACGATCCGAAGCGGTTTTCAAACTTTCGCGAATTACTCGAACTTTCTGTTCGGCATCCTTAATCAAATCAACCCCAAGGATCTTACTTTCACTAAGTTCAGTCCAAAATATTGGGGTACGGCATTTACGACCGTACAAAGCCTCGTAAGGTGCCATCTTAATACTTGATTGAAAACTATTGTTGTAAGCGAATTCAATCAAAGGTAAATACCGTTCCCATGAACCATTAAACTCGAGGATGCAGCATCTCAACATATCCTCAAGTATCTGAATTATCCGCTCGGATTGACCACCGGTTTGTGGATGAAAAGCGGTGCTAAAATGCAGCTTGGTACCCAAAGCTTCTTGCAATTTCTTCCAAAATCGCGAGGTGAATCTCGGATCTCTATCCGACACGATAGAAATAGGTACTCCATGTAATCTCACAATCTGAGAAACATACAATTCGGCTAGTTTATCCAATGAAAAATCCGTACGCACGGGGATAAAGTGAGCCGACTTAGTCAGTCTATCAACAACAACCCAAATCGCATCCTTCTTACTTGCTGACAATGGCAGTCCGGACACAAAGTCCATTGTGACTCGATCCCATTTCCACTCGGGTATCATGATCGGCTGAAGTAATCCTGAAGGCACTTGATGTTCTGCTTTCACTTGTTGACATATTAAACATCTCGAAACAAAGTCGGAGATGTCCCGTTTCATACCATGCCACCAAAACCGACGTTTCAAATCGTTGTACATTTTCGTACTCCCCGGGTGAATTGACATTCGGCTACAATGAGCTTCGTTCAGAATCATCGAAATGAGTTCTGAATTTCTTGGAACACACAACCGACTTCTGAACCTCAAACAATCGTCATCATCAATTTGAAATTCGGATTCCATATTCGGAATACATTCAGCCCGTTTTGCAACCAATTCATCGTCGACTTTCTGAGCTTCACGAATTTGATGAATCAATGATGGTTTGGCCTTTAATTCAGCTACTAACACATTGTCGGGTAGAACAGACAAGTGCACATTCATCGCTCGTAAAGCAAACAACGATTTCTGGCTTAAGGCGTTCGCAACCACATTAGCCTTTCCCGGGTGGTAATCAATGACAAGCTCGTAATCTTTCAACAACTCAAGCCAACGTCTTTGTCACAGATTTAAGTCTCTTTGAGTCATCAAATATTTGAGACTTTTGTGATCCGAAAATACATGGCACTTTTCACCAAACAAATAATGTCGCCATATTTTCAAAGCAAATACGATGGCGGCTAGCTCGAGATCATGGGTTGGATAATTTCTCTCGTGTGGCTTCAATTGTCTCGACGCATAGGCCACAACTCGACCTTCTTGCATCAATACGCAACCCAACCCGAGTAGGGATGCGTCACTATAAATGACAAACTCTTTGCCTGATTCGGGTTGCACCAAAATTGGAGCTTCAGTCAAATGAGTTTTCAGTTGATCGAAGCTTTTCTGACATTCCTCCGTCCATTCGAACTTAACATCCTTTTGAAGTAGCTTCGTCATTGGTGTGGCTATCATCGAGAAACCTTTTACAAATCGTCGGTAATAACCGGCGAGCCCCAGGAAGCTCCGAACTTCGGTAATATTTCTTGGAGGCTTCCAGTTAAGTATGGCTGAAATTTTGCTCGGGTCAACTCGAATACCCGTTGCGGATACCACATGACCCAAGAAGCTAACCTCTCTCAACCAGAACTCACACTTACTGAACTTCGCATATAACTGCTTATCCCGCAAAATTTGCATCACTAATCTCAGGTGTTCAGCATGTTCGGTCTGATCTCTTGAATAGAACAAGATGTCATCAATGAACACAACTACGAACCGATCCAAATATGGTCTGAAGATTCGATTCATCAAATCCATAAATACCGCAGGGGCATTAGTGAGCCCGAACGGCATCACTAAGAACTCGTAGTGACCGTACCTCGTTCTAAAAGCAGTTTTGGGTACGTCTGAATCTCGAATCCGCAACTGATAATAACCCGATCTCAAATCTATCTTTGAAAACATTGATGCTCCCTTTAATTGATCAAACAAATCATCAATACGCGATAACGGATACTTATTCTTTATCGTTACTTTATTCAGTTGACGATAGTCAATGCACAACCTCATGGTTCCGTCCTTCTTTTTCACGAACAACACTGGTGCACCCCAAGGTGAGAAACTTGGTCGAGTAAAACCTCTATCCGTCAATTCTTGCAACTGAGCTTTCAACTCTTTTAACTCGGTTGGTGCCATACGATACGGAGCTATCGAAATCGGCGTAGTTCCCGGTACAAGCTCAATACCAAACTCTATCTCCCGAACAGGTGGCAAACCCGGTAACTCTTCAGGAAAAACATCCGGGTATTCACAAACCACCGGCACAAATTCGGGTTTCTTTTCTAACTCTTTGTCATCAAGTACATACGCAAGGTATTCTTCGCACCCTTTTCTTACATATTTTTGGGCCAACATTGCTGATATTACAGCTGGCAACCCCCTTAAGTCCGTAGACTCAATTCGAATTATCTCGTTATTTGCGCACCTCAAATCAATAGTCTTGCTTTTGCAATTCACAACCGCATCATGCGCGGTCAACCAATCCAAACCAAGAATAACGTCAAATTCGTCAAACGGCAAAAGCATCAAATCGGCCGGAAGATAGGATTCTTGGATTTTTAGAGGGCATCTCCTACACACTTTATCAACAAGTACGCATTGACCCAAAGGGTTTGACACTCGAATTACGAACTCAGTAGACTCAACAGGTAGAGTCTTACTGGATGCTAAGGTTTCGCATACATATGAATGAGTAGAGCCAGGGTCAATCAATGCAATCACATTAGTATCAAAGAGAGTGAAGGTACCAGTGATGACGTCAGGGGAGGATGCCTCCTCTCGTGCGCGGATGGCATATGCTCTAGCAGGAGTGCGGTTCTCGGCTCGAACAGCCGTATCAGAGGCCCCTCTCTGACTACCACCCCTACCTCCTAAAATTCTCGGTGGTCTACCTCTAGTTGTCACTCCACTAGGTCTTGCACCTTGAATCTTATTCTTCTCATCAAGCTCCGTGCAATCTCTAATGAAGTGGTCCTTCGAACCGCATCCGTAACAGGCCCTGTTAGTAGACTTACCCCAACATTCACCTAGGTGTCGTCTTCCGCATTGGGGACATTCAGGTTTCTCTTGACGATTATTGCCCACACTAGCTACCGAAGTAGCTCGGGAGCCCGTCGATGGTCTTGCTCTGATGGAAATTCCCGCAGTCGTCCTCGACTTATTAGTGTCCTCCCTGAACTTCTTTACGGCTGAGAACGGAGCTTTACCCGTCGATCTTTTACGATAGTCTCTAGCTTCCAATTCAGCCTTCTTCTTCTCCCTTCCAAGTTCTTCCGCCTTGCAGGCTCGTTCGACTAGTGTTACGAATTCTTTTATTTCCAAAATACCCATTAATAGCTTTAAATCTTCATTCAATCCTTCTTCGAATCTTTTGCACATAGCAACCTCATCAGCTACACACTCCCGGGCATACCTACTGAGTCTTACGAATTCATGTTCGTATTCAGATACTGTCATACGGCCTTGCTTGAGTTCCAAGAATTCCTTACGCTTTTGATCAATGAACCGTTGACTAATATATTTCTTTCGAAATTCCGTCTGAAAGAAGTCCCAAGTTACTCGTTCGTTCGGGACTATGGAAATCAAGGTCCTCCACCAATAGTAGGCTGAGTCTCGCAACAAAGATACAGCACACTTTAGACATTCATCAGGTGTGCATGACAGTTCATCGAACACCCGAACGGTGTTATCAAACCAGAACTCGGCCCTTTCAGCATCATCAGTAACTATGGCCCTGAACTCCTCAGCCCCGCGCTTCTTAATCAAGTCTACAGGTGGCTTACTCAGCCTCACAGGATCAGTAACTGATGGCATTACTGGCTCCGGGGGTGGATTATTCAAATTCGGGAATTGTTGGACAGCCGGATTGGTTCGGGCATACTGCGCGACCCACTCATTCATCATGGTAAAGAAGGCTTGTTTAGCCCCCTCACCTTGATTATTCGCAGATGACTGAGGTTCAATAGGCGGTGTCCCTTGTGCAGGAGCAGCCGCTACACTTTCAACGTCATCCGCTAAGATTCTTTCTACACCGGGATCCATTTACTAATCAAAACATAAAATTTTAACCGTCAGAAGTCATCACACAGTTAAACATTAACATTCGGCATGTATAGCTAGACTCATACGTGCTATGGTAGTCCTAGAACCGACTAAACCATAGCTCTGATACCAATTAAATGTAACACCCCAAACCCGATACCGTCGCCGGAGTCGAACACGAGGTGTTAACAGACTTCAAACCACTTATTCGACATTTCCCAGACAAGCTGCCGATCTGCGTACTAGTCGCTTTAAAAATCATATCTTGAGTTTCACAACTCGAAAATCAGTTTCGTGATTTTTCCCTGAAACTAGACTCATATGCCCATCTCCATAATTTTTTTCAGAATTTTTGGTCGGGCCAATTAGTACAGTTTATTAGTCAAAGTCTCCCATGTTACAGTGATCGACTACACTGACCCTTCCGCATTACGAATTGGATATCTCCCTGCACAGAGCTTCAATACTAATGTCGTTTGTTTCTATAGAAACTAGACTCAGAGAGGAATCTGTACATATATGGCATGACTCCTAATTATCTCTGGTTAATTTATAATAAATCTCCAAAGTCGGAACAGGGAATCCAGAAACCGTTCTGGCCCTGTCTCACGAGACTCTGAATATCTCTTAACATACTGTCCATATGATCTTTTCGTTACTTCTATATGAAAATAGACTCATTGAGCTTCGAATACATAATTTATTCATCAATTAATCCCACTCCTACTATTTTTAGTGATTTTTCGATCTCACGTCACTGCTGCTGCCAGCATCTGTTACGAAAGCAACTATGCCTATTTCGTGATTTCTCCTTGATCTAACTAGTAATTCATCATACATATCACCAATTATGATCATGACTAGCCATGCCAAAGGCTAATCATTGTCAAACTTCCCCCTACTACACTATTGCCATATCATGAATTTTAACACCAAAATAATCAACCATGACGTATGGCATAAAAAGGTCGAATTATCAAGATTTGCGACCTAACGTTATGAATCCAAACCCAACCGAACATTTATGCCATTTTCGCATGGCTAAAAGATTACATACCAAAGTTCAAACACAACATAATAGCCTATACATGCCGAAATGTTCTCCTAAGCCAACTAAGAAGAAAGTACCAAAACTTGCTATCCGGTGTGATGGCTTCGATGACGGCCCGACCACGCAAAAAGAGACGAGTCCAAGAAACCTAGAATAGGTGACAAGGAAACACCGAGTGAGTTTATAACTCAGTAAGTCATAAGCAATGCACTACCATCCATTAATAACATTATCACAATAGGAAACAAAATGGAACGAGGCTAGTTACTCCATCCATACCGAACCATGCCATAGTTCCTCAGACCCATCGGTTCAATCTCATACCAAATCATGCATTCACATTCCATATACTCATCAATAGGATATTTGAGGCATTTTCATACATCATTTTATTTTCGTTACAATCATACAACTAAACGGCCTTTCACCTATTCCACGATAAATCTTATGTACGTGACTTCAAGTATATTTGTCACATAGGTTCAAACTTACCAAGCTCAACTCCAAATATAGTCATAGCACCTATTAGCCATGAACTCAAGGTACTTACCAGATCCGCTGTCCGTGATCGACTCAATAATGTCGCACACTTAGTGTCCATAATGATTCGAAAGTATATATTAAGTCCGCACACTCAGTGCTATATAATCAACTCGCACACTTAGTGCTATATAATTAAACTCGCACACTTAGTGCTACATAATCAAACTCGCACACTTAGTGCTACATAGTCAAACTCGCACACTTAGTGCTACATAGTCAATTCGCACACTTAGTGCTGCACAATTTAAACCCGCACACTTAGCGCCAATCTCATGGTCATAAATGTTTATACCCGCACATTTAGTGCCGAGATCAACAACTCAATACATCTCACCTCTTTTCTTTTCATTCAACACTTTCATCATCACATACGTACATGCATATATATATATTTATTCATTCCATTCAGCATCATTACATAAACGTTATGACCATTTGAATTAATACCAACTATATGCTTAATGACTTACTTGGTGTTGGGTAAGACGGTTCCAATTCGGCTACTCGATGATCTTTTCTTTGCCTTTGCTTGATTCTCCTCCTTTAACTCCTTGAGCTTGATCTATAAATCAACTAGTTTAGCCATCTTGCTAAACATTCATAATTCAATTACACATGCATATGTATGTTTGTATATTCGGCAACCATCCTCACTAATTACCCATTTAGTCGATTATACACATAATTAAAGGTAACATCCCGAATGGGCATACTTGTGTATATATACATATATATGTATATATATATACTTCGGAATGGGCATCACAATTAGATTTAACACCACCTTCATACTCAATTAGATGGCCGAATGTATGTATACATGTACAATGTCAACTATAACATCATTTAAACACCTAATTTCATCTCATGAACACTTAATCGAATTTTCCTAATCTAGCATATTTTCACATCTATTTGTAACATCATGTAAATCCACATATAATTACATTTCTTAAGTTCCACATCTTAATGCCCATTATAGCCACTCCCATAGTCTAAATCTAGCAATCGGCAACACCCACCTTTCCACTATGTTAGCCGAATACTCATTCTCTTCCTAGTCCTAAATTCGGCACCTCCAACAAAATAGCTTAACAATTTCAACTTTCATGCTAACATAACAAGCAACTTAACACATCCATATAACTAGCATGCTAATAGCATCAAGGTATCAACTAAAATTTTTTAAGCTCCTTAGCCGAATCCTAACTCTCCAACAACCCCAAATCCAACCATGGGATAGATAGAATTTAGACTCATCACCCAAAGGTTGTGTAAACTTCCAAAAATATCATTGAACATACCTTGATCTAAAGGACCACCTTGGCCGAATCTTGCTTCCTCTTCTTCCTCTAGTTACGACAATTGCAAAAGAAAGAAAACATGAACACTCCTTCTTCCCTCCTTATTAAGCATTCAAACTCCCTCATTTTCATGCCACAACATCAAACACTCCTCCTAGATACAAGCAATGGCCGAACTTTTTCCAAGTTTTTCTCCCCTTCTTTTTCTTGGTTTTTCGGCTAGGAGATGGCAAGTATGACACCCATTTTTTTTTGTTCACTTTCTTATTATTATCCCCATCATTTGTTAACCAAAAAAAAACATATTAAATTAGAATGAGTGGAGCATCATCACTCCTTGGCCGGCCACCATGTATTTTATGGGCAATTTGACATGCAAAGCCATGCTTCCTCACCCTATTATTAATTACTCCTTATAATTCATCTATCATCTTTTCTAACCTCGTCAACTAGGTCCTTTTTGAATTAATTCACAATCCTAAAGCTAATATTAAGCATTTAATTTCTCATATATTCACTGTCACACAAAAATTTATGCAATTAAAACACAAAAATAAATTTTTGGCTCGGTAATGTGGTCTCGAAACCACATTCCGACCAGGGTCTAATTTGGGTTGTCACATTTCACATTTCATAGTATACATTCTGAACGAACACATACATAGTCATGATTAAATGTCACAACACTCATGCACATTGCATCACATACTAGACTCATCAAATTCTTTCTCAAATGTTCTTACTATCCTTAACGATCATTCATGCACTCATCTATTATTTCTAAAACTTAGATTATTAATAACTTATCCAAAAGATGAACCCATATAAGAGAACTCACATTCAACCAGACTACTTATTCCTTAACTTAATCTTAGCTCAATACTCATTTTGTTACAAATTTAGAATCACCAGGCTTCATACCCAACACACATACCATCAATTTCATATAGATATATTTCAGTATGAACAAGATATATACAAGGGTCGGTGAAGAAACTTACTTGATCCCCACCTAAAACAGTGACACACCAGATCCAACCATTTAACTTCCAATCACAAAATATGAAGGAATCTTCTACCTTAGATTCGATCTTTAGTTTTAGCCCAAGGATAGCAAACCCTATATGGCTTCCAAATAAAAGCCACAGAAGCGTTTTCAAATGAAAGAAGAAGATAAAACGTCCCACTCTCCAGCCCAATTGACTAATATATATTTACAGAAAAGATCCATGTTCTTACGTGTCACACTCCTTTAAAAATATCTTCATTAATGGTTTACACCTATAAAAGCAAATATAAATACAAATATAATAGGGACAATATCTGATTACCCTAACCAGAGGAGCCTTAATTACTATAATTATATTGCAACTTGTTAGAGTATGCCCAAAGACCATTCATGAGATAATTGTAATCACATACTCATTTTACCTTGTTTGTTAATATAAGACATTGCTATTAGTATTTCAATTTTCTTTTCTATGTCTGCAAATAAATTGGTTTAATGAAGTCTTGAGAATAATATGATTATTTTTAAAAGGTTTTTAGTCAAGTATTATTATATGCTTAGACAATGATAATGCATTGAGACTAATGTGTAGTTGATTGATGAAAAAGTGTTGTCATTGACATAGGGATGTCAAAATCGATACATGAGTATGTGTTAGAGAACAACATACTGGACTGACCTGCTATGAGTATGGTTCTTGGATTATTATGTAATAGTCACAATATTACTCATAGCGATAATTATGTATATGATCCTCAGACTTGAGATCATCATTGTCCCAACATAGTGAGTTGTATATTTGACACAGTCAAACGTGTACCATAATAGGGTATACTATAAAGACTAATGTTGGGTATGTCTCAATCTATGTAGAGGGATATGGTTGATCAAGATAGGATTTTTATCCATCCTACATAATGGGAGCAATATCTTTAGCCTCTTGATAGAGTGAGATTAGAAATGCATGGCCACGCTCGAATAACTTGATATGAGATATCACACTTATTTGTTTATTGTAGTCTACTCAAAATATCAAGAAATATGAGATTGGACTATACAAGTGTGTCTATTCCATGACTTGTATCCAGTTTAGATATTTGTTTAGAAACGTTCTAGTATTACTACTAATGGTACAAGAGCCTAGAGGGTCGCTAGAATGACGAAAATGTGCAAGTGTACACAATCGCAACAAGTAATAAAGTGATAAGTAAATGTCGAGTTATCGTACCCACAGGGACTGTAAAAAGGAATTTTTTTTTGAAATTAATGTTAAAACACTTTGGTGATGGAAAATATTTTGGTTTAAAGATGATTAAAAACTATGGGTTAAAAACTAAGTAAAAAAATAAAAATAAAAAGGTTCCAATGCACGATTTCAAATAAGGTTTAATCAAGATGATATAATTTGTGTTGGATTAATTACATTCCTTTAACTTAGAATTATTAAACTTATGTTTATACTGCTACGAACAAATTCACGGAAACTCGGTAATTTGCTAACTACTGCTTATACATACTTATTAAATTAATCAATCTCTTGAACATTTTCCAATGTCAATCCAAGCGATTAATCAATCTTCACAAGCATCTAAAAGATCAAGTGAGGTAACAAAGTATTTCTACCTTGAAACAGTTTAATCACAATAATCTTGCAAGTTATGCAAGGCATATGTATCACCAAATACAATGCTAAATTAACTTCAGCTAGATTAGAAGAATAAACATGCACTGATTAAGTATTGTGTCGATTAATTAAAATTTCAATACGATTTAATAATTAATTCATTATTTATCTAACAATTAATATTGCAAGAATAACTTAGGCATGATTTTACTTAATCAAGCATCTTACCGAGGCCTATAACAGCACAAAGACAATTTCAATAATTCAAGCAGGCAAAATATAATCAACCCTACACGGATTAAATTCAAGCTAGATTTATTAAAATAACCATTTCAATAGCATAAATATTCATAAATATGTTTGTCAAAACAACAACGAAATTTAAAAAGATATGGAATAAGAAGCAAATCCAGTGTTTCTCTGTGGCTTGACTAATTTCTCCGTTCTTTGTTGTCCTCAGCTATCAAGGTGGCTTATGAACACTTTAATTGCTGCTCAACAATGGCTGATGATGACCTCCTTCCTAAGAGAAGAAATTGGCACTTGAACAAAAGGAAAAATAGGAAGGAAAAGTTGAGAGAAAGTGAGAGAGGAGAAAAGAGAATGAGAGTGTGAGGGATGATTTGAATGATCAGCAAGGGGCAACTTTTATAGCTGATTGTGGCTGCTAAAAATAGCAAATTCCATCAGCCAACAAGAGCCCCCTTGGCTGGCCACACACATGGCAAAGTTGAGAGATTCAACTTTGCTAAAAATAGCCTGGGGCGAATCCATAAAGCCACATTTTTTGGAGGGGTTTGAAAGCAAGGTTGAAAGTTTTTCAAGGGCTTCTCTGTAAGCTTATTTAGTAAGCTAAAATGCTGATTTGGGTCAGCATATGGACGGTTCTAGGCAACCCAATTGGTGGCTGGTTCGGTTCACTAGACTCGGTTCAACAAATGCGGTTCAACTGGACCCTTTTTTTCCATAATTAATTAATAATAATTTATTTAGCCCAAATTAAATTGGGAATAAATTAAAATTAATTATATTATGAATTAACACACATTTTTGGACCATCTTAGGCTGGAAATAAATTTTCCTCAATGCTTCAAATTGCTTCTCGGTTTTATTCTTCAAGCATTGTCTGTCGAGCCAATTTTTTCCCTTTGTGCGAATTTGTCGAAAATAGTCAAAATTAATCAAAATTAACTATAAAATTAATTAAAATTCATCATGTTCATATTTTTAACATAATTTAATTATTTCGTAATATTTAATTATTTTTCGACAAGAATTTAACCGAAATAGCATGATTTTAAGTTAGAAAGGGCATGTAAAAACACATAAATTTTCGTGTTTCAACACCCCTAAACTTAATTCATTGCTCGTCCCGAGTAATGCACAAATTTGAAAAGAATTTTCTCGAAAACACTTTTTGAAAAACTTGTTTAGAAAACATTCTTCCCAAAATCATGAAATCAATATACTTATGCTCAAAAATAAGAAATTTGATAATTATGCTACTTAAGTATATATATCATTCAAATTAATCTCAACAATTAATACAATAGCAAAATTAAACTAAATTTTTCTTAGTAAAGACATGTTAATCCCTACCAATTTGATTTTAATCCCTTATTCAAAATTAAACTGCAATCATTAAGCTTAACTGATGTCTTCATATGTTGAATAGAGCAATTTCTCTCCACTAATGTAGGTAACATTGGAAATTTGAATCAATAGGTCTTTAATAGGTTGTAACGTGGCTAGGTTTAGGGTTAGGTAAAAGACAGATAATTTTAGGTTTAAAAAAACCCTAAACTCAGCTTATATTGGACCTTTCGAAATAATTACCTTCAATACATCAACTTTTCTTTCCTTTTCACATGCTTTTTAGTGCAATTTACTTCAAGTACATATGCTTTTTTTTCGAGTATTTCACTGCATGTACTACGATTTTTAGAGCATTTCATACTTCTTTGCAACTCCCTCAAACTTATTTTCAAAGAATACTCTGAATAGTACTGAGTCTAGTGTTTGGGACATTTTTAAGATAATTAAGAAAAGTGATGGCTAACTTTGTAAGGGTTCAAATAAAATTAGGCCATAAAGTCTCAAAGTTGGGTTTCAAAGGAGAAAAATTTCATCATGGTTGACTTGAAAGGCTCAAATGGTCTAAACAACAGTTGCCTAAATTAATTTCAACGTTCCATGCTTCCTAGGATTTTGCCTCAAGAAAATACTAAGTAAATTCTAAAGACTTAAACTTTCATGCATGCCTAACTTTCCTAAATAACTAAAATTTTATGGTATGATTTGCATGCTTTATTAGAAATACATTTCATGTCATTATTAAGCTAACATAACAATTTATTGAAATAATCAAACTTTATTCATACTTAAATTTAGCATACTTAACAAAATTCAAATTTATTGAACGAAAATATATCATATTCATAATTAAAAGAAAAATTTTATTTTGAGTGGAAATAATTTCAATTTTCGGTCCCCCAACTTAAAATGAACAATGTCCTCATAGTTTAAAGTGAATAGATACTATACACCAGGTAAGATTCCAGAAAAGAGGAGGTGAGTCAATTTGACTGCTTAAGTACCAAGCTCTTCCTAGATTCAATCCTAGACATGTATATACGTATTGCCACACGTTAGACTTTACTACTTGTCCATATTTACTTTTGATTCCCATATCTTATTTTATTGTGTAGAAATAAAAAAAATTCCTAATTAATCCAAATTCTAAGCTAAGTTGATAAAAATTAATATATAAATTATAAATAATATAATTATATATTAAAGTTTATCAAATTATTAATAGTATTAAAGATATTTATTCTAGATGCTTTTTGAAAATATTCACAAAGAAAGGCACCTAGTTTTTTTATTTATGAAAAAGAGCGACTAAATTTTAAAAATAATTCAATTAAGTCCCTAGACTTAATGAAAATTTAAAATTGAGTTGCAAATTAAAACTTGGATCAAAATTGACCCTTTTATTTGAAACTAAAAATTTATTTTTCCATTTAGGGGATAATTTCATAGAGAATTATGTCAAAATAAATTCCCAGGAAAGGTTGGAGTGGTCACAATTGGTCCCGCTTAAGTTCCAATCTCCTAGACAAAATTTATTTAAAACTTATCTACACGTACCAATACGTCTTCGATTTTTCCTTCTGGATGTGCTAAGGATCTAGTTGAAGCGTAACTGTAGCTGGTCTAACTTCTCCTATCCCCAACTTCCTAAATATTGACATAGGCATCAAGTTGATACTTGCACCTAAGTCACATAATGCCTTACCACAATATGTTGCTCCAATGTTGCACGGTATGGTAAGACATCCAGGATCCTTCAATTTTGGGGGTAGTTTGTCTTAAAGATATGCACTGCATTCCTTCGTCAGAGCTACCGTCTCAAATTCTCCAAGTCTTCATTTATTAGACAAGATATCTTTCATGAACTTGACGTAGTTCAGCATTTGCTCAAGTGCTTCAACCAACGAGATGCTGATGTGAAGTTGCTTGAGTACGTCAAGGAACTTCTTAAATTGAATCTCCTGCTTTTGTTTCTGAAGTCTTTGAGGGTAGGGTGGTGGTGGTTTCATTACTGGGACTGATTCTGGTTGATTTGTCTTTAGCAGCAATTCTGCATCTAACGACATTGTCAGTTGATCAGAATTAGCTGGTTCTTAGGTTACTTTGTCGAGTTTTGCAGATTCTGGTTCTGGTGAAACTGGAATTTCAACACTTGGTTGAACTTCTTTTGAATCTTGAGCGTCAGCTGGCTCCTTTTCAACTTTAACAATGTTTGGCTATATTGTCTTTTCGCTCCTCAATGTCAACGCTTTGCAATGTTCCTTCCCCAGATTTCTTAGATTCTCCGTGTCACTAGGTAGAGCACCTTGTGGTCGGTTCCTGAGTTCAGTAGCAAGCTAGCCTACTTGATTTTGCAAATTACTTAGAGTGGCGTCGTTTTTCGCCATGTATGCCTTCAATAAATTCTCTAAGCTATTGGATGGTTCTGCTTGGGTTGGTTTCTGAACTTGTTGGGGGAACTAGGCAGCTGAGTTGGTTTAGGTTGGGCGTAAGTGTTACTGGTTCCAGCCCCTTGGTTACTCTAGGAAAAAATTGGGTGATTTCACCACGATGAGTTATAAAAGTTAGATTACAGTCCTTGCCTCCCTCGATTTTGATTTTGGTTACCCATGTAATATACGGATTCGGGGTTCGATGGACATTCTTCAAACAAATATCCTTCCCCACAATACACACAGGCTATATTTTCAAATTGGTTAGGTGGTTGGGCAGCAAAACTGTTAGACCCATTAGTGGTAAGATTCTTAAGCATTGAGGATATTGAAGATACCTGAGATGCGAGTGAAGTGAGAGCATCCACTTCATGTATTCCATCGACTCGTCTTCCTAACGTTGCTCGATTGGTTGGCCATTGATAATTGTTGCTGGCAATCCTCTCAATAATTTCGTAAGCCTCATTATAAGACTTAGAAAGGAGAGAACCGTTAGCAGAGGCCTCAAATACCATTCTCGTGTGAGCGTTGAGACCATTATAGAATGTCTCAAGTTGAATGCAATGTGGAATTCCATGATGAGGGCACTTTCGTAATAAATTTTTGTACCTTTCCCATGCCTCATACAGGGACTCATCATCCATTTTTTGGAAGGAAGTGATCTCATTCCTAAACTTGGCATTCTTACTCGGCGGGAAATACTTCATGAGGAATCTCTCGGCTAACTCTTGCCATGTAGAAATGGAGTTCGGTGGTAATGAATTTAACCAGGCATGAGCTCTGTCCCTTAGCGATTATGGGAATAGCTTCAGTCGTAATGCATCTTCGGGCACTCCGGCTAACTTGAAAGAATCGCTCACTTCCATAAATAGTCTTAAGTGAAGATGAGGATCTTCAGTAGGCATTCCACTTGTAACACCCCAATCCCGTATCCGTCGCCGGAACAGATAAAGGGGCATTACCAGTCTTGAAACTCATATCAGAACAGTAAATTTTTTATTTTTTTTGAACATTCCTTTAGATAAGTACTAAAGAAAGTCAGGGATACAATTTAAACTTCTATAAGTACACATTCAAAAGATGCCATTTTCGCATGGCTTATATACATTAACCAAAATATCCTCTCACTACTAGTCTATTCTATACTTGCCATAAGATAATCCAAAACGTAGCAGTACCAAACAGTGGATAGTGATAGTGTGACTAGTTGCTGATGATCCCCGAGCCTGTAGCTTCCAAATGAGATCTATAAAACAGAGGAAACAAAGTACACGGAGTAAGCATTATAATGCTTAGTAAGTTTTAAGCAGTGTCAACAGATAACAATCAAATTATAACATAGTTGTTCGTATTTTTATTTCACTCTTCCTTCGGGCATACCATCCCTTTACCGAATATGCACATCTCATTATATATAATAGGCAGATAAATTCTCACTTGATAGTGACCTCTTATGATCATAGGTACATTACATATATTTTTTTTTTGACTTTCCACATTGACCAAATGCACAATAATCATAGAACAGTCTTATTGCTTTACTCACATGTGCATCACATAACGACCTTGTGATTTAGTCTAAATCAAACTTAAATATAATCTCAAAATACATACCTGACCAACTTAACGCGTTGAACGTATTTATTACCAATTGTTACTGTGAAGTTATATAATCTTACGCTTTACTTGAATCTTCAGCAAAACCTTTAGTTCGGGGCTTACCTGGACAAAATCTCCACACGTAGTCATCGGGTCTTTAGAGCTTGGATATAGTACGAGCACGAAGCCTACGGACATTAATCAGTGATAATATTCTCGCATAAAGCCTGCGGGGTTTTAACCCGGATATAGTACTGACACAAATGCCCTTCGGGACTTATCACATTTATACACTTTCACATCCATCACGTTGGCCACTCGGCCCTATCACATATATACACTTTCACATTCATCACATCGGCCATTAGGCCTTATCACCTATATACACTTTCACATTCATCGCATCGGCTATTAGGCCTTATCACATATATACACTTTCACATTCATCACATCGGCCATTAGGCCTTATCACATATATACACTTTCACATTCATCACATCGGCCATTAGGCCTTATCACATATATACACTTTCACATTCATCACATCGGCCATTAGGCCTTATCACATATATACACTTTCACATTCATCACATCGGCTATTAGGCCTTATCACATATATACACTTTCACATTCATCACATCGGCCATTAGGCCTTATCACATATATATACACTTTCACATTCATCACATTGGCCATTCGGCCTTATCACATATATACACTTTCACATTCATCACATCGGCCATTAGGTCTTATCACATATACACTTTCACATTTATTCAAATATACTTCACATACCACATATACTATCATGTACAGACTTGGTCTTGGCCGAATCTACATCCATCACTTTCCAATGAATAATTCAATTTTATGCCATACTATCATTTCATATTCGAAAACTCATAAACTTACAATATCACGATTTAGAATTCAAGTATGGTTTTAATCAATAGCTTATGAGCAACTAAAACAAGTTTTATCCATGTTTACAACAAAATCACATATTCACTACGAGCTGTTTTCCTGAGCAATGGTCACTAAATTATTTATAACCGGAGCTACAAGACTCCAAATCACTTGCCGTTAATTTTACCTGAATATAGACTCGTATATATTTCTTCCAAAAATTTTTCAGAATTTTAGGTTTGGCCAATCAATACCAGATTTTTCTTAAAGTTTCCCCTGTTTCACTGTTTGACTAATCTGACCAGTCTTCACTACGAATCACAATTCTCATTGTACAGAATTCAAAGTATGTTCTATTTGATTTAATTTGAAACTAGACTCATTAAGGAGTCTAAGCATATAAATTTTATCTTGTAACCATTTTTGTACAAATTATAGTGATTTTCTTAAAACAGAACAGGGGATTTCGGAGTCATTCTGACACCGTCTCACACAACTTTAAATATCTCTTTATAGGAAATTCCTTTGCCTATACGGTCTCTTTTATAAGAAACTAGACTAATTAAGCTTTGATTGTATATTTTATTCAGCCTATAATTCCACACCAAACATTTATAGTGATTTTCTAAAATCACGTTACTGCATTTGCTCTTAAATTTCCAAGTCCAAACACTTAGGAACTTACCATTTGAGTTTAAGACATATCATGGCCACATCATATCTTATTAAATCAACTCATTATATCCTATTATAGTTGAATTTACTCAACATTTAGTCACTTAAAACTTACCTCGGATGTGGTCGAACGATTTCGGCGGCTATTCGATCACTTTTTCCCTTCCCTTATCCAACTTTGGTCCTCTAAGCTCTTGATCTAATTCAAACAAATTTAACTTATTAAAGTCTCATTATGCTAGCTTATGGCCGAATATGACAAGGAGTTTGATAGGTCATATGGCCACCTATAGCTCAAACACAAAATGGTCATACGCATTTTTAATCACATTGAGCAATTTAATACAATTAATCTAACATTTCCTCATGTGCACCTTTATGACCGAATACATGCAACACCAAGCTATCTATTCATTCATGTATGCATCTTATTTAAGCATGTATATCCACAATTGAATTCATCATATAAATATCTATGATTTCACTCAAATAATCTCATTACAACACACGGTGCTCCAACCATTATTTAAATTCAAAGCTCGGCTAGTACATAACACCATGATTTTGTCCTAATTTGGAGAGCCAATAATTTAAGTATTACAGCAGCATATTAATTAGCTAAGTACCATAAATTTGTCCTAATTTGGACAGCCAATAATTTACAGCATTATAGCAGCAAATTAATTAGTAATAAACTATCTTAAGTTCAATTTTAACTCCCTCATGCAGCAACCAGACAGCATTCAAGTTAACTTCCAACATTCGGTCAAAGCATTTAAATAAAAGAATATGCATGCTAAATTTCCAGCATTTGGACAACATTTCAACTTGAAATTTTCCAGCCTTTCACCTTCAATATTTCGAATATTCAAAAGCAAAAAGAAGAGTACAACTAATCAATTAAAATTTTTGAACATAATTCAAGGTATATGTTCAACTAAATATTCATGTTAACTCATAATCAATAAGATATTAAGTAGAAAATAAAAACATTATTAGCATGCATGCTATCTACATACAACAACCATTCGACTTCCATCTATTATCAACCCTCAATACACAAAACATCGAAACCAACATCAAAGAAATATAAACATCCATGACCAAATGTCATCTTCATCCATTTACAAAAATTTTGCCATGAGCTGACTTCTATACTTGATGACCACTCCAAATATACAAGGATTTTCAATGAAAGAGCATTAAACATACCTTAATCTATACATTCACCATAGCCGAATGCCCTAGCTTCATTTCCATTTTCTTTTCTTTATGGTTTTCGGCAAAAATGCAAGAAAGGATGGATGTAACTTTGTTTTTATCACCATCTTCTATTATATTTCATTTTAATAAGCCAATTACTAAATTAATCTTTGTAATTTAATATCAAAACTTTTTAAATGGTGGTCCATTACCGTCCACTTACCTATGTAGTGGCCAAATATCATTTAATAATTATATTTCTTCTTTCTTTCTCAACATTTGGCAAGCACAAGGCAAGGATGTATGGCTTCCCCTTTTTTTATTTTAAAATTTAAACCATTAACTATTATAATATAATATATAATGCATATATGGCTATTCAACCATCATCATGGCCGGCCACTTACATAAAAATAGGGAATTTGACATGCAAATCCCCATATTTTAAGCCATGCAATATTTGACCACTACACTTCAACCTACCACAATTTTAATATTTTTCACATAAGTCCTTTTTAACTAAATTCACATAAAAATAATCAAATTAATGCATGAAACTTTCACACATGCATTTACTCACATTATAAACACGGAATATATCTTTTAATTTCTTATAGGACTCGGTTTCGTGGTCCCGAAACCACTTTCCGACTAGTGTCAGTTTAGGGCTGTCACACCACTGCCCATAGTCTAAAGCATTTGGAACATGACTGGCTTCAGCTCGAATTGTTGTCCCTCGATTTCGGGTCTCCTAATACCTGGATCAAGATCGTTAAATACTGGTACAACATACTGCCATAAAGCTCTATCCCTATCATCAGCAATAAAGATTGGATTCTGAGCAAGGTTTGCTCCGTTTCCTTGATTCATATTCTCAAAGTTTATCTCTTCGGTCTTCTCTGGTTTGCTTGTCTTCTTCGCTGTCGAAAGGTTCGTTCTATTTCAAAGTCCACAGGGAGTAAGTCGATAACCTGGTCAATACTCATAAACACCTGAAATAATCATAGAAAGATTAAGGAAGTAAAGATTTAAATAGGAAAATAAATAAACCAAAATGTAAAAATAGGTTCACAAATAATGCCTTTTTTTTAAATAGTCCCCGACAACGGCGCCAAAAACTTGGAACGATGAAAATGTGCAAGTGTACACAATCACAACAAGTAATAAAGTGACAAGTAAATTTCGAGTTATCGTACCCACAGGGACTGTAAAAAGGAATTTTTATGAAATTAATGTTAAAACACTTTGGTGATTGAAAATATTTTGGTTTAAAGATTATTAAAAACTAAGGGTTAAAAACTAAGTAAAAAAATTAATAATAAAAAGGTTCTAATGCATGATTTTAAATAAGGTTTAATCAAGATGATATAATTGTGTTGGATTAATTACATTCCTTTAACTTAGAATTATTAAACTTATGTTTATACTGCTACGAACAAATTCACAACAACTCGGTAATTTTCTAACTACCGCTCATACATATTTATTAAATTAATAAATCTCTTGAACATTTTCCAATGTCAATCCAAGCGATTAATCAATCTTCACAAGCATATAAA
The DNA here is from genome assembly GCF_007990345.1 of Gossypium hirsutum. Taxonomy (NCBI): domain Eukaryota; kingdom Viridiplantae; phylum Streptophyta; class Magnoliopsida; order Malvales; family Malvaceae; genus Gossypium; species Gossypium hirsutum. The sequence goes on from NC_053444.1 coordinate 30,198,568, forward strand.
AGATCAAGTGAGGTAACAGAGTATTTCCACCTTGAAACAGTTTAATCACAATATTCTTGCAAGTTATGCAAGGCATATGTATCGCCAAATACAATGCTAAATTAACTTCAGCTAGCTTAGAATAATAAACATGCACTGATTAAGTATTGTTTCGATTAATTAAAATTTCAATACAATTTAATAATTAATTCATTAGTTATCTAAATATTAATATTGCAAGAATAACTTAGGCATGATTTTACTTAAACAAGCATCTTACTGAGGCCTATAACAGCACAAACATAATTTCAATAATTCAAGCAGGAAAAATATAATCAACCCAACACAGATTAAATTCAAGCTAGATTGATTAAAATAACCATTTCAATAGCATAAATATTAATAAATATGTTTTTCAAAACAACAATAAAATTTAAAGAGATAGGGAACAAGAAGCAAATCCAGTGTTTCTCCGTGGCATGACTGATTTCTCTGTTCTCCGTTCTCCGTTGTCCTCGGCTATCAAGGTGGCTTATGAACACTTTAATTGCTGCTAAAAAATGGATGATGAGGACCTCTTTCCCAAGAGAGGAAATCGGCACTTGAACAAAAGGAAACATAGGAAGGAAAAGTTTAGAGAAAGTGAGAGAGGAGAAGAGCGAATGAGAGTGTGAGGGATGATTTGAATGATCAGAAAGGGGTGACTTTTATAGCTGATTGTGGGTGATAAAAATAGAAAATTCCATCAGCCAAAGAGACCCCCTTGGCTGGCCACACACATGGAAAAGTTGAGAGATTCAACTTTACTAAAAATAGCCTGGGGCAAATCTATAAAGCCACATTTTTTGGAGGGGTTTGAATGCAAGGTTGAAAGTTCTTCAAGGGATTTTTGCAAGCATATTTATTCAGCTAAAATTCTGATTTGGGTTAGCATATGCATGGTTCTGGGCAGCCCAATTGGTGGCTGGTTTGGTTGACTAGATTCAGTTCAACAAATGCGGTTCAACTGGACCCTTTTTTTCCATAATTAATTAATAATAATTTATTTAGCCCAAATTAAATTGGGAATAAATTAAAATTAATTATATTATGAATTAACACACATTTTTGGACTATCTTAGGCTGGAAATAAATTTGCCTCGATGCTTCAAATTGCATCTCTGTTTTATTCTTCAAGCATTGTCTACCGAGACAATTTTTTCCCTTTGTGCAAATTTGTCGAAAATAGTCAAAATTAATCAAAATTAACTATAAAATTAATTAAAATTAATCATGTTCATATTTTTAACATAATTTAATTATTTTATAATATTTAATTATTTTTTGATAAGAATTTAACCGAAATAGCATGATTTTAAGTTAAAAAGGGCATGTAAAAACACATAAATTTTCGTGTTTCCAGTCACACCCTTTAGTTGAAGTGAACAGAATCCCAATACATTTGGTATTGTATTTAGTTGTCGCATGAATTATGTTAATTATTGAATTAATTTAATTTGATAGTTAAATATTGAACACATTATATGTACAATCTTGTTGTACACATATAGAGAACATAGATAAAATTAATATATGGATTTGATTTATAAAAAATATTAATTGAATATATGTTACCAAAATTATTAATATAGACAGTTATAATAATTTTGTTCAAAATAAAAAAGAACATGGAAATTTATATTGTTTAGGAAAGAATATAATTCTTATTCTAACTTTCCATTTATTTCTCTAACAATAAGGGAATAATCCTGTTTTTTTCCTAATATGTGATATCAAAGAAAAATAAAAGGAAGATGAATCCCTGATGTGTTAGGGTTACCAAAAAAAAAGACACAGACACACAACTCAAAAGGTCTAGTAGTCATTCTTAAAATTTTTTTTGAAAAGTTCAAAAGAATTTTGCTGTTCGTTTTGTGACTGGGTGGATTATTGACCACCTCCGGACGTACTAACGTCCAGAGTGTGATTACTCCGTTAAAATATAGAATTATGAGGTTGTATCTGTAAGTATACGAATTTAGTTGTAATATAATTTTACAACGAAGTAGGTGAGTACTCTGAGGATCGTACCCAAGGGAGACAAATGCTAGATCAATTTTAAACTACACACTAAAAGATCTAATTAAAACTTTAATCCAATTATAGTACGGAAACATAAATAAGAGATTTTTTGGAGTTTTATAGTACTAATAATAATAAATAACATAAAAGAAAAACTAAATTTCAAGAGTTAGAAAAGGTAGAAGGAATCAAATCTGATGATGGGTGATTAGCTTGCTTCGGCAATCCCAATCAACTATCGTTTCAGTTTTCTCGTCAACCAACTAGTTGTTACCCTAGCAGGATCATTCGATCTTCTACTAGCATACCGAGTCAGCAAGGACTAAATTTCTTTCGACCTCACAGTCTAGACTGGCTTGGGGTGAAGGTTTTCACGAATGGACAATAGCAATTTTGGGTTAATTCCCACCTTGATGACTTCCTCGGGTTGTCAGGCTTAAGGTTTGTTTCACTTTCTTCCTTTCCCAAACAGTTGATCCATTAAGTAACCCTACAAAACAATTATAGCCTTCAGGTGGCTGTCGTCCTTAACCCTATGTTAACTGATGTTCTCAAGCTTTAATTTCGATTGTGCAGACCAAAACGCCCTTGCTTCATGTTTAATTTTCATCCCAGAGTCAATGTTGGGATACACCAAGACCTATGTCGCGACATAGAAGTCAGTATGGTCCTCCTTGGGATGCCTTTAGGGCTATGTCACAACACCCTTAGTTAGTGTCGTGACATTGAAGGTAGTTTCGTCCTTTCTCCATTTTGCTCTCCATGTTGTGACATCGAACCTCCCGTGTTAGGACAAAGCATGCAGTATCAGCCTAAAATGCCTTCTAATGGTCTCCTGCACACTCACGAAGTATGTTAGCTCTCCCTTAGACCTCATTCGACCCTTAAGGTCAATAAAAGACTCATTTTACACATTTTATTAGACCCTAAAATGTAATGAAAATGCTTGTGTAACAACCCATTTTTGGTAAAATCAGAATAGTGGTTTTGGGACCACAAATCTGATGAGTAGGTATTTATTTTATTATTATTTTAATATTTACGAGAATATATTAGGGTCGTGTTGAAATTTCTATATGAAATTTTAACGTTTGCATGCTTAATTATGTGAAAAGACTAAATCATAAAAGATGCAAAAGTAGAGTTCTATTAGTTAAAAGTATCTATTAGCTATGAAATTAAAATTTTAAGGGATTTAAATGGTAATTAGACCATTATTATAAATAGTGGACAAAGATGGACACTTAATAAGTGAATTTTATATGTTATAACAAAGGTTAAACTAGTAATTTAATAAATAAATGAAGTAAAAATAATGCAAAAGAAGGTATCATCTTCTTAGTTGAAAAGCACCATCGAAATTAAAGAACAAAAACACAATTTTTAGGGTGAAGCACTCGACCAAGTTGATTTGCTAGCATGTAAGTGATTTTGATCCCGTTTTTTAATTATTTTTATGTTTTTGAAGTCGTTGTAGCTTAATCTAGCTAGCCCAGGGACTAATTTGCAAAAATGTTAAAGGATTAGGGTTTTTCCATGAACATTTTTTCATGATTCTTAAGTTTAATGAAATATTTTGAGTCCTTGTTGTTAAATAAACAAGTTTTTTAAATAGAATTTTGATGAAATTATCATTTAGGGGATTTATTTGTAAAAGTAGTAAAATACCATTATAAATTGTGAAATGCTGATTAGTATGAGGTTATATAGATCCCTAGTAAATTCTCCTAACATGAAATATGGATGAAATTGCATAAATGTTAATTTACGAGCTTAAAGACTAATTTGTAAAGATGTTAAAACATTAGGGGCAAAAGTGTAAATTTACAAAAGTATGAATTTTGGACTAAATTGAATAGTAAGATTATTAAATGAATTGAATTTTCTTATTTAGATCAAGATAAACCTCATATGGATCTAGATCAAGGAAAAGCTAAATTAGTTGATTTCGTTTCGACATCTTCGTAATTGAGGTAAGTTCATATGTTTAACTAATGTTTTAATGTTATTTGATATATATACTATTGTGCTATTTACCATGTCATGAAGCGATGGAAATCCAATGATGTTTAGATGATTATCAAGCCTCGTTCGAACCTTAGGAATATATAAGATACAAATGACATGTCATTAGGGTTACAATGTTTCGGGTGCTGGTCCTGAATGTCCTACCGATGGCTGAGTTCCAGCATTTGTTGCGAATGCTCGTCAGCTTGTGTGATCGGCATCATGTAGATTACATTCCAACCGTCAGCTTGTGTGAGCAGACCCATTTTATGGCTCAAGTGAGCAATGATGTAAAGGAAAAGGAAAATGAATGGTTATGACCATATGTTTAGCACACTTTGTGTGACCTTTCCAGCGTATTCGATATTATTCTGAGTGATTCAACGAGCATGAAAAGGGATAGAACGGAAAGTGTTCTAGTGGCTACAATATAAACCTATGGAATGGTATGAAATGATCTATGAATGTATATCTATGTTTATGGAAAGTATGAATTCAATGGCATTATGTTTGTAACACCCCTTAACCCATATCCATCATTGGAATAAGGTTACAGAGCATTATTGGAGATTTCAATTCAAAACAAAAAAAAATTTTAAAAAATTTAATTTGTATCATCAATAATAGAAAAATCAATTAAAGATAGACATATTGTCCCTTATTCGAGCCCTCGAGGCCCTAAAAACATATTAGAAACAAATCGAGACTAAATCGAAAACATATAGAATTTTTCAGAAAAAAGATAAAAATCTTCAAACTGCAGGGGTCACACGACCGTGTGGCCAGGCCGTGTGACTCACATGGCTGAGAGACATGCCTGTGTCTCAGGCCGTATGGACATTCGAAGTAGGGACACACGGTCGTGTCTCAGCCCATGTCTGTGCTAGTGTAACTCTCTCACTTGGGTCACACGGTCGAGCCACACGCTGGTGTGCCAGGCCGTGTACCCTTTGAAATGGCCTCACACACCCATGTGCCAGGCCATGTGCTAGGTCATGTAACAGCCTGAGTTGCAGCCCTTAGTAAGCTATAGGGCACACACGGTCGTCTCGCCTAGCCGTGTCTCACACACGACTGAGACACATGCTGTGTCTCTGTCTGTGTGGACAAAAAATAGGCTATTTCCAAGCCATTTTTCTCACTCGTTCATGCATATACCTAAAATAAAATTTACACATATAAATAAGCCATCAAATTGCACTAAAAACATGCATAATCAAGCTATCCAAATAAGGTACATAAGCATACAACCAATATGCCCAAAAGGCACCTCAATCACAACAATTAGACATGTATAACCACATACACAATTTGGCCAAAAGTTCAACTAATAACTAAGTTTATGCCAAAACTTACCTCTTTGTTTACCTATCAAATTTCACACCAAAAGTACCAAATATGCCATATAACATCCAGCACCAATAGCCATATATGCCATCTATAACAAATATACCAAATCACCACATTCAAACATATCACAAGACCATTTGTAACATATTTTTTTAACTACCATTCCATCTTTAATCATTCAAGTATCATAAGCCATGATATCAACCATTTTAAGGCCAAATATATATACATGAAAAAATTGGAACCATTTCATCATCCAAAATGCCAAAATCACAAGCCAAAAACAAATGGCTAAAACATCAAACAAAAATACCTATACATGCCATTATAACCAAAACATAGAAACAACAAAATTTACCGATTTAGCCGATGGATAATGTGATATTGTTAGAGTATGCCCAAAGATTAATCATGAGATGGTTGTAATAACATACTTGATTTATCATGTTTATTAATATAAGGCGTTACCGTTATTATTTCAGTTTCTTTTCTGTGTATATAAATAAACTGTTTTATAATAATGTCCTGAGAATAATATGATTATTCTTAAAAGTTCCTTAGTCAAGTATTATTGTTGGATAGGACAACGATAATGCATTAAGACTAACATGTAGTTGATTGATGATAAAGAGTTGTCACTGATATGGAATGTCAGAATCATTACATGAATATGTGTGTTAGAGAACAACATATTGGACTGACCCGTTATGAGTATGTTTCTTGGATTATTATGTAATTGTCACGACATTACTCATAATGATTAATATTTATATGATCCTCAGACTTGAGATCATCATAATCCCAACATCGTGAGTTGTATATTTTGATACAATCAAACGTATACCGTAACTGGTTGTTCTTTAAAGACTGATGTTGGATATACCACAATCTATGTAGAGGGATATGGTTGGTCGATATAGGATAAGTCCCTCCTACATAATAGGAGTAATATCTTAGGCCACTTGATTAAGTGAGACTAGAAATGCATGGCCATGCTTAAATAAGTTGATATTAGATGTCATACTTATTTGTATATTGTAGTCTGCTTAAGATATCAAGGAACATGAAATGGACAATGCAAGTGTGACTATTCCATGACTTGTGTCCAATCCAGATATAAAGGACTTAAGGATTTTTGCATAAAAGGTTAATCATAAAAAAAGGTTATGTCGAATCATGATCTCTTGTGACTTAGGTAGCAATGATGCATTGCTACATGCCATTCATTGTTTGTAGCATTAGAATCATTCTAGTGTTACTGCTAACGTTACAGGAACCTACAAGGTCACACCCTATAGTTGAAATGAATGGAATAAACCATAGTTGGTATTGTTTTTGGGGTCGCTTGAATTAAATTAATTATAGAATTAATTTAATTCGGTAATCAAATTTCCAACACATTATGTACAAGGTTGTTGTATGTATAATGATGACATGAATTTGGTTAGCATAAGAATTCAAATAAATATATGGTTTACTGAACTTATATTATAATTAATGTAATTATAACTTTCGGTATAAAAATATTATTCTATTTATTTAATTCCTAAAAACCCTAAAATAAAAGGATATATATAATCCCATTTTTCTTTGTTTGAGCCTAGCAGCCGTCAAAGAAAAATAACTATCAAAACAGTTTTGGGGATTCCTTCCGTTCGTAGTCAACTGGGTGGATTACGTAGAGGCTGGGATCACGATAGATTGCGGCTTGGTTCGACAACAGATCAAACTACTCGTTGTTGGGGTGTTGTTGTCTACTTTGAATAAACATTAGGTAATTTCATAACCTTGATCACCCCGATTCGTTCCTCACACATGGATCCATGGTTAGGGTCGCCGATTTTTTTTTGCTGCGCCGTAGGGGTGCCGGCGATCCAACAATGGTATCAGAGCCACTTGTGTGATACGGACTCGGGTTTAAATACTTGGGTGATGCAATTGTATGAGACGCATGCTTTAATTTGAGTAAATTTCGACTGTTTAAATCATTTAATAGTAACCTGATAACCGTTCCTTTTAACAATGGATTAAATGTTAATCATGATGTTATGGCCTATTTGATTTTATGTTATTACAGTTAAGTGTTAACAGATCTATAATGGTGCGACGGTGGTGTTGACAGTTTCCAGAATGGATTACATGTTTGTGGAACAAGGGTTGTTCCAGCATGAAACCTCAGGGATTAAAATCCTGAAAACACGATTCTGTTGATAAAAGTTATCAAATCGTGAGGTTTCACTTGAATGGGGTATGCGGTTCGTACCGTGGGGGCTCCGCCCCGCACCCCTGGTCTATACCGCGAGGGCTCCGCGCCCGCTCCCCCTGCCGCCTCAGCCCCATCTTCTTAAATTATGTTTATGATAAATAAAACTTGGTAGGCCATAAAAGTTGAAAGGATATGTTATAATTCACCTTAATAAAGTGTTTACTTATGTATGCTATTTTTGACTTGCACGGTGTTTGAAATGCATAGTTATAGCCCAACGGCCCATTTGATAAAAAGGTTGTAATTTTATAAATACGGCCTGCGTGACGTGCCTTGCTACTATTCTCTTGTATTTCTCTTCTCATCTTACTCCTTCGTATGTAAAACGAGTTTCTACATATTATAATTTGTAAGAGTTGTTGTGGGCTAGCCGAGAAGGAAGATGGGCCAACCAGTGTGGACTGATAGCTTGAAAATCGGCTTACACCTTTAGGTTTCCTTTTGGTTCTCCCATTGGCTTGGGTTGTGCCACCTTACTTTATGGGCTATAACTATTTCATTTATTTATTGCTTTATTCATGTATGAGATGCTATGGATGTCTAAAGCAAGCCAAATTTTAAACATGTTAAAATTTGATAATAATAAACCACATTAATTGATGAGATCAATTAAATGGCTAAATGGACTATAGTAAACCATAATTGGTGAGATGAAACGATCTTAATAAAATCCCTCTATTAAAATATTAAGTCAACATAGCCTTCCAATTTTGCCCTTGTTAAGGCCTCGATCAATACTGTGTAGGTTTTGCTAAAGCGAAGTACTAGTATTTATCTTGGTTAAAAGCGAAGAATAAACAAGTGATATTCTCAGGTTAAAATTGGTTAATGACTTGACTAGGTTATTCTAATAGGATTAGAATCCTAGAGGCAAGTAATTTGGATAAATCATAAGATGATTAGAACAAGAGTTGTTCACCAAACTTTAGGAGTTACATATGATGTAATTAGCAAGTGTTGCTTACCTAGATAACCATAATCTGAGAGTAAAGCCAAAGCTGACTTAAGAGGAGGTGAAATATGGATCCTTAACCCACTTGAAATGCTTTTCGAGAAAGCCTTTCCGAAACTAACATATGAGGGTATTAGTTTTGTAGTAAAATAGTGGGAACATCATTTAATTAAGTCCTTTTAATGATTAATATAAATTTGATAAATTTTCACACGCATAATTTCATTGTTGTAGATATATTATGGCTGTAAACACAAATACACTATCATTGCGATCGGTCCTTGAGAAGGACAAGTTGAATGGTTTAAATTTTCTTGACCGGTTTCGTAACTTGAGGATTGTCCTCAAACAAGAACGAAAATTATATGTCATTGAACAACCAGTTCCTAACGAGCCACCCACTAATGCCTCGAAGGCTGATAGAGATGCTTACAGGAAGCATCTCGATGACATGGTAGACGTTGGATGTCTTATGCTTGCCACTATGAATCCTGAGCTTCAGAAGCAACATGAGGACATGGTTGCTTGTGAAATGATTGAGCACCTGAAAGAACTTTATCGGGGCAAGCACGACAAGAGAGGTTCGATATCTCTAAGGCCCTATTCCAATGTAAGCTGGCTGAAGGAAGCCCAGTAGGACCTCATGTCCTTAAGATGATTGGCTATATTGAAATCCTGTCTAAGCTTGGGTTTCCATTGAGTCAAGAGTTGGCCACTGATGTTATTTTGCAACCGTTGCCAGATAGCTACAGTTAGTTTGTCCTTAATTTCAATATGAATGAAATTGATAAAACTATGCCACAGTTGCTCAGTATGTTATGAACTGCTGAAGGCAACATGAAAAAGGTTGGAACCAAGCCTGTACTGATGGTCCGTAATAATAAGGGCAAGGGAAAGGCCAAAGTTCAGACAAAGCCCAAGGGCAAAGGTAGGCCCAAGCCTGGAAAAGTAACGGCTACATTGAAACCTAAAGGAGGGGTGGCTAAGGAAGGAAATTGTTTTCATTGTGGTGTGACTGGACATTGGAAGCAGAACTGCCCTATCTATCTTGAGGAAGTCAAGAAGGCCAAAATAAGAAGAATGTCTGCTTTAGGTATTTATGTTATTGATATTAATTTATCAACTACTACTTCATGGGTATTAGATACTGGTTGTGGTTCTCACATTTGTACTTCTGTACAGGGACTGCAAAGGAGTAGGACTTTGGCTAGAGGAGATGTGGACCTACGAGTTGGAAATGGAGAAAAAGTTGCTGCATTAGCTGTGCGAACATATAATTTATCTTTGTCTAGTGGACTTGGTTTATGTTTAGAGGATTGTTATTATGTGCCCAGTTTGACTAAAAACATTATTTCAATTTCTTATTTAGACAAAATTGGTTTTGAGATAATTATTAAGAATAATTGTTGTTCCTTTTATCTCAATAATGTTTTTTATGGTTCGACACAATTGAATAATGGCCTCTATGTTTTAGATCAAATGAATCCCATCTACAACATAAATACTAAAAGATCAAAAATAAATGACTCAAATCAAACTTATCTATGGCATTGTCGTTTGGGCCACATAAGTGAGGAACGCATATCCAAGCTCCATAAAGATGGTTTCTTGGATTCATTTGTTTTTGAACAATTTGAAGTATGTGAATCTTGCTTGTTGGGAAAAATGACTAAGTCTCATTTTACTGGTAAAAGTGAACAAGCTAGTGATTTATTGGGCGTAATACATTCTGATGTATGTGGGCCAATAAATATACAGGCTAGAGGAGGATTTCATTACTTCATCACTTTCACTAATGATTTCAGTAGATATGGGTATGTCTATCTCATGCGCCATAAGTCTGAATCCCTTGAAAAGTTCAAGGAATTCAAAAATGAAGTACAAAATCAACTAGGAAAAACTATCAAGGCACTTCGATCTGATCGAGGTGGGGAGTATATGAGCTTAGAGTTTGATAATCTTTTGAAGCAATGTGGGATTGTCTCACAACTTACTCCTCCTAGTACTCCTCAATGGAATGGAGTTTCTGAAAGAAGAAATCGAACTTTGTTAGACATGGTTCGATCCATGATGAGTCATGCTGATTTGTCGACATCCTTTTGGGGACATGCACTTGAGACAGTTACTTTCACACTAAGTCATGTTCCATCTAAATCGGTTCAAAAGACACCATATGAGATATGGACTGGGAAACGTCCCAGTATGTCTTTTATGAAAATTTGGGGTTGCGAAGCTTATGTTAAATGTCAGACGTCTAATAAGCTTGAACCTAAATCTGAAAAATGTATTTTTGTGGGGTATCCAAAAGAAACCAAAGGATATTATTTCTTTAATCCCACTGAGAACAAAATACTTGTTGCTCGGACTGGTGTCTTCCTAGAGAGAGAATTTGTTTCTAGAAAAGGAAGTGGGAAAAAGATTGAACTTGATGAAGTTCAAGAATCGCAAAATACCACTGAACCAGAGATAGAACAACAGCAAGTTCCACAAGGGGTTGAGGAACAAGTAATTGCTGTAGAAACACAATCACGGCGTAGATCTTTAAGGGAACGCCAAGCACCTTAGAGATATGGATTTCTCGTTACAATGCATGGTGACGTTCTACTGATAGATCAAGATGAGCCTAGGACTTATCAAGAAGCGGTGACGAGCCCAGACTCTGAGAAATGGCTTGAAGCCATGAGATCTGAGATGGATTCCATGTATAAAAACCAAGTATGGACTTTGGTTGACTCACCCGAAGGGGTTAAGATAGGGTGCAAATGGGTTTTCAAAAAGAAAACCGACATGGATGGTAATGTACAAACATACAAGGGGCGATTAGTCGCTAAAGGTTTTCGCCAAGTTCATGGTGTTGACTATGATGAAACCTTTTCTCCTGTAGCTATGTTTAAATCCATCAAGATCTTGCTAGCTATAGCTGCATTTCATGATTATGAAATCTGGTAGATGGACGTCAAAACAGCTTTCCTTAACGAGAAACTTGAAGAGTATGTGTACAGACACAACCTGAAGGTTTTGTCAATCCAAAGGATGCTGGAAAGGTATGTAAGCTACAAAGATCCAATTATGGATTAAAGCAAGCTTCTCGAAGTTGGAATCTTCGTTTTAATGATGCAATCAAAGAGTTTGGTTTTATCAAAAATGAAGATGAGCCATGTGTTTACAAGAAAGTTAGTGGGAGCACTATAACATTCTTGGTACTGTATGTGGATGACATACTTGTCATAGGAAATGACATACCTACCTTGCAGTCTATTAAGACTTGGTTAGGAAGTTTTTTTTCTATGAAGGACTTGGGCGAAGCAACTTACATCTTAGGAGTAAAGATCTATAGAGATAGATCAAGACGACTACTAGGTCTAAGCCAGAATACATATATAGACAAAGTACTGAAAAGGTTCAGTATGGAAGAATCTAAGAGAGGATTCCTACCTATGAGACATGGTATTTCACTCTCGAAGGAAATGTGTCCTTCAACTCCACAGGAGAGAGAACGCATGAGTAAAATTCCATATGCTTCCGCTATTGGATCTATCATGTATGCCATGTTATGTACCCATCCAGATGTCTCATATGCCTTAAGCATGACGAGCAGATACCAAGTAGATCCTGGTGAAGGTCACTGGACCACAATCAAGAATATCCTTAAGTACTTGAGAAGAACTAAGGATGTTTTCCTAATATATGGAGGTGAGGAAGAGTTAAGTGTAAAAGGTTACACTGATGCTAGCTTCCAAACCGATCAGGACGATTCTCGATCACAATCAGGTTTTGTGTTTTGCCTTAATGGTGGTGCTGTGAGCTGGAAGAGTTCAAAGCAAAGTACAGTAGCCGATTCTACAACAGAGGCCGAGTATATTGCAGCCAGTGACGCAGCAAAAGAAGCGATTTGGATCAAAAAGTTCATTACTGAACTAGGGGTTGTGCCTAGCATATCAGATGCTATAGAACTCCGATGTGATAACAATGGAGCCATTGCACAAGCTAAAGAACCTAGATCTCACCAGCGATCCAAACATATACTTAGGCGCTACCATCTTATTCGAGAGCTTATCGATCAAGGGGATGTAGAGATATGCAGAGTATCTAAAGATGATAACATTGCTGATCCCTTGACCAAGCCTCAAACACAGCAGAAGCATGATCGTCACACTAAGTCACTTGGTATTAGATATATAAGTGATTGGTCTTAGTGCAAGTGAGAGATTGTTAGAGTATGCCCAAAGATCAATCATGAGATGGTTGTAATAACATACTTGATTTATCATGTTTATTAATATAAGGCGTTACCATTATTATTTCAGTTTCTTTTCTGTGTATATAAATAAACTGTTTTATAATAATGCCCTGAGAATAATATGATTATTCTTAAAAGTTCCTTAGTCAAGTATTATTGTTGGATAGCACAACGATAATGCATTAAGACTAACTTGTAGTTGATTGATGATAAAGAGTTGTCATTGATATGGAATGTCAGAATCATTACATGAATATGTGTGTTAGAGAACAACATATTGGACTGACCCGTTATGAGTATGTTTCTTGGATTATTATGTAATTGTCACGACATTACTCATAATGATTAATATTTATATGATCCTCAGACTTGAGATCATCATAATCCCAACATCGTGAGTTGTATATTTTGATACAGTCAAATGTATACCGTAACTGGTTGTTCTATAAAGACTGATGTTGGATATACCACAATCTATGTAGAGGGATATGGTTGGTCGATATAGGATAAGTCCCTCCTACATAATAGGAGTAATATCTTAGGCCACTTGATTAAGTGAGACTAGAAATGCATGGCCATACTCAAATAAGTTGATATTAGATGTCATACTTATTTGTATATTGCCATTTAATTTCATATTCATTTGATACATTTAACCAATAGAACTCAAGTTTTGCACTTTATGTGATTTAGTCATTTTTATCAAATTAATTATGCAAATGGTAAAATTTCTTAACAAAAGTTTTATACGGTAATACTAACATACTGTAGACCTTAAAATAATAAAATAAATATTTCTTGTCAGATTTGTGGTCTTGAAACCACTATTTTGATTTCACTAAAAACGGCTATTACACTCTCCCTCTAAAGAAATTTTTGTCCCCGAAAATCTTACCAGAAAAGTGGTTCAGATATTGTTTTCTCATAGCTTTCTCAAGTTCCCAGGCGGCTTCCTTTATTCCGTGAAGTTGCCAAAGAACCTTTACTAAAGTTATGCTCTAACTTCTCCATTCTTTAACCTCTCGAGCCAAAATTCTGATCGGTTCTTTACTATACAACATAATCAGGCTGAATTTCGACATCTGCTAGTGAGATGACATGTGAAGGGTCAGATTGGTACCATCGTATAATAGATACGCCAAACACATAATGAATCTTTTCTAACTCTGATGGCAAAGCTAAACGATACGGTACTAGTCTGATTCTTTCAATAATCTCATACGGCCCGATAAATCTCAGACTTAGCTTTCCTTTGCGACCAAAACAAAGAACTTTCTTCCATGGCGATACTTTTAAGAATACTCTATTGCATACTTGAAATTCAATGTCTTTATGTTTAAGATCCGCATATGATTTCTGTCGGTCTGAAGCTGATTTCAAACTATCTCAAATCATTTTTACATTTTCTTCAGTCTCTCAAATCAAATCAACCCCTTGAATCTTTTTCTCACTGAGCTATGTCCAATACAACGAATTTTGACCTTTACGACCATACAAAGCTTCATACGATGCCATCTTTATGGTCGACTGATAACTGCTATTATACACAAATTCAACTAACGGTAAATATTTCTCCCAGTTGCCTTTGAATTCTAACACACAACAACGAAGCATATCCTCGAGGATCTAAATTACTCGCTCGGACTAACCATCGGTCTAAGGATGAAATGTAGTGCTAAAATGCAATCGCGTACCTAGAGCTTCTTGTAACTATTTCCAGAATCGTGATGTAAACTGCTAATCCCTATCCAAAATTATAGAAACTGGTACCCCGTGCAATCTGACAATCTCAGCAACGTATAACTCAGCTAATCTCTCAAGGGAGTGATCGGTACGTACCGAAATAAAATGTACAGACTTCGTTAGACGATCAACGACAACCCAAATTGCATATTTCTTTCTCGAAGACAGGGGTAAACCCGATACAAAGTCCATCGTAACTCACTTCCATTTCCATTCCGGTATCATCATTGGCTGTAATAAACCAGAAGGTGCCTAATGTTTAGCTTTAACTTGTTGACAAACTAAGCATCTCGATACGAAGTCAGAAATCTCTTGTTTCATTCCCGACCACAAGTACATCTGTTTCAAATCACTGTACATCTTATTACTTCTCGGATGAACAGACAAGCTATCTTTATGAGCTTTTTGTAAAATCTTCCGAATGAGCTCTGGATTCTTTAGTACACAAATCCTGCCTCTGAAAATAGACAATCATCAGATCCAAAATGAAATTCTAAATCAGAAGTTAACTTACTTTGTGTCCATTTAGCTAGCAACTCATCATCACACTTCTGAGCCTCACAGATCTGCTGTATAAACATCAGTCTCACTTTCAACTAGCTAAAATTGAACCATCATCAAATAACATCAGTTGCGTATTCATCACTTGCAAAGCAAATAAATACTTTCTACTTAGAGCATCAGTAACCACATTTTCCTTTACCCGGATGATAATCAATAATCAAATCGTAGTCTTTCAATAACTCGAGCCATCTGCGCTATCTTAGATTCAAAGCTTTCTGTGACATTAGATACTTCAAAATCATGATCAGTAAATATATGAAATCTTTCGTCGTACAAATGGTGTCGCCAAATTTTCAACGCAAACACTATAGTTGCCAGTTCTAAATCATGTGTCAGATAATTCTTTTCATGCGGCTTTAACTGTCTGGAAGAATAAGCTATCACTTACCTTCCTGCATCAAAACACAACCTAAACCATTCGAAGATGCATCGCTAAAAATCACAAATTCTTTACCCGATTCTGGATGAACTAGTACTAGTGCCTCGATCAACAATGCCTTCAACTAATTGAAATTTTGTTGACATTTCTTGGAGCATTCCAATTTCACATATTTTTGTAATAGTCTCGTCATCGGTGTAGATACCATTGAGAATACCTTGATGAATCTTCTGTAATAACTGACTAATCCTAGAAAACTTCTAACTTCGAATACATTTCTCAAAGGTTTCTAGTCAATAATAGCTAAAATTTTGCTCGAATCAACTCTGATGCCATCAGTCGATACAATATGTCCCAGAAAATCGACTTCCCGAAACCAAAATTCACATTTTCTAAATTTCGCAAATAGTTTGGCAATACAATTCCCAAATGCTCGGCATGCTCAGACTCATCTCATGAATAAATCAGAATGTTGTCAATGAATACCACAACGAATCTGTCTAAATACAGTTTGAAGATTCTGTTCATCAAATCCATAAATACGGCAGGTGCATTAGTTAAACCAAACGACATCACAAGAAATTCATAATGTTCGTACCTGGTCTTGAACACGATTTTCGGCACATCTGAATCTTTAACCGTAGCTGATAATAGTCAGAATGAAGATCAATCTTTGAAAATTTTGTTGCACCTTTCAACTGGTCAAACAGATTGTCAATTCGCGACAATAGATATTTATTCTTGATCTAAACTTTGTTGAGATCCGTCTTTTTTCTTAACAAACAGAACAAGTGCACCCCAAGGTGAGAAACTGGGTCGAGCAAAACCCCTATCTGTCAATTCTTGCAACTGTCCTTTTAACTCTCTTAATTCAGTAGGAGTCATTCTGTAAGGTGCTTTCAATATCGGTGATGTTCCCGGTACTAATTTAATAGCAAACTCAACCTCTCTGATCGGCGGTAATCTGAGTAACTCCTCTGGAAACACATTAGGGTATTCACAAACTACAGACACTGATTCAAGTTTCAACTCATATACTTTAGAATCTAGTACATAGGCAAGGTAAGCATCGTAACCTTTTCTCATATATCTTTGCGCTAACATAGCTTAAATAATAATAAACAACCCACTCAAACTGTCTAATTCAATCCGAAGTGTCTCAAAGTTAGGACATTTCAATACAATAAGCTTTTGTCTACAGTTCATGATAGCAGCGTGCAGAGTCAACCAATCCATGCCCAAAATCACATCAAATTCATCAAACGACAATAGCATTAAATCAACTAGAAAACTATAACCCCAAGTCATCAAAAAACAATTCTTGCAAACATTATCAACTAACACATACTGACCTAGGGGGTTCAACACTTTAACCATGAATTTAGTGGACTTAACAGGTAAATTCTTACTTGATACTAAATTCGTGCATAAATACGAATGGGTTGATCTTGGATCAGTCAAAGCAGTATCATTAGTATCAAAAATAGAGAAAGTACCAGTAATAACATCTGGCGCAAAAGCTTCCTTTCATGTACGGATAGCATAAGCCATAGCTAGTGCTCATGCTTCAAATCTCATAGTAGAATCATTTGTTCCACCATGGCTACTACTCACATTTTCGGAATTGCGAGGTGGTCTACCTCTTGCAATAGTGTTGCTCGACCTCATAGTCTAAACTTTTTCTTTCTCGAACTTCTCTGGGCAATCTTCAAAATAGTGTTTGAAAGACCCACCACTGAAACATGCCCTGTTCTTCAATCTACATTCACCGAAATGTGGTCTTTTGCAATACTTTCATTTGGGCCTATTATCTCTGACACGACCCACACTCACTACAGACGTAGCCTGAGGCTTTGGGCTCGAAAGTCGATTACCTCTGTCTCTACTAGAATACCTCACTGAAGCTGTAGAACGGTTGTGATATTCCTTTGGTCTCTTTGATGATGACTGATATGACTTCCCAATCAATATTTTTCTCGAGTCTCCAGCTTCAAAATCAGCTTTTCTTTTCTCTTTACTAAGCTCCTCGACTTTATGTGTCTGATCAACTAAAACAACAAATTCTTTCAGCTCAAGAATCCCGACTAGAAGCTTTATATCATCATTTAACCCTTCCTCGAATGGTTTATACATGATAGTCTTAGTTGGAATGCATTCCTGGGCATATTTCCTCAGTCTGAAAAACTCTCGTTCATACTCTGAAACAGACATACGTCCCTATTTGAGCTCAAGAAATTCTTTGAGTTTCTGATCAAGAAATCTCTGACAAATGTATTTATTTCGAAACTCAGTTTGAAAGAATTCCTAGCTTATACGTTCTTTCAGCACCACTGAAATCAACATGTTCCACCACTAGTAGGCTGAGTCTTTCAACAAAGATACTGCACACTTAACACACTCGACCGGTGAACAAGATAGTTACGAACAAGATAGTCTCTCAGAATCATCCTTAGTAGTGGCTCTAAATTCTTCAGTCATGTACTTACGAATCTTATTAATGGATTCCTTAGCCCGTCCTCCCCGGTCTGTAGATATGGGCATTGTACCGCTTGACGCTACTCTATGAATAGAGGCTTGAGTGTTACTCTCAACTTCATCAGAGCCAGCTTAGTTGGATGTCATTACTATAAGTAAACCTGTTTCAAAACAGGTCAGGAGTTATAACACTATCACAGGTTATCTAATGGCATGAATATCTAGACTCACACACGCTAAGTTCAGTTCAAGAATCATACTATCACAGGTTATCTAATGGCATGTATATCTAGACTCACACACGCTACGTTCAGTCCAAGAATCAACAAGCCGTAACTTTGATACCAATAAATGTAACACCCCTAACTCGTATTAGTCGTTGGAATACGATTACAGAGCATTACCGAAGATTTCAAATCCAAATAATAAAAAATTTAAAAAATTTAATCCATATCAACAATCATAGCAAAACCAATTAAAGACATACATATTGTCCCTTATTCGAGCCCTCGAGGCCCTAAAAACACATTAAAGACAAAATGGGACTAAATCAGAAACATATAGAATTCTTTAGAAAAAGATGAAAATTTTCAAACTGTAGGGGTCACATGGTCGAGAGACACGCCTGTGTCTCAGGCCATGCATACATATGAAGTAGGGACACACGGCTGTGTCCCAACCCGTGTCCATGCCCGTGTAACTTTCTAACTTGGGTCACACGACCAAGCCACACGCCCGTGTGCCAGGTCGTGTACCCTTCGAAATGGCCTCACACACCCGTGTGCCAAGCTGTGTGCTAGGTCGTCTAACAGCCTGAATTGTAGTCCTTAGTAAGCTACAGGGGACACACGATCATGTCACATGGCCATGTCTCACACACAACTAAGACACACGCTGTGTCTCTGGCCGTGTGGATGAAAAATAGGCCATTTTTCTCACCCATTCGTGAATATACATACAATCAAATTTACACATATAAACAAGCCATCAAATTGCACTAAAAACATGCATAATCAAGCTATCCAAATAAGGTACATAAGCATACAACCAGTATGCCCAAAAGGCACCTCAATCACAATAATTAGACATGTATAACCATATACACAATTTGGCCAAAAGTTCAACTAACTTATAACTTAGTTTATGTCAAAACTTACCACTTTGATTACCTATCAAATTTCACACCAAAAGTACCAAATATGCTATTTAAAGTCTAGCACCAATTTCCATATATGTCATCTATAATAAATATACCAAATCACCACATTCAAACATATCACCAAACCATTTGTAACATACAATTTTAACCACCATTCCATCTTCAATCATTCAAGTTTCATAAGCCATGATATCAACCATTTTAAGGCCAAATATATACATGAAAAAATTTTGCACCATTTCATCATCCAAAATGCCATATACACAAGCCAAAAACAAATGGCTAAAACATCAAATAAAAACACCTATACATGCCATTATAACCAAAACATAGAAACACCGAAATTTACTGATTTAGTCGATAGATAGTGTGGTATAACTCTGACAAGCTTCCAACTCGAATAAGCTTCCAACCCGAACGAGCTTTCAATTCACTATAAATCACGGAAAATAACACAGAGCAAGCATAAATTATTAGTAAGTTCGTATAATGTAAAACTTAACTTACCATTTCATCACATATTAAGTAAGTTAAACATGGCATAATTCAACCACACTTGGCCAAAGCCTAAGCATTTACACCAAACATGTTAGCCATATAAGCATATAACATAAAAAATTTAATCATGGACGATCACAAGTTATAATCATGTATCATATGCATATATCATCTATCT
The DNA here is from genome assembly GCF_007990345.1 of Gossypium hirsutum. NCBI lineage: Eukaryota > Viridiplantae > Streptophyta > Magnoliopsida > Malvales > Malvaceae > Gossypium > Gossypium hirsutum. The sequence continues at coordinate 30,218,419 of NC_053444.1, forward strand.
AAACTTTCATTATAACATGTATTACCAATTCAATGAAATTTACATGTGTTCATGTCTTAGTTCGTACCGAACTCTTACCATTCTCTATCAAATCATTCCCGTTGAACCATTTAGTGTACCGTTAGATACCTAGGACATCTCACACACAGCGTGCTAACTCAAATAACTGTAATTCATCAATTCCTGAACATGTATGCTCAAACGAGCTATGAATCAGAATGCTCACACGAGCTGTGAAAATGGGCCTACTCACATGAGTTGTGGGTTGGAACATAGCTACACGATGCAGCTCACACGAGCTGTGGAGTATCCGCAACACATGTCAGACCTCAGCCATTGGTAGGACGTTCAAGACCAGCACCTGAATCATGTAAACCCTAATGACATGTCATTTGTATCCTACGAATTCCTAAGGTTCAAATGGGGCTTGGTATTCAATGTAACATCGTTGGATATGCAACCAATATATATATAGAGTCCACAATACATGTATATTTCAAATAAAGGTAGACAAATACAATGTAATTACATGAACTTACCTCAACGGTTAAACGTAGATACGGAGGTGACTATTCTGAAACTTTATCCTTTCCCCGATCTAAAGTCGTACGAGGTTTGTCTTGATCTAAATGAATAAATTCAGCTCAATTCAATAATTATTTTACTCAATTTAGCCCAAACTCATATTTTAGCAAAATTACATTTTTCCCTATAATTTTTATTTCTTTTCGATTTAGTCCCTAGCTGATAAAATGAAAATTCATGCAATTTTCCCAAAACCCACCATAGCTTAATTTCATTTAGATCCCTAGGAAACCCTATATTTCATTTATTTCATAATTTTAGCATGTATATTTTTCTATTTTTCAATTTAATCCCTATTTGACAATTTCATCAAAAATCACTTAACAAAAGTTGTTTATCTATCAACAACTAACCATTTTCTTCCATCAAACATAAAAAACAACCTATATTCATTCACGAAAAAACTCTAATATTTTAACAATTTTACAAATTAGCCCCTGGGCTAGTTGGATTAAGCTACAACGATCTCGAAAACATAAAAATAATTAAAAACGGGACAAAAACTACTCATATGCAAGCAAAAATAGGGTTGGACGAATGTTTCAAGCTTCCATGGCTTCTTCTCCTTCAATTTTTGGTTGAAAAGATGAACTTGCAAGACTTTTCTTTTATTTTCTATATTTTATTATCTTTTAATTATCAATTTACAACTTTAGCCTTATTAATGAACCTTTATAATTTCATTTTTAGTGGCCATAAAGTCCACTAACAATTTATATGCTCTAATTGCAACATAAAATCCTCAACCATTTAATTTCATAGCCATTTGATACCTTTAACCAATAGAATTCAAGTTTTGTGCTGTATGTGATTTAGTCCTTTTTATCAAATTAAGCATGCAAACGGTAAAATTTCTTAACAAAATTTTTATATGATAATACTAACATACTGTAGACCTTAAAATAATAATAAAATAAATATTTTCATGTCAAATTTGATGTCTCGAAACCACTATTTGGATTTTACTGAAAACGAGTTTTTACAATGTTCATGTGAGTTTACCTTACCATGTGATAATCCTATTGAATTATGTGTTAAAGCACTAACAAATGTTGTTGATGATGCTTAGGCTTGTGCCAAGCTATTGGTTGGATTATATCATGTTTAATTTTAAAGTTATGCATTGAGATGATAAATTATGTTCATGTTATACGAATTTACTAAGCATTATATGCTTACATAGTTTTCTTTTATATGTTTTATAGATTACCAGAAGCTAGATCGGTTTGGAAGCTCTTCAGAGACCTATCACACTATCCAACGATTATATCAATAGTTTTTGATGTTTTGAACAAGGTTATAATGGCATGTATAGGTGGACTTCTGTTTAATGGCTAGTTGATGTTTATGGCCTGTAAATGTTGCTTTGAATTTGTGGTACTTTTGGTACTTTTGATACTTTGTGGTTGGGTGATAATATGGTCAAGTTGATGCATTTTTTATGACCAAAGTTGCAAGTGATAGTGCGTTTGAAATGTAGTCAATTGTGGTATGTTTTGGTATGGAAATAAGTTAGATGTGTATGGTTGATGTATGGCCAAATATGCATATGTTTAGATATGTTTGATGGTTTGTGATTGAGGTGCCTTATTGACATATTGGTTGTATGGATTAATGGTATAGTGAATTTGTCATTTTATGCATGTTTTGGGCACGTTTTTATGTCTTGGTCATATGTGCAAATTGTGTTTAGGTACATGTTTGAACTAGGTGAAAGAAATGGCTTGATTTTGGAAAATTTCTTGTCCACGCGGCCTAAGACACAGGTGTTTGTCTCAGTCGTGTGTGACAGACGGCCATGCAACACGGTCGTGTATCCCCTGTAGGTTTTAAAGGTTGTAAGTCTTTCAGTTACATGGCCTAGCACATGGCCTGGCACACGGGTGTGTGGCTTTACGTATGACCCAAGTCAAAGAGTTACACGGGCACAGACACAGGCTGGGTGTGACAGCCCAAAATTGACCCTAGTCGGGAAGTGGTTTCGGGACCACAAAACCGAGTCATAAAAATAATTGATTTCCATATTCTATGCTTATTATGTGTGTACATGAGTATGTGGAAGTTTCATTCTCCAATTTTGCCAATTGCATGAGAAATTATTAAATAGGGATTGATATGAGACATGGTGAAAATATGATAGGCTAATTTAAAATGGTCTATTAATGCATGTTGTGAAAATGATGGGTTTGCATGTCAAATTACCCAAAATTTGAGCTAGTGGTTGGCCATGCTATGGGTGGAAACATGTTGGGAACATGTTGGCCTAGTGAGGTATGTAGGAAAAAAATAAAATAAGGGGCATGGGCATAAAATAATGAAAAGGAGTATGATGAATACAAAAAAAAAAATGTGTGTAGTTGTTTCCCCCCCCCATTGCCGTGAGCTAAAGAAAAGAAAGGAGAAAATTTTTGTTCATCCTTTCTCATCTTCATTTAGCCGAACTAGAAAGAAAAAAACAAAGAAAAAAAAATGCTCATCCTTTGGTTCATCCTTGGCCAAAAATTTTAAGGAGGAAGGAAGAAGAAAGGTTGAAGAGGTTCGGCCATGCATGTAGCTAGGCTAAGGTATGTTTGATGATGTTCCATGAGATGCATGCATGTTTTAGTTGTTAGCTTGAGTTCTACCTAGCCCATGGTCTAAATCTTGCTATGTGATGGAAATGACACTCGGCCATGGATGCATCATTCTTGGTTGATGTTTGATGTTGTGGTGATGAGGCATGAGGATGAGTTAAGATTCGGCCTAGGTGGAGTTTGTGTTAATGCCATTGCATGCTAAATATGAAGCTTGTTAATGATGCATGTGATGGTGGCTTGATGATTCTTGAACCTCCTTTTTAGCATTTTTGAGTGAGCACATATGTGCATTGGTTGCTAAATGGAGAAGAATCGGCTAGCAAGTTGTGTGCTAAGGCCGAATATAACTTTTGCATGTTAATGAGCAATGCATGTGTTAAATTGATGGAAAGGGAGAGGATGCTTTACTAGTGTGTATATGTGTGTATTAGCCAAGTTTTGAACTTGAAACAAAAGGGTGTTTAGTCAATACAAGTGACCATACTTGTGGAATGTATTAAGTGTTGAAATCGGCCCCAAAATAGACATGCATATTCGGCCAAGGGGGAAAAATTAGCTAAAATGTTGAGTTTGATTCATGATTCCGTACATATGTGACTTTCATGTCTAATGTATAAATATGGGCTAAGTGCCTTGTGTTCCTCTTTTCGATGCTCAAATGATTAAATCAATTTATTTGTTTAATTAAGCTCAAGAGCAAAGGGGAACTAAATCCGATAAAGGGAAGGAAAAAGTGGTCGAATAGCTATCGGAATCGTTCGACAACACCCGAGGTAAGTTCTTGAGTAAAAGAGCTTAAATTATGATGTGATTAGATCATGTTTTAAGCAAATTAAAATCATGCTCTTTGTGTGGCTATTGAGCCGAATTTGCAAGAATGATAAATGTCTTGTGTTTGAGTTTTGCTAACGAAAATGAAATACGAATGGGCCATGATTTATTGTTAAATGTGCATGGTTATTTGGATGATGTCCGGGCTAAGTCCCGAAGGCTTGTGCTAAGTGACAATATCCGGACTAAGATCCGAAGGCATTCGTGCGAGATACTAATTCCGGGCTAAGCCCGAAGGCATTTGTGCGAGTTACTAAATCCGGGTTAAGTCCCGAAGGCATTTGTGCGAGTTACTAAATCCGGGTTAAGTCCCGAAGGCATTTGTGCGAATTACTATAACCGGGCTATGTCCCGAAGGCATTTGAACGAGGAGCTATATCCGGTTAAATTCCGAAGGTACGTGATTTGGGAATGAATGAACTTGCTGTAAAATTTCAGTTAATACTCTCGAAACATCCCAACATTGAGGTATGTTTCGTATGTGCTTGAATTTAGTTGAGCCCTTACAAATAAGTATTCGCTCAGTTGGTAAACGAGCTACCGGCCTTTGGCTGAGTTGATCTTTTGTGTATGTACATAAGGGTTGATAATGTGAAGCAAGTACGATATCGTAAATTTGTGCATATGAAATTATCCGTTTAGCTATATGAATGCTATACTTTTGTTGTGATGGAATTCCTTGCTCAAAACTTACTAAGCATAAATTGCTTACTCCGTTTCATTGCTCCTCTGTTTTATAGATTTGGTTCTCCAGCTATCGGACTCGGGATCTTGAGGTCAAAGTCGCCCACACTATCAAAGCCCCCTTTTGGTACAATTTTGGTTGAACTTCGAAATGGCATGTATAGGACTACCCGTTTGTTGTGGGTCGTGGACCCTTTGGACTTGTATAAATTTTGGATAGCCATGCGAAAATGGCTTATATGTGTTTGAGTATATTGTTATAATCATTTGGTGTGGATATGCTTGACAAGGATTGGCCATGGGAATGGTTAATCACTTTCATAAATTGTGCTATTTATGCAAAAAGGGCTAGTTGAATCACGGAAACCATGAAATAGGTAAAGTCTACCTTAAAGGCAGATGCTGACAGCAGCAGTGAGGTAGATTTGGAAAATCACTAAAAATAGCAGGAATGGAATTAAATAGTGAATAAATTATGTAAACAAACCTTGATGAATCTACTTTCATAGGAAAGTAACGAAACAATCATACGGACAGTATGTTAAGAGATATTCAGGTTCTCGTGAGACAGGGCCAGAACGGTTTCTGGATTTCCTGTTCCGACTTTGGAAATTCATTATAAATTAACCAGAGATAATTAGGAGTCATATCATATATGGATAGATTCCTCTCTGAGTCTAGTTTCTATAGAAACAAACGGCATCCGTATTGAAGCCCTGTACAGGGAGATATCCAAGTCGTAATGCGCAAAGGTCAGGGTAGTCGATCCCTGTAACATGGGAGACTTTGACTAATAAACTGTACTAATTGGCCCGACCAAAAATTCTAGAAAAAAATATGTAGATGGGCATATGAGTCTAATTTCAGGAAAAATTTACGGAACTGGATTCCGAGTTGTGAAACTCAAGATATGATTTTTAAAGCGACTAGTATGCAGATTGGCAGTGTCTGGGAAATTTTTTTATAAGGGGCTTAAAGTCTGTTAACACCTCGTGTTCGACTCCGGTGTCGGTCTCGGGTTCGGGATGTTACACTGGGACACTGCCGTGTGTCCCTATTTCGATTGTTATACGGCCTGGCCACATGGCCGTGGCCAGGCCGTGTGACCCCTATAGTTTAAAATTTCTAACTATTTTCTCAATGTTCTAAATGTTTTTGATTTAGTTCTGAATTATTTCTAAAGTGTTTCTAAGGGCTCGAGGGCTCGATTAAGGGACGATATGCATGTATATGAATGGTTTATGTTATGTTTATATCAATGTTTGAAAATGTATGTTTTTATGTTTTAGTTTTACAGTAATGCTTTGTAACCTTATTTTGGCGACGGATACGGGTTAAGGGTTTACATTTAGTGGTATCAGAGCTATGGTTTATTAAATTCTCAGACTGAACGTAGTGTTTTTGAGTCTAGAAATACATGCCATTATATAGCCTGAGATAATGTGATAACTCCTGACTCGATTTGAATTATATTTTCATATAGATAATGGGTTTGGAGGTCAGTTACGCACGAGGAAGGGTTAGCACCCTCGACACGCCCAAAATTGGTACCTTGTTGATTAATTAGTGTCTTAATATAAAAAATGTGCAAAGATATTAAAATACGATCCTTGTATTAAAAACTTGTATAAATCAAATTACTCATTAAGACCCTCTCATTTCGTAGAGAGAAAAAAATGTCACACCCAATGAGTTCGGGCATGATATTTCACCTCCTCAAAAATGAGCTTGTCCTTAAAAAAACTCATGCAATAAAATTTAAAAGAATATTCAATTCTTTAAGTTAGATGAAGAAATCGTAGCCCAATATGTTAGGGCACAATTTCTCAAAATTCCAAACATTGAATATTGCCTTTAGTATTTTTTAGAAAAATCCTCATCTCGAGAAAATAACATGTCATATCCAATGCGTTAGGACACAACGTATCGAATTCTCGATACGAGAATACATTCCGAAGAATTTACTTATCTGAAGACATTCGATAATCTCGATTTTTGCAAAGACCATATTTCGTAAGTTAGAACACGATCTTTTATTAATTCCCGAGATTATTAAAAAATTTATGCTTAAAAACGGTTCATGTATTTGGATTTATCGAGAAAATCGAAACCTCGTAAGTTAGGGTACGACCTTCTCGAATCTAAATACGAAGTTTTACTTATTTAAACAAAATTTTTGACATATCGAGTAAAATGCAACACGAAGTTGTAGTAAAAATGCAAAAATAAATTACATCGTTAACATGCATAATAGAATAATAAAAGCGTTAATACGGATAATACTAGAAAAGATGAAAATTAAATAAAATAAATAGAGCAACCAAGCTAATAAAAAGAAAAAAAAGAAAAGAATAAGTAATATATATGTTTATATAAATAATAATAATAGTGAACAAATGAGCAAATAAATATTATATAAATTAAAAAGATAATAATGATAATGATAATATTAATAATACGAATAATAAATAATTTAGAGTTTAAAAAATAAAAAATTAAATAAATTAAATGGTTTAAAATCTTTAGGTAAATAAATATAAAAATAAAAATAATATAAATAATAATGTGAAACAAATTAATTTAATAAAATAGTAAATAAATAAATAAATAAAGGAAAATAATAATGATAATAATAATGTTAAATTAAATAATTTTAATTATAAACTAGCAAAAATGATAAAAAGGACTAAATTGAAATTAAAAACAGAAATTTAGGGGCAAATCGAAAACAAATAAGAAAGAAAAGGACCAATTTGAAAACGCGAATAACATGGAGGGTCCAAATGGGAAATAATCCCTACCCTCCAAAACGCACAGCTTAAAGGTGGACCAATGTGAAAGCCGAAATAAATTATAGGGCAAAATTAAAAACTAAAAGAAAGTTGATTGTAAATAATGAAAAAATCGAAAGGGCTAAAAGCGCAATTAGCCCTCTGTTCAAAAACACGCGAATCCTAGGAGCGGGTCGGGTCGGTGCCGTGGACCGTAGCAGTGCCGCCGTGGAAGGTTCGGTCGCTGTCCTAAGTAAATTTTTTCGCCTTTTTTTTCCTTTTCTTTATACTATATTTTTTATATATATATTTATATAAAGTTTCTTTTTAAAAACAAAAGGAAAATAGAAAATTTTGAATAGAAACAGTGAAGAAACAATGGAAAAAAAACCTTTGCGTTTTATATTTTTTCTTCGAATCTGCTTTGTTGCTTTTGTTATTTTGGATGTTTGAATCTTTTTTTTTATTTCATTGAACCAAAAAAACCCTTTACAAACAATTTATCATGGCTTTTATAGCCATTCTACAAGATTTTTTAATTCATTTGTTGTCACTTCTTGCAGGCAAGTGGACAGTGGAGCAGGTGGAGTTGGTGGTGGCAGTGGCAAGCTGGTCAGAAGACGTGGAGGTGCGGCAGACAGAGGCTAGGGTAGGGTGCGGCACCACTTGGGTTAGGGGGCTAGGGTTTCTGTTAGGTGTTTAGGTTTTGGGCTGATTGGGCTATTAGGGTTTTTATTTTTTGGGCTTGTATTTGGGTCTGCTATTTTTTTGTAAATAGACTGGATATTTGGGCTTTTTTTTGCTATATTTTTGTATGGTCTTGGGCCCTGGCTAAATTAGGCTTACAGTGTGTTTTGATTAACGGTGGGATGTGAGTAGTGAATATACTTGGTTAATATTCAGTTATGTTTTGTGTTTATATATGTGGGTTTTGTTCGTATATTTTGCTAAGAATTATTGATAAATTTTTTATATTGATGTTTTATTATAAACATGTAAGGTTGTTTAATTCATTTGTGATTTGGCTATTTGGTTTTGAGTTGTGATGGAAAGTTTATATATATATGTTATGTTTAAATATTAAGTGTTTATGTTTAGTTTAATATGACTTATTTTATGAATAAGTAACATGTTCTATAATTATTTTGATGGTCCGATTAAGCTTTGCATTATTAGATGAAACATATTTCATTTAGATTTATTAAATTTTTTTGTACTTAGCCAAATAGAAAATTTTGGGATTAGCCTTAATATGACGTTTGATACATTGCAAATTATGAGAGATTAGCATGTTTAATTCGGTTGGAAAAATTTCAATGTATTAGCCAAATGGTTGCTAAGTTATTTGCTCGAACGCATAGTTTGATGTTTTTAATATGATGTGAAATTTTTGCATAATATACGAATTGACTTTATATAGAATTATATGCATGTTTATGTTTGGCTAAGAATTTGGTAAAGTACCAAATGAATAGTGTTTTCGTTCACATATGCATAATTGTTTACATGAAAAGTTGGTTTGTGCGCATAATGGTATACTTTTGAGAAATATAGTAATTCATGCAATAAAAAAAATAAAAGAGTTATATGCGAATTAGGTAAATTTTGGGTTATCATTGTTTGAATTGATTTTCTTTTTAAATAACCAATTGGATGTTTTACAAAAAAAAAATTGTAAATGATTATTTAACTGTATTAATTAAAGTTGATTTATTCAAGAGAATCAAACATGTGTATCTATATAATTGTTTAGAAGTTGTGATTTGTTTGGTAATGCCTCATAACCCCTTTCCAGCGATGAATACGGGTTAGGGGTGTTACATTTTATTGGTATCAGAGCTACAGTTTAGTCAATTCTAGGACTAATGTAGCGCGTTTGAGTTTAGCTATACATGCCATATTTTATACATGATAGTGTGATGACTCCTGACAATTGAAAATGTGTTTTCGTATAGTAAATGGATCTCGGTCGAGCTGTAGCAGATGATGTTGAACGTATAACGCCTACTCCCGCAAAAAGGATAGCGCTACTTGATTCTCGGCCTACCTCGAGTAGCCATAAGGGGGAGGCTAAACAAGCCTTCTATCAAATGATGAACGATTGGTTTACTAAATATATCCGAATTAATCCGACTGTTCAACAACCCCCACCCCCAAATAATCCATCTTCGATACCTGTGGTACCTCCGATGATTGATCCGATGAGATTTAATAAGTCCCCTATTGATAAAATTAGAAAATACGGGGCTAAAGATTTCAGGGCCACAGTTAATGATGATGCTGAGCAGCTGAATTTTGGCTTGATAACACTATCCGTGTATTCGAAGAATTGTCATGTACACCCGACGAGTGTTTGAAATGTGCCATGTCTTTGATACGTGATTCTGCCTATCATTGGTGGAAGAAAGAGCAGGTCACCTGGGAATTCTTTTAGACTGAGTTCCGCAAGAAATATATTAGTCAGAGATTCATTGATCAGAAACGTAAAGAATTTTTTAAGCTTAAATAGGGTCGTATGACTGTCACTGGATACGAGCGGGAATTTGTGAGACTCAGCATATATGCCTGAGAGTGTGTTTCAACTAAAGCTACAATATGTAAATGATCCAAAGACGGGCTGAATGAAGATCTTAAATTACTTGTGGCATACTTGAAATCAAAGAGTTTGTGGTACTGGTCGAGCGAGCTTGTAAAGCTGAAGAGCTCGGGAAAGAGAAAAGAAAAGCTTATTTTGAAGCTAGAGATTATTGTAAAAGATCATCAAGTAAGACTTTTCAGTCAGCATCGAAGAAGTTCAGGGAGGATTATAGCCGATCTAAAGCTACTACGGGCTTTTCGAGACGAGATCGAGATTGACCTCCTGTGAGTTCACGAGGCACTTCGATTGCTAGTGTTGGCAACGTTCAGCAGAATAGATCCAAGTGTAACCATTGTGGTAAATGGCATCCTGGAGATTGTAGATTCCATGATCGGTCTTCTTTCAAGTGTGGATCGATGGATCATTTTATTCGGGAGTGCCCGATGTTAGGCGAGCAAAACACCATTCAGAGCGTGAGACCGAGTAATATGTCAGTGCGAGGTAGACCACCCAGGCATTCGGGTAATGTAAGTGGCAGTCAGAGAGGGACGAAAGATACGGTAGTTTGATCTGAAGCTCGTGTACCTGCCACAGCATATGCTATACATGCTCGCGAGGAGGCTTCTTCCCCAAATGTCATTACTGGTAGTTTCACTCTCTATGATACTAATGTTATTGCATTGATTGATCCTGGTTTGACTCATTCATATGTGTGTGAGACTTTAGTATCCAGTAAGACTGTGCATGTTGAGTCTATAGAGTTTGTAATTAAAGTATCGAACCCCCTGGGCCAGTGTATTTTGGTTGACAAAGTGTGTAAGAATTGTCCGTTGATGATTCAAGATTCGTGTTTTCTGGCTGATTTGATGTTGCTTCCATTCGATGAGTTCGATATAATTCTGGGTATGGACTGGTTGACTTTTCACGATACTGTGGTTAACTGCAAAAGAAAGACTATTGATTTAAGGTGCCAGAATGACGAGATTATTTGGATTGAATCTAATGATCTGAATGGTTTACCAGCAGCGATATCCTCGATGTTGGCTCAGAAGTGTGTGAGAAAAGTTTGTGAAGCTTACTTTGCATATGTTCTTGATAGTAAAGTGATCGAAAAGAAGATTCAATCCGTACCAGTTGTGTGTGAGTATTCAAATGTGTTTCCCGAAGAATTTTTAGGTTTGCCACCTATTCGAGAGGTAGAGTTTGGTATTGAGTTAGTACCAGGGACGACTCCGATTTTGATAGCTCTGTACTGTATGGCACCGACTGAATTAAAAGAGTTGAAAGCACATTTGCAAGAATTGAAAGATAGAGGTTTTGGACAACCGAGTTTCTCTCCCTGGGGCGCCAGTTTTATTTGTGAAAAAGAAAGACAGGACGATGAGAATGTGCATTGATTACCGACAGCTCAATAAGGTGACTATAAGGAATAAATATTTGTTGCCACGTATTGACGACTTGTTCGATCAGCTAAAAGGGGCTTCAGTGTTTTCGAAGATAGATTTGATATCAAGTTATTATCAGTTACGAGTTAGAGACTCCGATGTGCCTAAAACTGCTTTCTAAACAAGGTACGGACATTATGAGTTCTTAGTTATGCCGTTCGGACTTACTAATGCACCTGTTATTTTCATGGATTTCATGAATTGGATCTTCAGGCAGTATTTAGATCGGGTTGTGGTTGTGTTTGTTGATGATATTCTGATCTACTCTCGTGATGAAACTGAACATGTCGAACATTTACGACTTGTGTTACAAAATTTGCGAGACAAATAGTTGTATGTGAAGTTCAGTAAATGTGATTTTTGGTTACGCAAAGTTAGCTTCCTAGGGCATGTTGTTTCAACATCAGGTATTCAGGTTGATCCGAGTAAAATTTTGTCCATACTTGATTGGAAACCTCCGAGAAATGTTTTAGAAGTTTGGATCTTTTTGGGACTTGTTGGTTATTATAGATGGTTCATGAAAGGCTTTTCCATGATAGCGACACCGATGACAAAGTTGCTACAAAAAGACGTTAAGTTCGAGTGGTCAGAAAAGTGTTAGAAAAGCTTTGATCAGTTGAAAGCCCTTTTGACTGAAGCTCCAGTACTAGTTCAGCTAGAGACGAGTAAAGAATTTGTTATTTTTAGCGATGCATCTTTGAACAATTTGGGTTGTGTTTTGATGCTGGAAGGCAAAGCTATAGCTTATGCCTCGAGACAGTTAAAGCCACATGAAAAGAACTATCCGATGCATGGTCTCGAATTGGCTGCTATTATGTTTGCTTTGAAAATATGGCGCCACTATTTGTTCGGTGAAAAATTTCATGTTTATTCTGATCACAAAAGCCTGAAATATTTGATGACTCAGAAGGATCTGAATTTGAGACAAGGATGGTGGTTAGATTTGCTAAAAGATTACGAGCTTGTGATTGATTATCATTCAAGAAATCATAATGTTATTGCTGATGCCTTAAGTCAAAAATCACTGTTTGCTTTACGTACAATGAACACGCATATAGCTATGTCTGATGATGGTGCGATAATAGCTGAGTTAAAAGCAAAATCGTTATTTGTTCAATAGATTTGTGAAGCTCGGAAAGCCGATGATGATTTAATTGCAAAACGGGCTCAGTGTGACTTGAATGTTGATTTAGAGTTTCTAGTTGATGCTGAGGATTGTTTGAGATTTAGAAACTGATTATGTGTTTCAAAAAATTTAGAGTTAATTCAGATGATATTAAATGAAGCTCATAATAGTCGATTATCTATTCATTCGGGTAGCATAAAAATGTATAAAGATCTGAAACAGCACTATTGGTGGCACAGTATGAAACGAGACATTTTTTACTTTGTTTCGAAATGTTTAATATGTCAGCAACTAAAAGCCGAGCATCAGGTACCTTCTAGATTGCTTCAGCTGATCATGATACCTAAATGGAAATAGCACCGTGTCACGATAGATTTTGTATCCAGTTTACCATTGACACCGAGCAAGAAATATGCAATCTGGGTTATTGTTGATAGATTGACAAAATCGACTCACTTTGTTCCGGTCCGTACTGATTATTCACTTGATAAACTTGCTGAATTATATATTTCTCTGATTGTGAGATTGCATGGTGTACCTATTTCTGTTGTTTCGGATAGAGACCCGAGGTTCACATCACGGTTTTTAAAGAAATTGCAAGATGCTTTAGGTATGAAACTACACTTTAACATAGCTTTCCATCCGCAAACAGATGGTCAGTCCGAACAAATCATTCAGATACTTGAGGATATGTTGAGATGTTGCATTCTCAAGTTTGAAGGTACGTGGGAACGATACTTGCCTTTGATTGAATTTGCATATAATAATAGCTTTCAGTCTAGCATCAAAATGGCACCTTATGAGGCTTTGTACGGTCTTAAATGTTGTACACCATTGTATTAGACCGAGCTCAGTGAAAATAAGATACACGGGGTCGATTTGATTAAAGAGACAGAACAGAAAGTGAAAGTGATACGCGATAGTCTGAAAACAGCATCGGATCGTCAGAAATCTTATGTAAACTTGAAAATAAAGGATATAGAGTTTTAGATTGGAGATAAAGTCTTTTCAAATGTATCACCGTGGAAGAAAATACTCAGATTCGATTGTAAAGGAAAATTGGGTCCGAGATTCATTAAACCGTATGAGATTATAGAACGTATCGGGCTTGTTGCTTACAGATTGTTGTTGCCACCTAAGCTATAAAAGATTCACAATGTATTCAATGTTTCAATGATCGGTAGATATTAATGAAATCCTTCACATGTGATTAGTTCGACAGAGATTGAGATTAAGTCCGATTTGACATATGAAGAAGATTCGATTTGCATTTTTGCTCGTGAGGTTAAAGAAATGAGAAATAAGAAAATTCTGTTAGTTAAAGTACTGTGGCATAAACACAGAGTTGAGGAAGCAACTTGGGAGCTAGATGATGCAATGAAAGAGTGCTATCCAAACCTATTCACCGGTAAGATTTTCAGGGACGCAAATCCCTAAGGGGGAGAGTTGTAACAGCCTAATTTTGACCCTGATCAGAATGGTGGTTTTGGAACCATGAATTCAAGTTATAATAATATGAAAAATATTATTTTCTGTGTTTAGAACGTGTGAATTTGCTTGTGTGATAATTTCTTTTAAAAATTTTATCGTGTGGATGCTGATTCGATGAAAAGGGATTAATCGCGTAAAATGAAAATTTGATGTTTTTTTAAAAAAAAGGCCTAATTGCTATGTTCTTTTTAAATGAAAGCCTTTAAGTTGCAAACAACCCATTTGCATGTTGTTTGGACGGTATTAGCCATATATTATATAATTTTTATTTTATTTTATTAAGGTTATATATGTAAAATAAACTTTAAGTTATAATATAATAAAATATAAAAAATAAAGCCATGTTCATCTTTTATTATTGTTGACCAAATACCATTAAAAAGAAAAGAAAGAAACAAAGCTAGGGCATTCGACCATTGTTAAGCTTGATTCAAGGTGAGTTCTAGATCGGTTTTTGATACTTTTTATGTTTTTGAGATCTTTGCTTCGAGTACTATCCGACCCACGCTAGAATTTTTATTTTGATGAATATTTTGAGTTGTTTCATGGATGAATAATTGTGTTTTGTGATGTTTGATGATGAATTATGAAATATATGTTTTGGATATATATGTTTTGTATTGAAATTTTTTGATAATTTTGTGTAATTAGGGCTAAATTGCAAAAATAAAAATTGAGGGACTAAAATGTGAAATAAATGAAATGCATGGAATTGTATGAATAGAAGGAGGGTTCGGCCTAAGTATGTTGTTGCGAGATTTTGCGTATTTTGTGTTTGGTAAATTTGGACTAAAATGTATAAAATGTAAAATGTTAAGGGAAAAATGGTAATTTTCTCATTTATGTAGTTTTGGAATAAACTGAATGGAATTATATTTAAATTAGTTTATTTTGAATACATTTAGATCAAGAACCAAAGAAATCAGAGTTGGATCGAGGAAAAACCAAAGTCGTTGATTAATTGTCCTGTTCTGATTTTCATCGTCCGAGGTAAGTCTATAAGCAAATAAACGTCGTTAAATTAGAGTGTATATGAATTTTATATGCTAAACCTAATTGTATGAATTTTCATATTAATAGCCGAATGTATAAATGCTTGTGAGATTTGGGTACAAGTTTGATTTAACTGAGATACGACGTTTGAAAAGCTTAGTATGAACCTTAAAGAATAATTAGGATTTCCTATATATGAATTATTTGTAAAGCCGACTTTGTATCAATGATATTCGGGCTTTGTGCCTAGCAGGATTTATGCCGGTGAATTATAGCAGGCTTTATGCCTCACAGGCTTCATGCCAGTGTACCATATCAAGCTTTATGCCTAGCAGGCTTCGTGCCGGTGTATCATATCTGGCTTTGTGCCTAGAAGGCTTTATGCCAATGTGGTATCGAATGTGATTAATGAGTTAAAATGATCAGGTATGTGATGTTTAATTACCTATTTGATAATTAGGTAAGTAAGTTTGTTTGATTTATAACAAAGATAATACATAATGTTGTTATAAGTATATGTGTGTATATGAAAGGTATGTTCAACCTTATGTTAATTATAGGTATATGATTGGAAGCTCATGTATAAACGATTAGCCATGACAAAAATGATTTGAGATTTGTGAATGTATTAGTCATGTTTATATATGTGTCTATTCGGCCTTGGTAAATTGTTTATGAAATTATATGTTATATATATATTTTTTAAGGCTTACTAATCTAAGTTAGCTTACTTTATATATGATGCGAAATTTTTTCGTAATATAAGGATTGACTTTGTACAGAATTATATGCATGTTTATGTTTGGCTAAGAATTTGGTAAAGCACCAAATGAATAGTGTTTTGGTTCAAATATGCATAATTGTTTGCATGCAAAGTTGGTTTGTACACATAATGGTATACTTTTGAGAAATATTGTAATTCATGCAATAAGAAAATAAAAGAGTTATTTGCGAATTAGGTAAATTTTAGGTTGTCATTGTTTGAATTGATTTTCTTTTTAAATAAATCCCTTGGTTTAATTTTTGTTAACCGAATGGATGTTTTACAAAAACAAATTGTAAGTGATTATTTAACTATATTAATTAAATTTGATTTATTCAAGAGAATCAAACATGTATACGTGTATAATTGCTCAGAAGTTGTGATTTGTTTGGTAATGCCTCATAACCCCCTTTCTAGTGACGGAAACGGGTTAGGGGTGTTACAGATTTAGAGCCCTCTAGTTCGAATCGAAGGCCTAGGAGAAAGGCCAAAATTGAAGGGCCAGTTTGGGTTAGGGCCTCTGCTACTGTTATTGGATCACAACCTTTTGCGGGTTGTGAGAGCTATAACCGGGGTGACTGTCAGAAAAGGACTGGGACGTGTTTCAGGTACGGTTCAGTGGAGCACTTTGTGAGAGATTGTCCAGAGAGGCCTGGACAGATGCAGGCTGTAGGGCAAGGTTTTGCTCAGCCAGCGAGAGGTGGACAGCAGTCGGCAGGAGGCCGTGGTCTGGCCGGGGGTGGAAACGGACTGGGTCGTGGATCACCAGGAAGAGCTGCTGGTCAAGCTGAGGCGAGGCAACCAGCTTTGGTTTATGCAACACGTCACAAAGAGGTCGGAGATGCTCCAGATGCGGATACTAGTATGTACTTAAACCATAGTGTACTACATTTAATTTGCAACTAGAGTGCACAGCGGGAGCGTAGTGGTGTAGATTGAGCTAAGCGGTTATTCAGATAGTTGGAAATTTCGAGAACGAAATTTTTTTTAAGGGGGTAGAAGTGTAACGCCATGGAATTTGGGCCTAGAAGTATTGCGCCTTGAGCAAGGGAATGGTTAGGAATCTGTGCACAAAAGTATGTCTACTTTAGTGGTTAAGGGTCCTGAGAGGAGTTGGAAAAGTCCTGGGTTCAAACCTGGGCTTTAGTAAAAATTTTGGTTTTAAGTGGATAAAACCCTAGATGCTTGGATGTAGGCCTTTTAAATTATTGTGTTAAAAAAATGACATAAAGAAGCTTATGGTCTAGTGGTTGTGGTGTCATTAGAGCTGCAAAGGAGCCTGGGTTCAAGTCTTGGCTCTTGCAATTTATTTTGGTTTTTCTTTTAAAAGTAACCTGGATATCAAGGATATTTATTTTGCTAGCATGAGGCAGCAGGAGTTTGAGGTGGTGTCGAACTCTGTTGGGTGAGAGTTTGAATGGGTCTTGGAGGTTGTTATGGAGGATATCAAGGAGGGATAAGGGGGGAGATTTGAGGAGATTTTCAAGGGATTTGGAGGAGAGGAGTGTTGTAGCTGAATTGTGCAACTTCTATGTGCAAATTCGGCTAGGGGAACTCATTTGGTGCATTTCGGCAATGTGAGAGTAAGTAGCTGCCGACTTCTTCTAGTATTTTCGGGTTTTGATTTATCTTGGCACATTTTTTACCATTCAGGTCCTGTTTTCATTCAACATTATTTCTCGTTTGTCTTTTGGTCACTCTGCCGAAAACATTAGAGATCAAGTGCCTTTTTCTAATTATTTCTTTTTTATGTCTTTTTCTTTTATTCTTCTTTGTTCGAACTTAACATCTCTCTGCTTCTATTTTCTCTCGATCCAATTCAATTATTTTTCTGCTCGGTTTCTTTAGAGTCGAATAGTTCTTCTTCTTCTATATTATTTTGATACTAAGCCGAATCAATGTTTCTCTTTATGTTTCCCTTCGACTCATAGCCTTGAACTAGATAGCTATCTCGTTCTTCTTTCGTTGTTGTCGGTCGTAGTTTGGAGGTCACCTAGACTTTCGGTAAGCTCTGATTCTTTCTTGTGTTGTTGGATGCTAAGCGCTTTCTCTTTTTTTAATGAATGTTTCCTTTGGTTGTTCATGCGTGGTCGAATCTCTTTTTCTTCCTCAATAATGGTGGTGGCACTTTTGGGGTTTTTAGATCATTGCAAGGGGTGAAGGGATTTGTCAAGGATCGCAGTGGTAGTCAATCCTTTTTCTTATCTCGCAGTCTAAGGTAATCATTTGGGCTAATAATGTATGATGTTAGCCGATTATTCTGGTGTTGGGTTCCTAAATCTTTTGATGTTTTCAATCTTTTAATAGAATCAATGGACAGGCAGATACATGATTAAGCGGGTGATCAATTCTGTTAGTAGTCTAAGAAGGCTAGGGCCATCCGATCAAGTAAGGCTCGGGTTTGACATTTGGGGGTTTTTACGCTATTTTGGAAAAATGTGTGTATCCGTACACCGTAAATCATTACTGTCAAAAGCCGAAACAGGTGTGTATACACCCTGATATGATTGTAGCATGCCAAAACCCGAAAAGCCAGAAATAAGGCGATTGAGGCCACATAAGCGTGCGAACGATCGTGTGGTAAAACGAGCCCACAATTATGGGCGATAGACTATTGAGGCCAGCACAAGCGTTCTCGTGCTCTTGGGCCGTTATAAGCCTCGTTAGGCTAAAATGGGTCGTGTGGGCCCAATGGGCTCGTGGGCCCCACACGAATACAATCCATGTTATGTGACAAATATCGGATTGTGCTATATAGTTCTCATAGCCGTGACTGAATTTGGGCTAAACGGGCCACACGAGCATGTGGGCCCACTTGGGCCGAATATGGGCCTCGAGCCCATTTACACTATTATGACCATTTAGGTTATCTGTGTCACTCGAGGAGACTGTAGGCCTTCAAAAAGGTTATTAAATGATCGAAATACCCTCAAAGGGTAAAATAACCAAAATACTCCTGGGGTAAAATTACCGTTTTACCCCTAACTGACGAAATGACCGCTACACCCCTATTGTTAGGTTGACTGATGTATGTATGAAAGTTATATGACTGATACTGAGCATGACATCCTGCATTCACGTATGTTACTATGGCATGTTATCTTGCATGTGGTTGGGTTAATATTGACGGCGGAAATGTTTGGCTTGTAGCCGTTCTATTCAAGGCTTACTGCCTTTCTGCTTTTGGCTTTTAGCCGCTCTGTTAGCTGACAGCGTTGCTGTGATGCTTATGGCTTTTAGTCGTTCTGTAGACTTAGTGCCGCAACCGGTGCTAAGCTTGGTGTGTTGGCTGGATTGGTCAATTTTATCCCCACATGGTGTGTTGGTTGGTATGGGTGATGTATTGGCTGGATTGGGCTGGATTTTTGTCTGCATATCTGCATCTGATACTGGTTCTGTAATGGGCTTAGGTTCACCTTGTTCTGTTGATGGGCTCAGGCCTAGTATATTTCTGCATACTGTATATCTGATTGTTTATATTATAAGGGATTACACACTGAGTTTTCGCAAACTCACCCTTCTGTCTAACTGTGCAGGTAATCCCCAGCCTTAGGTGATTTGGAGCCGTGAGAGACTCGGAGGTGGCCACACGATCGCCGACGCTCTTCCGTAGACTTTTTATTTAAATTTAAATTTTATATTTTGGGTTTTCATTCTGTTATAAGGCCTTTAAGGGATTTAATTTTTAAAAGGGCTTTAGACTTCCTTATTTAAAACAGCTAAACACAAAATTTCAAAATTAACAACTATTTTCCAAAAACACTTAAAAACAGACGTTTTTACATTTCAAACTTTAGTAGCTTTCACGATTGGAATAACCTAAAGCATCAATGTCAGACATTAATTAAACATTTTTGAAGAGATAATTTACTAAACTCGAGCAAAAGGATTTAAACATAGAAATGACCTTTTAACGACAAAATCAATTTTTGGTCGACGCTTTGATGTGACACGCCAGATTTGGCCATAATGATTGGGCCGGGTTTGGGGTGTTACATATAGCTCCTTACAGAATGACACCTACATAGTAGAAAGAGTTGAAAGCACAGTTGCAAGAGTTGATAGATAGGGGTTTTGCTTGACCCATTTTTTCTCCTTAGGGTGCTCTAGTGTTATTTGGTAAGATAAAGGACGAGTCCATGCAATTATGTATTGATTATTGATAGCTCAACAAATTTATGATCAAGAATAAGTATCTTTTGCCGCGTATTGATGATCTGTTTGACCGATTGAAAGGTGCGACAATGTTCTTAAAGATTGATCTTCGTTCTAGTTATTATCAGTTGCGAGTTAAAGACTCAGATGTGTCAAAAACTGCATTCAGTACTAGGTATGGACATTATGAATTTCTTGTGATTCCATTTGGTTTGACTAATGCACCTGCAGTATTTATGGATTTGATGAACAAAATCTTCAGACCGTATTTGGACAGATTTATTGTGGTATTCATTGATGATATTCTGATTTATTCACGAGATGAGACAGAGTATGCCAAGCATTTGAGATTTTTTTGCAAACTTTGCGCGAAAAACAATTGTTCGCTAAGTTTAGCAAGTGTGAGTTCTGGCTTCGGGAAGTCAATTTTCTGGGACATATATTGACCGATGGCGTTGAGTTGATCCGAGCAAAATTTTAGTTGTGGTAGATTGGAAGCCTCTGAGAAATGTATCTAAGATCATAAGTTTTTTAGATTTAGTCGAATATTACAAAAGATTCGTCAAGGGATTCTCGATGATTGCTACACCAGTGACGAGACTATTGCAAAAAGATGTTAAGTTCGAGTGGCCTGAGAAATTTCAATAAAACTTCAATCAGTTGAAAGCATTGTTAACCGAGACACCAGTGTTAGTTTAGCTAGAGTCCAGTAAAAAATATAAAATTTATAGTGATGCATCGTTAAACGGTTTGGCCTGTATTCTGATGCAAGAGGGCAAAGTGATAGCATATACTTCTAGACAGTTGAAATCGCATGAAAAGAATTATCCGACGCATGATTTAGAACTTACAGTGATTGTATTTGATTTGAAGATTTGGCAACACCATTTGTATGGATAAAAATGTCATGTTTTCACGGATCATAAAAGCCTGGAATACTAAATGTCATAGAAAGATTTGAATTTGAGACACAGCAGATGGCTCGAGTTATTGAAAGACTATGACTTGCTTATTGATTATCATCCGGGAAAGGATAATGTTGTTGTTGATGCTTTGAGTAGAAAATCTCTGTTTGCTTTGTGAGCTTTTAATACACGGTTGACATTGATTGATGATGGTTCGATTTTAGCTGAGTTGAAAGCTAGACCAATGTTTTTGCAACAAGTTTTTTAAGCTCAGAAATGTGATGATGTATTGATAGATAAACGAAAACAAATTGAAACGACAACTGATTAGACTTCCATGTTGATACATGTGATAGTTTGTATTTCGAAGATAGAATTTGTGTTCTGAGAAACTATGATCTCATCCAGAAGATTTTATAGGAAGCTCATAGTAGTAGTTTTTCTATCCATCCTGGTAGCAATAAAATGTACAGTGATTTGGAAAAATGTACTGGTGGCTAGGTATGAAACGAGAAATTTCTGAGTTCATATCGAGATGTTTAGTTTGTCAACAAGTTAAAGCCGAACATCAGGTACCTTCTAATTTGTTACAGCCAGTGATGATTCCATAATGGAAATGGGAGCTTGTCACGATGGATTTCGTATTGGGACTACCTCTATCTCCAAGAAAGAAAGATTTTTGGGTTATAGTTGATCATTTGATGAAATCTGTTCATTTCATTCCAATGCGTATGGATTTTTCACTCGAGAGATTAGCAGAGTTGTATGTGGCTGAGATTGTTAGATTACACAGTGTGCCAGTTTCCATTATTTTCGATAGAGATCCCTGATTTACGTCTCGATTTTGAAGCAAGTTACATGAGGCTCTAGGTCTCGTTTTTATTTTAATGTCGCACTTCACCCTCAAAATGACGGTCAATCTGAGAAGGTGATTCAGATACTCGAGGATATGCTTCGATGTTGTGTTTTCGAGTTCAAAGGTAATTGAGAGAGATTTCTACCGTTGGTTGAATTTGCATACAACAATAGTTATCAATTGAGTATAAAAATGGCACCATATGAAGCTTTATATGGTCGAAAGTGTAGAACTCTGTTATACTGGACTAAACTTAGTGAGAAAAAGCTTCATGGGGTTGATTTGATATGAGAAACAAAAGAAAATATTAAAGTGATACGAGACAATTTGAAAGTAGCTTCAGATCGACAGAAATCTTACATGGATTTGAACAAAAATGACATCAAATTTTAATTCGGTGACAGTATTTTTAAAAGTATTATCGTGGAAGAAAGTTCTTCGATTTGGTCGTAAAAGAAAGCTTAGTCTGCATTTTATCGGTTGTATAAGATCATCGAGAGGATTGGGTCGATAGCTTACAAATTAGCTTTGCCGTCAGATCCTTCACATGTGATTTTACCTGTTGAGATTTAGCCTGATATGACGTACAATGAAGAATCGATTAGAATTTTAGCTCAAGAAGTTAAAGAATTGAGAAATAAAAGCATAGCTTTAGTGAAAGTTCTTTGGAAATGTCATGGTATAGAAGAAGCTACTTGGGAACCAGAAAAAGCTATGAAAGTGCAATATCGTTTTCGATAAAATCAAAATAGTGGTTTCAAGACCACAAATCTGACAAGTAAATATTTATTTTATTATTATTTTAATGTTTAGGGGACTATATTAGGGTCGTGTTAAAATTTTGTTATGAAATTTTAACGTTTGCATGCTTAATTATGTGAAAAGGACTAAACCGTAAAAGGTAAAAAACTAGAGTTCTATTAGTTAAAGGTATCTATTATCTATGAAATTAAATTTTTAAGGGATTTAAATGGTAATTAGACCATTATTATAAATAGTGGACAAAGATGGACACTTGATAAGTGAATTTTATATGTTATAACAAGGTTAAACTAGTAATTTAATAAATAAATGAAGTAAAAATAATGCAAAAGATGGTATCATCTTCTTAGTTGAAAAGAAACATTGAAATTAAAGTACAAAAACACCATTTCTAGGGTGAAGCATTCATCCAAGTTGATTTGCTTGCATGTAAGTGATTTTGATCCTGTTTTTAATGATTTTTATGTTTTTGAAGTCGTTGTACATTAATCTAGCTAGCCTAGGGACTAATTTAAAAAATTATGAAAGAATTAGGTTTTTCCATGAACATGTTTGAATGATTCTTGAAGTTTAATGAAAGATTATGAGTCCTTGTTGTTAAATAAACAAGTTTTGTAAATGGATTTTTGATGAAATTATCATTTAGGGATTTATTTGTAAAAGTAGTATAATACCATGATAAATTGAGAAATATTGATTATTATGAGGTTATATAAATCCCTAGTAAATTATGCTAACATGAAATGTGGATGAAATTGCATAAATGTCAATTTACGAGCTTAAAGACTAAATTGTAAAGAAGTTAAAACATTAGGGGCAAAAGTGTAAATTTATAAAAGTATGAATTTTTCACTAAATTGAATAGTAAGATTATTAAATGAATTGAATTTACTTATTTAGATCGAGGAAAAGCTAAAGCCTCAGATTAGTTGATTTTGTTTTGACATCTTCATAATTGAGGTATGTTCGTATGCTTAAATAACGTTTTAATGTTATTTGATATATATGCTATTGTGCTATTTATCATGTCATGAAACGATGGGAATCCAAATATGCTCTAATGATTATCGAGCCCTGTTTGAACCTTAGGAATATACAGGATACAAATGACATGTCATTAGGGTTACCATGTTTTGGGTGATGGCCCTGAATGTCCTACAGATGGATGAGTTCCGGCATTTGTTATGGATACTCGTCAGCTTGTGTGAGTGGCATCGTGTAGCTTACATTCCGACCGCCAGCTTGTGTGAGCTTTCTTGCGTATCCTATATTATTCTAATTCGCTCAACAGGCATGAAAAGGGATGGAATGGTAAGTGTTCCAATGGCTATGTTATAAACCTATGGAAAGGTATGAAATGATCTATGAATGTATATCTATGTTTATGGAAAGTATGAATTCAATGGCATTATGTTCATGTGAATATACCTTACCATGTGTTATTTCTATTGAAGTATGTGTTAAAGCACTAAAAATTGTTGTTAATAATGCTTAGGATTGTGCCAAGCTATTGGTTGGATTGTATCATGTTTAATTTTAAATTTATGCATTGAAATGGTAAGTTATGTTCATGTTATACGAACTTACTAAGCATTATATGCTTACGTAGTTTTCTTGCCTATGTTTTATAGATTATCGGAAGCTCGATTGGTTTGGAAGCTCGTCAAAGACCTATCACACTATCCAACGATTCTATCGGTAGTTTTTGGTGTTTTGAACTAGGTTATAATGGCATGTATAGGTGGACTTATGTTTAATGGCTAGTTGATGTTTATTGCATGTAAATGTTGCTTTGAATTTGTGGTACTATTTGTACTTTTGATGCTTTATGGTTGGGTGATAATATGGTCAAGTTGATGCTTGTTTTAATGACCAAAGTGGTAAGTGATGGTATGTTTGAAATGTGGTCAATTGTGGTATGTTTTGGTACGGAAATAAGTTAAATGTGTATGGTTGATGTATGGCCAAATATGCATATATTTATATATGTTTGATGGTTTGTGATTTAGGTACCTTATTGACATATTGGTTGTATGGATTAATGGTATATTGAATTGATCATTTTATGCATGTTGTGGGCATGTTTTAATGTCTTGGTCATATGTGCAAATTGTGTTCAGGTACATGCTTGAATTGGGTGAAGGAAATAGCTTGATTTTTGCCAATTTCTTGTCCACACGGCTGTGTGTCCCCTGTAGGTTCTGTAGGTTACAATTCAGGCAGTTACACAACCTAGCACATGGCTTGGAACACAGGCGTGTGAGGCCATTTCAAGTGTTAGACGGCCTAGCACATGGGCGTGTGGCTTGGCCATATAACCCAAGTCAGAGAGTTACACGGGCATGGACACAGGCTGAGACACGGCCGTGTGTCCCTATTTCAATTGATACACAGCCTGAAACACGGGCGTATGTCTCAGTCGTGTAAGTCACACAGCCTGGCCACTCGACCATGTGACCCCATACTTTAAAGTTTCTAACTTTTTCCTCAATGTTCCAAATGTTTCCGATTTAGTTCTGAATCATTTCTAAAGTATTTCTAAGGGCTCGAGGGCTCGATTAAGGGACAATATACATGTATATGAATGGGTTATGCTATGTTTATATCAATTTTTGGAAATGAATCTTTTTATGTTTCAGTTTTATGGTAATGCTTCGTGACCCTATTTCGACGACGGATATGGGTTAGGGTTGTTACAGCTTGTATTCAATCTCCTTAAACATGAAAACTAGTTTAATCTTCAACAGCGAATTATGGCAGATCAATTATGTAGAGGTTGAGGCCTTATTTTTGTGGCTTGGAATCGAAATCTCCAAAAGGGATCCTATCAACAACCTTACACGTCGTTTTTCAGTTCCAAAAGGTATATTTTCGAGCCTTGTTTGAACTCGATTCATTCCTCATACATTGATCCATGACTGATGATCGCCAAAATAAATTTTCTGCTGACCCTATAGGGGGCTCCGCCCCATGACCTCTTTGCGTAGGTGACATTAATTGGTTGGGACAAATTTTGTAATTCACATTAACAACTGATTAAATAAATACATATCATATAATGTTTTCTATGGTTGATAAGCATGGTGTTTCAAATGCATAGTTAGAGCCCGATAGCCGATTTAGTTTATTATTTACAAAAGGTTGTAATTTTATAAATACGACATGCATGTCGTGCCTTTCTATTTCTCTATTGTATTTTTCTTCTTATCTTACTCCCTCATGTGTAAAATGAGTTTCTATAATTGTAAACTGTGTCAGCTGCTACGGACTAGAGGAGATGAAGGATGGGCTATCTAAAGAAGAGAAAGAAGCTAGTGATGCGACTTAAACCCTTAGGATTCCTTTTGGTTCTCCCATTGGCTTAGAAGGAACAACCTAAGTTTTATGGGATATAACTATTGCATTTATTTATTGCTTTATATTATTCATGTTTGTGATGCAATGGATGATATATTAGCATGTATGATATAGTATATTGATACGATCAACTTTAATAAATAAATAAAATGGATTAAACTTGAACATTAATTTTGAGATGAATAATATTAAAAACCCTTAATAAAATATTAAGTCAAGATTGCCTTCCAATATTTACCCTCATTAAAGCATGATCGATACAATGTGGATTCTACTAACACAAAATACATGTATCTATCTTGGTCAAATGCGAAGAATAATCAAGAAATATTTGTCGATTATGATATTGGTTAATAACTAAACTAGGTTACTCTAATAAGATTAGATACTAAGGCAAAAGATTTGGATGATCATGAGATAATTCGAACAATAGTTGGTCACCAAATAATGAGTTACATAGAATGTAATTAGCAAGTGTTGGTTACCTAAATAACCATAATCTTGAGTGTAAAGCCAAAGCTAACTTACGAGGAGGTGAAATATGAATCATTACCTATTAGAAAACTTTAGAAAAGTATTTTCTAAAATTAATATCTGATGGTTATTAATTTTGAATAAAATAATGGGAGCATCTTTTAATATAGTTCTTTTAAATGTTCATAATAAACTTGGTATATTTACTCATAAGCATGTTTTAATATTGTAGATTTATTATGACAAACAACACAAACTCTTTACCATTGTGATCTGTCTTTAAGAAGGACAAGTTGAATGGCTTGAACTTCCTTGTCTAATTCCGTAACTTGAGGATTGTCCCCAAACAAGAACAAAAATTATGTAATTAAAGAACCCATTCTTAATGAACCAGCAACTAATGTCTCTAGAGCTGACAAGGATGGTTATAACAAGCATCTTGATGAGATGTTAGACATAGGATGTCTAATGCTTGCCACCATGACTCCTGAGCTTCAAAAGCAACATGAGGATATGGTTGCCTACGATATGTTCCAGCACCTTAATGAATTATATGAGGGGCAAGAGAGGTATAAGACCTCTAAAACTTTATTTTGATGCAAAAATGGTAGACGGAACTCTTGTGGGAACTCATGTTCTCAAGATGATAGGCTATATCAACAGCCTTGAAAAACTAGGATTCCCTCTAGGTGTGGAGTTGGCCACCGATGTCATCCTACAATCACTGTCGGATAGTTTTAGCCAATTTGTCCTTAATTTCAACATGAATGATATTAATTAGACTTTGCCACAATTACTTAGCATGTTGCGAACTACTGGAAGTAATATGAAAAAGGTTGAACCTAAGTTCATTTTGATGGTTCGCAAAGACAATGGCAAAGGAAAGTTTAATTCTAAGGCAAAGCCTAAGGACAATGGCAAGGCCAAACATAACAAAAGAAAGACTACATCGAAACCTAAAGGAGGAATTGCTAAGAAAGAAAAAAGTTTCCATTGTGGTAAGACCGAACAATGGAAGAGGAATTGCCCTGCCTATCTTGAAGCGGTGAAAAAGGCAAAGGACAGTGGAGCATCCACTTTAGGTATTTATGTTATTGATATTAATTTATCAACATCTATTTCTTGGGTAATAGATATCGGTTGTGGTTCTTGTATTTGTACCTCTGTATAGGGACTACAAATGAGTAGAAATTTGGCTAAAGGAGATGTGGACCTGCAAGATGGAAATGGAGCAAGAGTTGTTGGATTACCTGTAGGAACACATATTTTATCATTACCTAGTGGACTTGATTTAAATTTGGAGGATTTTATTTTGTGCCAAGTTTGACAAGAAACGTTATTTCAATTTATTGTTTAGAAAAAAATTGGTTTTGAGATAATTATTAAAAATAATTGTTGTTTATTTTATCTCGATAATGTTTTCTATGGTTTGACACAATTAGTAAATGACCTCTACATTTTAGATCAAGACAGCCACATTTATAACATAAATACTAAAAGATCAAAAATAAATTACTCTAACCAAACCTATCTTTAGCATTGTCGACTGGGCCATACATGTGAGAAGCGCATATCAAAGCTCCATAAAGATAGGATTTTGGATTTTTTTCGAACAATTGGATATATGTGAGTCTTGTTTGTTGGGTAAAATGACTAAAACTCCTTTTAATAGTAAAAGTAAGCAAGCTAGTGATTTATTCGGCTTAATACATAGTGATGTATGTGGTTACCAGAAGGGATAAAACCCATAGGCTATAAGTGGATCCGCATATTACTACATTCGGCTTAATACATACGAAGAAACCTTCTCTCTTGGTGCCTTGCTCAAGTCAATCCGCATATTACTATCCATTACGGCAGCCCTCAATTATGAGATCTGGC
This sequence comes from Gossypium hirsutum, assembly GCF_007990345.1. Lineage (NCBI taxonomy): Eukaryota > Viridiplantae > Streptophyta > Magnoliopsida > Malvales > Malvaceae > Gossypium > Gossypium hirsutum. Next base: position 30,246,652 of record NC_053444.1, read on the forward strand.
AAATGGATGTCAAGATAGCGTTTTTGAATGGCTATCTTAGAGAGAGCATCTACATGATGCAACCCACAAGATATATAGATGAAGGAAACAAGCATAAAGTTTACATACTGCTTAAATCCATTTATGGACTTAAGCATGTGTTCCACTCATGGAATCAAAGATTCGATCAAGAGATTATGACTTTTGGATTTGAGCAAAACATAGATGAACCTTGTGTTTATAAATGTTTAGGGATGGAAAATTGGTCTTTCTCGTTCTATATGTTGATCATATTTTATTCACTGGGAATGATGTAGGGACATTGTCATTGGTTAAACTGTGGTTATACCAACAGTTTAGCATAAAGGACTTGAGAGAAGCTAATTTTGTTCTAGGTATTTGAATCCTGAGGGATCAAGTGATAGAAACATCTTAGGCTTCATACATAGACAAGATATTAGAGGGTTATGCATTGACCGATTCAAATAAGGGAAATCAACCCTCTGTATCTAAATTTCATCTTTCTTTAGAGAACTTTCCTAGACAGTGGAAGAAAGAAAGAACATGGGAAAGGGTCATTATGCTTCGGTAGTAGGAAGTCTCATGTATGTTATTTTATGCACATGCCCAAGGATCTATTCTGTAGTGGGGTTGGTAAGGTTGATATCAGGCGAATCTAGGACCAAGGCAGTAGCAAGCAATTAAGCATATGCTCAAGTATTTATGGAGAACGAGGGGTTATATGCTTGTGCATTTTGGAAGAAACCTTACTCTTATCAAATATACTGATTCTAACTTCCAAACGTGCTAGGATTTAATGGAATCAACATTGGGTTGTGTTTTTGTCCTAGGCGGCGAGTCCATTGTGTGGAGACGTGTAAAGAAGACTTGTACTGCTAACTCCACTATGGAGGCTAAATATGTGGCTATTTCTAAGGATGCTAAAGAAGCAATATGTCTTTGAAAGTTGCTAACAAATCTTGAAGTTGTTCCTGGTATGGAAAAAGCTATTACACTGTATTGTGACCACAATGCAGCAATAGCTAATACCAAGGAGACAAGAAACCATAAGAGGACGAAACATATCGATCGAAAATATCTTATCAAAGGGAGGTAGTTGTAAATGAAATTGTGGATGTAGTTAAGGTCGCATATGAGGAAAACCTTGTGGACTCATTTACCAAGACTCTACTAGCTAAGAGTTTTGAGAATCATGTGGAGAGCATGGGAATGCATAGTATCGCTCATCTACTTCACTAGGTCAAGTGGGAGACTATTGGATCTAGTGCCTTAAGTGTAGTATATTCATTTGTAAGCTTGTAATCTTTTTTAATAGATTGGTTAATAAAACAAGTTCATTGATTACATTAATATATTTTGTATAATTGTTCTCACAAGGTTTTTTCACGCAAAGAAAAATGGAAGCAAATGTTGCTCATTTGTTGTCTAAATGTTTAACTAATAGTAAACGGTATTATGTGGTTGGACCATAGTACAGAAAGATAATTTGTATGAGTATACGAACCTAAATATGTCTTTAGTCTAATTAGAAATGAGAAAATAAATTAAAATACTAATATGTCATCTATCAAGTCCAATTGGGGAGATGTCTGGTCTTAGGCATCGGAGCGGATGACTCCCAAAAGATAAAGAAATAAATGTGACTGACTAGACTAACAGTATATCAGACAGGACCCAAGCAGAGTACATCCTAGATCCGTTTATGGATTTATTCACTTTTGATATTCATAGTGTGGCATACCTAAATCTTGTGAGGATGGTGGACTATGTATGCGTGACTCATACACTTTAACGTATGTAGAAGCCTAAGCTCAAATAGATAAGGAACTAAAAGCCGGTGTGTTGGGTGTACGACTTCTATAGTATGTAGCGCCATTCACAACATTGGAATTCATAGCCCAAAACATGGGTAAATGATATCCTCTCATTAGCATTGCATGGTTGGTGAAAAGTAAACGTGGTCACGAGTCATCTATCTTTGTGATGGATGACTTGATTGCTATTTGATAGTGATTGAATTTTCATGAATGAAGATGTAATGATTACCATGAGATAAAATAAGATAATATTGGGAGAATGGATATTATCCCAAAGAGATCAAGGATATCCTATGAGAGTAACACACTTATGACAAGGTTATTTAATGAGCACTGAGTAGTTGCTTTCGTAATGGTATGTCGTTGGGGAGAGCTCAGTCACGATACTATACTGGAATGACTTCATGACTAAATGAGTTTATAACTAATAGGTGAAAAGTTGGAACTTAATTGTAAACCATTTGAGCCTCAACTACATATGTTCAATCGATCCCTCCGTTAGGTCGTTGAAATCAGAAATGAATAGTTTATTTGAATACAAATGAATATAATGAATAGGAAAAAAGAAATGGGAAATACTCATGAATGGTTATGGTTTTCTCTGAAATGGAGAAATGGAATCATTTCAAAATTAATGTAGGTTTCCAAAAATGGAAATGGAAAAGAAAATGGAAATGATCTATTTGCAATCCAATATGAATTACTTAAAAAATGATCGGAAGAATGAGTTTATGCTTTTAGACTGTTTTGAAGCCCAAAATAAAAAATAAATTATTTAGTCATAGTGATATGTTGAGTTGTGAAATATTAAACATATTTTCTCGAAATTTTACCAGGGGAAAAATTGTCAGAATTTTGCTAAGGGTAAAATAAGGATGAGAAAATTGTTTTATATAAAAATATTAAAGTTTATTTTAGAGAATAGAAAAATTAAATCAGATTGGCTCATATTACAGGGTACTAGGTCCAAAAAGCCCAAGAAGTACTCGTAATTGAACCCAATGTGAGAGAGGCCCAAAAACCCCTGATGGACATGAAAGGGGTGATAACCCTTGTAGGAATACTAGGGTGTGTAGTCCACCCTAGTCCTATTCTATGTAGAGCTTTTCTATTTGAAATAAACCACTAAAACTCAACAATGATTCTACCTTCTGTCAAAAAATAGATGGCACCAGTAGAGCTATTAATATACAACTTTGAGAGACTATTATTTTGTCAAAAAATAGGGAGAATTTATTCTCAACCATTATATATATATTTGGAATAACAGTTCTACCAGTTTTTATTAAGAAGAGAGAATTTTCATTTTCACCCAAAAAAAAGAACTTTTCTAGTTATGTGTTCCGATTCGATTGATTCGCGCCCACAATTGAAGTAGTTCGTGGTATGAGAATAGCAGAGAAGATCGTTTGGTTGAATTTCAGGAACAATGAACTTCTGCTAATCCAAAAACATAGGTACAAATTCGGTTAAGGTTTATTCCTATAAATGTCATAAAATAGGTTAGTCTTCAAATTTCCAATTTTCCACTGTGCAAGAAAAGCGTTTTCAAACCAGAATTTTTCCAACACCCACCTCATTAAGCATAAAGAATTTTTACAATAATTATTGAGACTTAAGATTTTACTATGCATACACTAATTTAATCCCTAAAGTGTGACCTCTAAGGGTGCCCCTCAATACACATTATACATTGATACGACCTCAGTTTAGTGTTGAATCCGAGTCGTTTAGTTCCCGATCGTAAACGAAGAAGTAAATTAAGAAATAACGATTCAAATGAAAGAAAAGGAATGTAATTGAATTCAGAGAAGTCAAATAGGTTCGATCAAAGATGGATATGGAATTGGTTTAGTTTAGAAAGATGAGAGTAGATTGGTCAAGTTCGGTTTAGATTTAATTAAGAAATAATGTTGATTTTGGTACGATATGGTAATGGGGTTTGGTACGAAATGGTATGGAAATTTTGGTACGTAATAGACCAAATTTGGCTCTAAAGGGTCAAGAATGAACCAACACTAAAGAAGAGTGTTGACCCGAAACTTATAGGACCTAAAAAAGAGTCAAAAATGGCAATTTGTAAACCTTGACCCGATACTTAAGAATCTATGAACCAAAGGTATTAGGGTGAACGCCACACTCGGGTTTAGGGAGTGATAAGTTCAAAAAGACTCGGGAAGACGCCACTAGAAGCTAGATAAGTCTTACGGGTCTCTAACAAAATTTGAGAGAAAATGCCTCACAAATTCGGTAGCAATTCATTAACAAAAATTGCAAAAGTCCTTTACAAAATGAAAATTTCAGCTATTTATAAATAGCACCTAAGTTAGCCGAATGGTCACTTACATCCCTTAAAAATTAAGCAAATGAACCAATTAATTGAGCTGGTAAGATTTGGCTGAATGGGAGCTCTAATGGTCAACTTCTAGATGGATAAATGAACCTTGAACAACTTGGATGGTGCATGGATGAGCTAGGTTCGGCCAATGACATAAATCAGCTCATTTAAGATGTAACTTTTGCTGAAAACTGATCAGCAATTAAAGAGATAACAAATAGCCATTTAAGGTGTGAACACGCAGCTTCGAAGAGTCTTTGAGTGTGAACACAAGGGACCGAACAGCCAAAAGGCATTCATCAATGTGAACAAAATAAATGGCAGCTTTGGAGTTGGAAACATCATCTCTTTTGGCCGAATGGTCACATAGAAGACTTCAAAAATCAGCACACCATTTTGAATGCATTTCATGCATGTATTGCTAGGTGCATTGAACCCAACATGCATGAATCTTTGTCAAATGCTCTCCACATTCGGCCCACCTACAAAATGAGCAAATGAACTTAATTAATTTAATATTCAGCTAAAAACATAATTAAATATAATATGGACATCTTAAATTAAACAAGACACAATTAATTAAAATAAGAACTCATTAATTCGATTAAGACAAGACACATTAAAAACATGCAATAAAACATATTTATAGGCTGTAGGAATTAAGATGACTTAAAAACATGTAAGAAAAACATATTTAACATGCATAATTAAATTCGTCCAGATTTAAGACCAATTAAACAACAAAAATTAATTGAGCTAAATTTAACTAAATTAACTAACTCAAATAATTATTTCAGCTACTATATTAATGTCTAAATGATATTGAGCTGAATCAAAAATGTTTGAACTAAAATTGAGCTGGTTCGAGCTCATTGAGCTGAAATGAAATTTAATTCAGCTTGCAACAAAGTGCACGGAATGCTCATTGAGTTGGTCCAAGCTTCTTCGATGTGTCCAACCAAAGTCTCGCCCCAGACTTGATCCACCAAAGTCGAAACAGCCTCCTTGAATTGTTTGGCTCGTGATCAAGTGATAGGACCTTGGGGAAGCTCCAAAGGTTCCTTGTTCGAGCTAGGTAGGACTCGAGGCATGGCCGTATCATACATCTACCACAATCTTTGCACAATTTTGGGCGGTGTCTAGTTTGATCCCTCCACATAATTCCAGAGTCATTCATTTACCCTGAATACAAAGCATTACATTTATAAGTTTGGATTAACTTAGTGAGATCCTATACATAGGGAATTCATAGAAAACTCTTAAAGTATTGGGAAGGCAAGGTTTCATGCATAGAATTTAAAACTCCCTGTGTTTTAGGAGGTTCCCTAGTAAGACTGGCATTGGAAGTGCCCATAATTTCTCTGTATAAACTGTTAGCGGACACATCGACACGTTTAGTCGAAAGTGTACTCCCCCAAATATTACCTTCTTCTAGGACTCGACCCTATTTATCTTCATTACATACTTCCCTTGTACCCTTTCATGATATAACTCATCACTGATACTCATATTCGTAGACGTAGATTGGTTACTACTATTGACAGTTTAGCCGTGATTTTGCCATAACTGTGAATCCTTACCTTGATCCCTTCATTCCACACTGAACTTCCATATGTATTTACCATACTATCTCGATGATTATCTACTTTTTGACTTAGCCCTTACTTGGACTCTTTCCTAAATAAGGACTCTCTCTAATATCCTCATTCACAGACTTGAATATGATACTTGACTGACTGAATAAACCCCTTTTTCCTAGCAAACTCGTACTCACAATATAGCTCCAAATGGCTTATTCACCTTAGACCATTCTACAGAGATACTCCAATTAACACACAGTTTTCAACAGACTATCTCTTACTTAGGTTTCCTCTGGCTGTTTCCACATTTGATAGTCCCATGTGGACTGCCCCGTGCCTAAACATGTTCTTAGCCTAACCAAAAATGATCAAACCAATTGAAAGACTTATATGGCGTGTATCAAGTCCAATTAGAGAGATTATTTGTCTTGGGCATCTAAGCAAATGACTCTTAGAAGGTAGAGACATGGATGTGATTAGACCAATGAACACACAAGCCAAATGAGGTTTTCTATACTTCATTACTTTCATTGATGATTTCAGTAGATATGAGTATATTTATCTTATGCACCATAAATCTAAAGCCCTTGAAAAGTTAAAGGAATTTAAAAATAAAGTACAAAACCAACTAGGTAAAAGTATTAAGACACTTTGATCAAATCGAGGAGGAGAATACTTAAGTTTAGAGTTTGATGAGTTTTTGAAAGAATGTGGGATTGTCTCACAACTTACACCTCCTGGTACTCCACAATGGAATTGAGTTTCTAAAAGGAGAAATCAAACACATTTAAACATGGTTCGATCAATGATGAGTCATGTTGAACTTCCTACTTCCTTTTGGGGACATGCACTTGAAACAACTACTTTCACACTAAATTGTGTTCCATCTAAATATGTTCAAAAGACACCATATGAGATGTGGACTGGGAAGCGTCCTAGTATATCTTTCATGAAGATTTGGGGTTGTGAAGCTTATGTTAAACGTCATACGTCTACTAAGCTCGAACCTAAATCTCAAAAGTGCATCTTTTTGGGATATCATTTCTTCAATTCTACCGACAACTAAGTGTTTGTTGCTTGGATAGGAGTCTTTTTTGAAAGAGAGTTTATTTCTAGAAAAGAAAGTGGTAGAAGATTGAACTTGGAGAAATTCGAGAACAACAATAGATCACTAAACCAGAGATTAAACAACAACAGGTTCCACAAGTTGTTGCGGAATACTCAATTGTTTTGGAAACACAACTACCACAAATGTCTTTAAGAGAACGCCATGCACTTTAGAGATATGAATTTCTCATTACAACACATGGTGATACTCTACTTATGGATCAATATGAGCCTAGGACTTATCTAGAAGGGGTGGCGAGCACATATTCTGCTAAATGGCTTGAGGCCATGAGGTCTGAGATGGATTCCATGTCAAAAAACCAAGTATGGATCTTGGTTGACCCACCTAAAAGGGTTAAAACCATATGGTACAAGTGGGTTTTCAAAAAAAAATTGACATGGATGGTAATGTACAAACATTCAAAGGCCGATTTGTCGCTAAAGGTTTTCAACAAGTTCATGGTGTAGATTATGAAGAAACCTTTTCTCCTATTGTTATGTTTAAATCCATCCAGATCTTACTTACAATACTTGCATTTCATGATTATGAAATCTGGCCATGTGAAATGGAAGTCCATGGCCATGGCTTTACTGTAAACGTGGAAGCCCATCAAGACTATCTTATATGTGGAAGTCCATCGGGACTATTGGAATGATGGAAATGTGCAAGTGTACACAATCGTATCAAGTGATAAAGTGACAAGAATGTCGAGTTATCGTACCCACAGGGACTGTGCAAGAAAATATTTATGAAATGCAAGTTAAAACAATTTGGTGGAGGAAAAATATAATGATTTGTAAGAGGTGATTTAAAAACTAAAAATTAACTAAGTATTTAATTAAAACAAAAATTCCAATGCACGATTTCTAAAAAATGGTTTCAATCAATATGACATAAATGTGTTAGATTAATATTATTCCTTAACTTAAAATTATTAAAACTATGTTTATGTTGTTACGAATAATTTCATGGCAACTTGGTCTTTTGTTAAGTAATGCACATACATACTTACTAAATCAATAAATCACTTAAACATATTTCTATGTCAATTCAAACAGTTAATCAATTTTCATAAGCAATTATAAGATAAAGTGAGGTGACAGTATATTCTTATATTGAAATAATTTAATCATAATAATCCTATAAGTTATGGAAGGCTAAAGTATTGTTTAATACCATCACTAATTTAACCATCAACTACCTTAGAAAATTAAACATGTGTTAATTACAATTTCAATCTGAATAATAATTAATTTCTTTGTTACCTTACAATTAAAATGCAATCATAACATAGTCGTGATTTTATTTAATAGAACAAACTAACAAGGCCTATAACAACATAAACATGATTTTAACAAAAGTGGACAAAATGCAATTAATATAACACGAATGGAATTTAATTCATTTTAATTAGTTCAATAACATCAACACAAAAGCATTCAAAATCATGATTACAAAATAAACTTCAAAAGATTAGAGAAGGGAACTAGAAAAACAAATCCTAGTGATCTTCCAAAGCCAGACTAGTGCGCTTTTCTCTTCTCTGCTCGCTCTATTGATCCATGGCCTTCATGAACAATTAATTATTTTTGCTCCAATGGGCATGCTAGCTCTTTTTCAAAAGGGTAAATCGACAAATGAAGGAAGAAAATTGGGAAGCAACTAGAAGGGAAAAGAGAAAGATGAGAGAAAAGATGTGTGTGAGAGATGTGTGAAGTGAGGGACGAAAATTGAGGAAATGAAGGCAGCTTTTTATAGTGGGAGATGGTAGTTAAAATTAGCTAAAAGTTGCACTCAATCCCTCATCCTATGGTGGGCATGCTAGTGGAAGGAGTGGTTGAGTTTGAATTTGTTATTTTTAGCTACAGCTAAAAATAGAAAGCATGAAAAGGGGAGGGGTTTGAATGGCAGTTAGGAAAATTTCAAGGGCTGATTTGCAAGTATAAAAATAAGCTAAAATAAGCTGATTGTTTCAACTAATTTGGACAGTTTGGGCTGCCATTTTCTTAATGGATCAGTCCTCTTCACTTAACTCATTTGGGCTCTTTTCTCTTCATCAGGCTATAATTAAATTTTAACCGAATTTGTGTTGGATAAAAAATAATTATTAAATGTGTTCAAGGAATATAATTTGGCTCATACATGGCTGGAAAATAATCAGCCATACTCTTAGGTCAATTGATACAAAAAGTGATTCGATGGTCCAATCTTCTCAAGGTGATTGTCGAGCTAATTTTTCACCCTTTGTGCAAAACTGTTGAAAATAGATCAAATTGTGCAAATTTATTATAGAAATAATTAAATTTCAATATGTTTCATAAATTGAGTGCTAATTAATAATTTTATAATTAAAGAATGAAATTTGACAAAAATTACTTTCAACTGCATGACTTAGTGCTCAAAAGGTGCTGAAAAAGTCTATATATTCTTGTGTTTCCACACCCCCTAACTTAATTCATTACTCGCCCTGAGTAATGCACAAATTGCAAATATATTTAAGAAAATCACATTTGAAAATTTTCTTCAAAAATCAATTCTTCCCACAATTATGAGTTTAGTGTAATTATGCTCAAGAACAAGAATTTTGAAATTATATAACTCAAGTATACACATTGTGCGAATTATTCTCAATTATTATCGCGATAGCAAGAATATACTAAATGCTATCTCAATAAATATATGCTAAATTCTTACCAATTAACTTTTATTTCCTCATTTAAGACTAAACTGCAGTCCCTAAGTTTAACTATGCCTTCATAAGTTGAGTTTAGCAATTTCTCTCAACTAATGTAGTCAACACATAAATTGGAATCAATAGGTCTTTTAAATAGGTTCTAACATAGCTTTGCTAGAGGTAGGTAAAAGATAGATAATTTTAAGCTAATAACCCTAGACTCAACTTGCATTGAACCTTCGGAATAAATACCTCCAAATTCACCAACTAATTTTGTATTCGATTTCACATGTTCTATGTACATCTATTTCTTTTAAATACATATGCTCTCTCTTCTTTTTTTATTTTTTCGAGTATATTACTGCATGTACTATAATTTTTTTGAGCATTTGATACTTCTTCTCAACTTCCCCAAACTTATTTTCAAAGAATATTTTGGATAGACTGAGTCTAGTGTTTAGGACAATTTAGAGATAATTATAAGAGGAGATGACTTATTATTGCAAGGTCCGAATAAAATCGGGCCATATAGTCTCAAAGTTGGGTTTTAAGGGATAGTTATTCATTAAGGTTAGCTTAAAAGGCTAAAACGGTGTTAAAATTTTTTGCCTAAATCATTTTTAGAATTCCATGCTTCCTAGGATTTCGCCTCAAGAAATTACTAAGTCAATTCTAGAGACTTAAACTTTCATGCATGCTTAGCTTTCTAAGGAATTAAAAATTTTATGGTTCGATTTACAAACTTTATTAATAGTAACATTTAAGTCATAATTCAGCTAACATAACAATTATTGAGATAATAGAATTTTATTTATACTAAATTTTAGCATAAAAAATTAAAATCTTTGAACAAAATATAGCTTAATCATAATTATAAGAAAATTTTATTTTGAAAAAAAAAACAATTTCAATTTTTGGTCCCCCTAATTAAGATGAACGATGTCCCAATTGTTAAAAACAATAGAGAGAATGAAAATATAGAAGTGAATAGATATTGTACACGAGGTAGGATCCCAAGAAAAGGAGGCGAGTCAAATTTGACTGCTTAAATACCAAGCTTTGCTAGACAGATCCAATCAGAGACATGTACATATCTATCGTGACACTTCTTATTTAGCAAATTGTTCAATTTTATTAATAATTTAAACCTTTTGTTTTATTATGCGTGAAATAGAAATATCCTAAAAGAACCTAAGCCTAAAAACTTAAAATATCCTAAGAAATAAAATAAAGCAGAGACAAGATCCCCTACTTTTTTATTTATTTGCAAACCCCTCGGAATCCTTCTTCGACATTGGAGTCCATGGATCGAATATAAAGTCTGGAAATTTAGGCACAAAAGCAAACGGGTTGTGAAAGATTTTCTTAACAACATCTCTAAATGAGTCATCTTGTATTTTTGAGTATCTCCAATAAGATTGTTGTTGCCACTGCGTATTTTGCATTAAATTCACCAACTTTGATAGCTCAGCTCGAACATTTGGGCTAGGAGAATGAGTTCTAAAATTTGGGGTCGCCATTTCAAGTTCGAAATCTACTTCAATTGGCTCTGTCAAGTCAGGAATTTTAACTGGCTACACTGGTTCTGATTCTATAGGAATTTCATCTTCTTCGGCATCATTCATTAACTCAGGTTGCATTTGAAGAATAGAATTCCCTGCTACTTGTACAAGGTCTCAATCTACGATTCTGCCTTGGCTATATCTTGTCTTCTTTACGTTTGCATGGATTTTAGCTTTCAAACATAAAATTGTTATTTTAAAGGGAAAATAAGCTAGGCCAGAACGTCTAGCGGCACAGTTTCAAATTTCTTTTAGAATGATCTTGCCCACATTAATGGTCTTTGCTATCGTTGTAACACCCCAAACTTGACAAAGTCATTAAGGTCGAATTCGGAAAGCTACATTGGCCACCGGAATGGCCTAGAAAATCTTTCGTAGTTTTCAAACATACTTTTAAACCATTTGCATAAATCGTTTCAAACTAATGAAATTGAGAATTTTAGAAATTTATGACGTCAATATTTTATTTAAAAAAGTTTGATTATTGTTCAAAAATTTCTTAATTTCAATCATATTTTAAAATCATTCATTTATTTATTCAAAAACAAAAAGACTTGGTTATTCATCGTTATTCGAGAAAAATATGTTATTTTCAAAAATAAAATATCTTTAGAAATCTCGTTTGTAATCACTAGTAATTTTGAAAAAAAGTCTAATTTTATTAAAAACTCATCTCTCAGTATTCTAGTGGAAAACTGTAATGTTGACATTTTTTTATAAGAATCTCAACAAAAAATTTTACTCAAATCATATTTTGTTAAAAATTGATATTTTATGTAACTTTGATTGTAACACCCCAAAAATTTAAGTCTTTAATTTTTGCATGATATGACACAAATTGCTTGTTTGCTTTAATGGCTAAGTGCTTTGGGTGTGTATGGGAGTATTTGAAAAGCCTGGGTTCAAGTCTTGGCTTCTACAGAATTTTTAGTTTTGCTCTTAAATGAATCTGGACACTGGCGTATAGGCCTTATAAATAATAGTGTTTGTTTTATGACACAAAAATAGCTTGTGGTCTGGTGGCAAGGTGGCGTGTTGTGTAACTATGAGGTCTGAGGTTCAAGTCCAGACTAGGTAGTAGAGTTGGACTGAAACACAGCTAAGGGGAGTTTGAATGGAATTTGAATGGGTTGTTGAGGGAGTTGAGGAGAAATCGGTGGAGTGATTCAAGGAGAGATAAGGGGAGAGATACAAGGAGAAAATCAAGGAGGTTTTTTAGAGGAGAGTTGTGTCGTTTGGAGAACTCTAGCTTGAGAATTTGGCTGGGGGTATGCTTGTGCCGAATTTGGTCTTTAGGCACTGAGGTAATCGGTGTTTGGCGTTGTTTTTCTTCAGTCTATTTTGGTTTTGATCAGTTTCGGGTTTCATCTACTAGTTTTTGGTGCTGAATTTTGCCAAGTTTTTGAAGTACTTCTCATGTTTGTTCGATTTCCTTTTTCGTTTTTCCCTTCTCTTGCCGAATACTCTTCCCTCTTCCCCTTTCATCTTGTTGCCGAATCCTCCCTTCTCTTTTCCGCTTTTCTCTTCTTTGTTGGCCAAATCTCCTTTCTCTTCTCTTCTTTTTCTTTGACTGAATATCCTTCTCTTTTAGTTTTTAATTTCTACCTTCCATTATTTTCTTTTTTGACTGAGAGCTATCTCCTTTTTTTTAGGGTGGTTCAGCCGAATATCATCCTTCTATTCTATCACTCTCTGTGTGATCTTATCCTCACTACTTTTGTTGTCCCAGTACTGCAAGTGTTTCTAATTATCGGTAAAGTATTGATACTCCTCACTTTTTGTTTAAACCGGTTCTCTCCTATTCTTTTTCTTAAAACTGAATACCTTTCTTGGCCACTTATATGGCATAACTTAATTATTGAGATCATTGTTTGTGGTGCAGATAATCGATAAGTGTGTGACCACTTTTGGTTGGCTATCTTGGAGGAGTAAAGTCGCCCTCTTTCAAGCAAGTTAAGGATGGTGTTTTGGATTAAGTGTCAATAAGAGGGTGTTTTACCCTAGTGTTTAAAGGACTGACTTGGGTCATGATTGAATCTAGGTTAGTGTACGTGGAGATTTGCGCTCTTTTCGTAAACAGGTGTGTAATCACCCCATTGCAACTGTAGAACGGAAAAAAAAGCTGAAAAGCTGGTAATACGGCGTTTGAGACCACACAGGCGTGCGATCGCTCGTGTGGTAAGCCATTCCGCAAATCATGGGCGATAGACAGTAGAGGCCTCCATGAGCATTTTCATGGGCTTGGGCCGAGATGGGCTGAGTGGGCCAGTGGGCTTGTGGGCCCCACACTGATGGAATCCATGATTTTTTGCAAATACTGGACTGGGCTATGTAGATCTCATAGCCGAGGCAAAATTTGGGCTGAACAGGCCGCACGAGCATGTGGGCCCACTTAGGCCGAGTATTGGGCCTTGGGCCCATTACACTGTTATGATCATTTAGGTTACCTAAATCGCTCGAGGTGATTGTGGATCTTTCGAGAGGTCAGTAAAATGATCGAAATACCCCCAAAGGGTAAAATGACTGTTATCCCCTTAGGAGATGAAATGACTATTATGGCCTTATGTTATGAATGACCGATTTGCTCTATGATATGTATGACTAGGATTGAGTATGACATTCTTGATACACGTATGATTTATGACATGACATACTGCATGGGGTTGGGATACTGATATAGGGGAAGTATACTGTATTGGTGGCTTTCCCACATTTACTGTTACTGGCAGCTCCGCTATAATACTATTACTGGCAACTTTCATGTGATATTAGTGTGTTAGCTGGGTGGGTCGATTTTATCCCCACATGGTGTGCTGGTGGTACAGAGTGGTGTGCTGGTTGGATTGGGATGGGTTACATCATTACATGATACTGATACTGTTTTGGGCTAAGGCCCACATTATTACTGTATTGGGCTAAAGCCTACATTGTTACTGTATTAGTTTAAGACCCACACTGTATTGTTACTGAATAGGGCTCAGGCCCAGACTGTCACTGCTTGTTGTTTACTGATTGACTGATAGGGAATTACACACTGAGTTTCGTAAACTCACTCTTTCCTCTCAACCGTGCAGGTAATCCTTAGTCTTAGGCGATTTGGTGCTGCGAGGGACTCGGAGGTGGCCACACAACTGCAGCTGATCTGCACTTGCTTTTATTTAAATATAAATTATATGTTGGGTTCATTTTTGTAATAAGGCCTTTAAGTTGGTTTAAATTTTTAATTGAGCTTTTGCTTACATATTTTAAACTGTTAGTTTAGGAGAAGACGAATTTTTAAAATAATTACTGCTTTCAAAGACACGAGTTTTAAACAGTAGGATTTTAAAAGCTTCCACGATTTTAGATCAACTTATTATAACAAAAGCAGACAACAAGGCAAACGTTTTATCTAGATGATTGATTAATAATAATTAAAAGGTTTTGAAACTTAGAAGCGAATATTCTTCCAACAAGTTCAATTTTCGAACGACACTTCAATGTGACACGCTAGATTCGACCAAAACGTCTTGGCCGAGTTTGGGGTGTTACATTGATAAAGCATTAATAGACGATTTAAAACTTCAAAAACCAAGTCGTAGTTTTGTCTAAAACTCAGTTCTCATTGTCGAAGTGGAAAAGAGTAAATTTCTCAAGTTTTAATAAAAACCAAGTTTCATGCATAATCTTATCAAATATTAATTTCTGCAGTTTTTTAAACTTAATGTCATGCGAGCAATTTATGGAAATTAGAATGAAAAAATTCACCAAAATAAAGTCTCATGCCACAATTCATATTCAAACTTATTACAAGCCCAAAATATCAAAATAAAATTTAATTACTTTCATATAAAAAAATATTTTGAGAAACTCCTCTAAATGCAATCGTCGAATCCTAACCTCGAGCTTATTTGTAAAATCAAAAAACCAAAGAAGGGTGAGCTATAAAGCGTAGTGTGAGATTAACATAAGCACATCACATACATATAAACAAATACATTATACAATCATAATAATCATATCAGTTTCATATAACTCAATATTTCACACTTATACTATGCATGATCATGTCAATGCATATTTTGTAAAACAATGCAGATTTTATGAAAATAATCCTACCCATCTCTACTACAATCCAAAATTGAGTTTTCCTAGAACTCGTCCATCCAACCCACTAAATTGCGAACAGTGTCATATTAACGTAGATAAACTGCCACAAAATCAAAATCGTGTACAAGCCACCAGAGTTGCAGATAAATTGCCATATAATCAAGTCGTGAATGGTGTCACATTAATGCAAATAAACTATCGTATACTTCCACCTTTCACATATCCCACCCCATGCATCTAATATGGCCAAAATCACTCGAAATCATATAGGCATGTTTAACATGCAAATCACATATGTACTCGTGCTACCAAAAATTCACATTTCATAATCATACGAATAACACATATGCCATATGATCACATAACATGAGAATGAGATTTACATATTTTTCAATTCAATAATAATCATCAATATCACGCAACATGCTTTTCACAGCATATATGCTTTGGAAATCACTTACTTGCCATAGTACATAACGATGGGTTTATCTTTATTTATGGATACATAATGTGTCCGCATCAAACAACATAATTTAAATAATAACATTTTTATCAATATAAAATAAAGACTTAATTTTTCTTAGTGTTAAAACCCACATCTGATAGTAGATCCAAAAAAAACCATCATTCTGAAGAAACACCCACACTAGGTCATTCTAATCAATAGGTTACCCACTTATCAACAAAAGTGATCTTTCATTAGGGAGGTCATTTTTAAATGATTTATAAGATACATCAATTTAAAAAAACTCTAATCCACACTTACTCTATAATAATCAATCAAAGATTGATCTCGTTCCCAATATTAAGGGTTTTCCAGAATGGTATCAATTACCCCTCAATCAAAAGTAGAATACGATGCGTTAATACTTAACGAAAAAACATTAAAAACCCTTAAACACATACGACCTATAGGAAAAAGTAGGGAAAGAATAGTAGATTTAATTCCACTACCATACTTACTCTACTTCGATTAAAGCGAGAGGGTTAAAATATCACTGTGCTCTTGGGAAGGATGACAATCTAGAGAAAAGGATCACTTGAAAAAGTGAGTCACTCAGTTTAATTTTTTAAAACATAATATTTAAACTTATTGAAATATGGTGGTACAATTTATGTTTACTATAAGCATGATAGAGGTTGGAAAATGGTGAAGAAAATAGAAAGAATCACTAAAGTCTGTAGAGGCACAACGGCGGCGGTAATGGCGGTGGAGGTCCAACGATGGAGATGGTGGTGCTATGGCGAAGTAGGAAGAAGAAAAGAATATGAGTTTGGTCATTGTCTTGAAGGAGGAGAAATGGGAAGAGAAAAGAAAATAAGAAAACAATGAGAAGTTGCATGGTGGTTGCCACAGTAGTGGAGGGTGGCGCTTGGAGAGAAAAAAAGAGAAAAGTGGCGGTGCAAAGGAGGTTCAGCAGTAAGGTGATGGTGGTTCAAGGCCATGAAATGGTGGAGGAGAAAGAAAAAGATAGTGAAATGGGAGGTTGAGAACTAAACAAAAGAGAAAAAGAGAGGAAATGGGAAGGAGTAAAGGGTGGTGGTACAATGAGAGGAGGAGAGTGATAGGATGGATGGAAAGAGTGTGGTCAACCTTTTCTAGGTTCAATGAACCATTCATATGGGAAAATTGATGAATTGGCAAGTAAGTGGGACAATAGAGTGAAAAGGGGATCATGGTCTCCACAATTAAGGTATGTTGATGAAAAGAAAAGGAAAGAATCTTTCCCCCACTATGGTAAGAAAGCTAGACAACAAACGGGTGTTTTTCACATGGAAAAAATCACAAAAATTAATTAAATGGTTTGTTGATGATTAGACTTGAACGTAAGATCCAAATGATATTAATTAAACACTTAACCACTCTACCACTCACTTTCTTGTGATCAATTTTGCAAGAAAATAAATAAAACATGGGATGATCTATGCTAAGGGTTTTAAATAAATTTGCACCAAATAGAAATTAACGAGAGGGAAGGGATTCGAACATAGATCATAGGGATAGCTACACTACTACTCAATCACTATAATTTATATCTATTTACTAACAAATGTGCGAAGATAACCTTAAAAAATATGGGCGTGACTGCTTTCGGTTCATTAATAAAATTTCTACTAACCCAATTTTTGGGATGTGACAATCATAATCGAGTATAGCAAGACCATTCATTCTATTGAAATCGTAGTCCCGTGTGAGATAGGCGTAAGACTGAATTGGACAAAATAAAACATACCTTTGCTAATGGGGTCAAGTATTCTTTATGACAAGTATGAGTCATGTGTTTTGTCACAATCCGTTTAGAACCCAAAACTGTGTGTTCTTGTAGAATTTCTTACAATTTCTCTTCCTCAATATTTCCAATTAAGGAAGAATATACGTGGCCTTCAAAATCAGGTAAATCATAAAATTCATTAATGGAACTTGAGTTTAGAGGTACCTTAATTCCTCAGACAGAAACTTCAATTAAGGCACTTCAGGTCAAATTTGCATAAAATACCCGAACTAACTCTTCATCCGCACTTGGTCTTTTCCCACAAAACACTTCCCACTTTAAAGCTTCAACAACTTTTCGAATGCTTGTCATGAAATCAATGTAGTTACTTTCTTTCAAAGTAAAACCTTTCTCCGGAAGAATTTTTTGATTTTTAAATATGCTCTCGTATCTTGCCTTGGTTTCTTCTGAATGGAATTTATTTTGTGATTTTTTGGCTTGGACTGAGGATCGAGTTCTTTTACATGGCATGATTCAACGTAAATACTACATGAGATGGAAACAAATAATAATTTCCCAAATTTTAATTAGAATGAAATATCAAAAATTCATAAAATTGAAAAGTTAAATAATTAAATCAAATTAAATTTTAGGAAGAAATTTCTTACCACCCTTTTAATTAACTAGATAAGAACTTAATAAAATAAAAAGAGGGTGAAGCAATTGGTGTTCTGTTAGGGCTGATTTGTGGAAGGTGGTAGTGTGATGGCTTGAAGGTTACGACAAGGTGTATCAATTTGTGGTTTCAACTTGGTGCAAGGGATGCATGTGTGCGTGCGGTAAAGTGGAGGGTTAGTGTGTCTAGAGCAAGGGCATGTGTAGGCTAGTGCAAAAGGAGCGCGGCTACTGTTGGTCGTAGATGGGACGTGTGCTTGCTAGCGAGCGACTGCTAATGGGTGCAGTTGTTGCTAGTTTCATGGGAAAAAGTGAAAAGCCCATGATCATGGCACAAGATGCACCCCATAGAGGTCTATCGATTAGATGGGGATCATTTAGGCCACGAGAACTGGCCCGATTCAAAGAATTGTTAGTGAAGCCTGGGTAGCCCAATGATGAAGATATGGTAACATAGGCTACCTTGGTAAATATGGGAACTAATCTTAGAAGATTGAGAGGAATCATATCATGTAAAGATTAGATTAGATTTGATATTGTATATCTTGTAAATCCCATGAATTAAGGGATAGGCTAATCTCATCCGTAATATAACTTAATCTAGACCGTAGATTTTGGGGAGCTCAACTATAAATAGAGAGTCTCTCCCTCACTTGTAACTCACTGCATCATTCATTGTTTTAATACTCTTTATGAATAAGAGCATCTTAAGAGCATTTACTCAAACACCTCTCGTGCATTCTTTTCTATGACTTTCTGTTGTTCTTTTGTGCTTTTTTTGGCATAATTGCTTCCACTATATAAATTGGTGTCTTGTAGGAATTCTTTGTGAATCATCAATTGTTTGGTGGTTAGGCTGACTTAGGCATGTTTGGAATGAACGGATTGCTTAAGGTCACATGGATTGCCAAACTAAAGATCTAGCCCCATGACACTAGCAGCAAAGGACTTTGATGGTTAGGAGGCTAGGGTGTGTGGTAGTGAAGAGGGAAGAAAAGGTGGGGCTAATGGTTGATAGGTGATGTGAATAGGGAGGAAAGGTGGTGGTATTTAAAATTAAAGAAGGAAGGTGTGTAACTCAAATTCTTAGATGAAATAATAAAATATTAACACTTCTAATTCTATACAAGGGTAATAACAATTAATATAAAATAGATTGATATATTATTTGCCATTATCCTATTTATTAAAAATAGAAATTAAAAACTCTTATTTTAGCTAGTTTAAAATATTTACATAAAAAGACAACTAATTTCAATATTTACAGAAAGGACAACTAATTACAGTAAATAATTAAATTAAGTACCTGAATTGAAAATAATTTGAAAATAAAAATAGAAAACTAACACTTAAATCAAAATTGACCTTTTTATTTAACAAATTAAAATTTTATTTTGTCACTTAGGAAATATTTTCTCAAAAAATTATGTTAAAATCAATTCCCAGGAAAG
Organism: Gossypium hirsutum; assembly: GCF_007990345.1. Lineage (NCBI taxonomy): Eukaryota > Viridiplantae > Streptophyta > Magnoliopsida > Malvales > Malvaceae > Gossypium > Gossypium hirsutum. The sequence continues at coordinate 30,266,159 of NC_053444.1, forward strand.
ATTGGAGAGGTCACAAGAGGTCCCACTTAAATTCCAATCTCCTAGATAGAATATATTTTAACATATTAATCTAGAAAATATAACCTAAGTCATTTATTTGAAAACAAAAATTAAAAATTTGATAAAATGAGCAAGGTTTTATTTCGCTTGATTTTATCCCCCCAATAATGTTTCAAACATTGAGCATTGAATTTGAAATTACCTTTCTTACCTTGAAGTTCAACAACCCCGTATGGGAAGACTTGATGAATAGTGAATGGACCAGACCAATGAGATTTTAACTTGCCTAGAAAGAATTTTAATCTGGAATTGAACAACAAAACTTGCTGACCTGCTTCAAATTCTCGAAATTAGTTGCTCTTGTCATGTCATCTTTACAATCATTCCTTAAACAATTTGGCATTTACATATGAGAACATTAGAAATTCTTCCATTTCATTAAGTTGAAGCATTTGTTTCTCTTTAGCAAGCTTGAGATACAAGTTGAGTTACTGCAGAGCCCAGTAAGGTTTATGTTCTAATTCCAAGGGCAAATGACAGGCTTTCCCAAAAACCAACTAATAGGGAGACATCCCTAAAGGTGTTTTGTATGTTGTCCTATAGGCCCAAAAAGCATTATCCAGTATTTTCGATCAGTCTCGTCAGTTTGGACAAACTACCTTTTCTATTATACCTTTTATCTCTTTATTCGTCAATTTAGCTTGCCCATTCAATTGTCGATGGTAAGTTGTGGCAACCTTGTCACTTCATGTCTATCAAGAAACTATTTTAACCATTAGTTCACAAAATGGGACCCCTCATCACTAATGATAGCCTTAGGAGTTCCAAACCTTGTGAACACATGTTTTTACAAAAACTTCATTACTACCTTGGCATTATTCATCAGATATGCCTCGGCCTCAACCCACTTAGATACGTAGCCTACTGCTACTAGTATATACTTGTGACCAAAAGGAGGGAAAGGACCAAGAAAGTTAATACCCCAAACATCGAATAATTATACCTCAGTAATGTTTGTTCGGGGCATCTCATTTCAATTGGTTATGTTTCAAACCATCTGACATCGATCACACTTTTCAGGTAGGCATATCCATCTTTGAATAGAGTTGGCTAAAAGAATCTAGCTTACAATACTTTGGTTACAGTGTGTGATCCTTCGAAATGTCCTCCACTTGGAGTTGTATGACAATGATATAAAATTTCATGTACCTTATTTTCCGCCACACTTCTCCTGATTATTTGACCTTTGCATTGTTTGAACAAGTATGGCTCTTCCCAGAAATAGTACTTCACATCGTGGAGAAACTTTTTCCTTTGCTGATACGTCTTTTCAAGCAGCTAAATAGTTAGAAAAATTAGCAAACCAATTGGTGTTATGGACATGATTTACCATAAGTATGTGCTCGTCTAGAAATGTCTCCTGAATAGGTATAAGAGGTGAAGTTCCTTCTTGCGGCTCCAATCTAGATAAGTGATCTGCTACTTGATTTTCTACCCCTTTTAGATCTTGAATTTCTAGATCAAACTCTTGAAGTAGAAGTACCCATTGGATAAATCTCGGCTTAGCATCGTTCTTGGCAAGTAAGTATTTAATTACTGAATTATCTGTATAGACAGTCACTTTGGTACCTATAAGATAAGATCGAAACTTGTCAAAAGCAAATACAATAGCAGGTAACTCTTTTCTATTACCGTATAATTTAATTGAGCTCCCTGTCAAAGTCTGACTTGCGTACTAGATTGGATGAAAAACTTTGTTCGTTTGTTGGCCCATCGCAGCTCCTACTGCCAAGTCACTTGCGTCACACATTAATTCAAATGGCAATTCCCAATCCGGTTTGTCAATAATTGGTGCTGAGACCAATTGATTCTTCAGATCATTGAAAGCTTTCAAACATTCTTCATCTAAGTTGAATGTTGTATCCTTCTCCAATAATTTGCATAAGGGTTTAGCAATTTTGGAGAAGTCTTTGATGAATCTCTGATAAAATCTGGCATGTCCCAAAAACCTCCTAACACCCTTTACAAATGTTGAAGGTGGGAGTTTCTCAATGACATCTACCTTTGTTTTATCTACCTCAATCCCTTTGTCTCGTTATTTGGTGCCCCAAAACAATACCTTCTCATACCATGAAATAACATTTTTTCCAGTTGAGTACAAGGTTTGTTTCTTCACACCACCTTAGTACCTTGGCTAGATTGGCTAAGAAATTATCATACTTGTCTCCAAACACTAAAAAATCTTCCATGAAAACTTCCATAAAATTTTCCACCATGTCAATAAAAATCACCATCATACATCTTTAGAATGTAGCAGGTGTATTATATAAACCAAATGGAATATGTGTAAAGGAAAATGTATCGTACAGGCATGTGATTGTTTTTTTGTGTTGATCCTCTGGTGCTACTATTATTTGGTTGTACCTTGAGTATTTGTTGAGAAAACAATAATAGTCTCCCTCCGCGAGTCTATCAAGCATTTGATCCAATAACGGTAAAGGAAAGTGATCTTTTTTAGTAGCCTTGTTCAATTTCCAGTAATCTATGCAAATTCTCCATCCCGTAACTATTCTGGTCAATATTAACTCATTGTTTTCATTCTCCATGAACATAATGCCTCTTTTCTTTAGCACGCACTAGACTGGACTTAACCATGAACAATTTAATGATTTCCTTCTTTACCATATCCTTCATAATGGGGTTCAGTCTCTATTTTCCATCAATCATCCCTTTCTCACCATCTTCTAGTATGATTTTGTGCATGCACATGGATGGACTAATACCACAGATATCAACTATTGTCCATCTGATAGCCTTTTTAAACTATTTCAGCACTACAATGAGTTTCTCTTCTTGCTCTTTAGTTAGCTGAGCAAAAATAATCACAAGTAAAGTAGAGGCGTCACCTAAATGAACATATTTTAAGTGTGAAGGAAGTACCTTAGTTCTAATTTAGGTGGCTCTTCGATCAACACTTTTGGTTGGACATAATATTTTCCCTCTAGTTCAAAAGATTCAAAGTAAGATTGTAGATTAAATCCCTTTTGGTCAACTTTTAGCAAAGTTATATATTCCTTCCTCTCCTCCTCACTTAGAGGGTCTAACACTAAGATTTGTTCTGATAAGTTTTTAATAGAATTCAGTTTCCATTCCACAGTTAATTCTTCTAACTCAATTACTGTAGAACACTCATCAATTGCATTTAGAAATTGCATACATTTCAAAATATTGAATGTTACCTAGTCGTCTTAAACACACATTATAAGCTCACCATTCTACACATCAATAAGGGTCCTTCCAATTACTAGGAAAGGTCTTCCTAAGATGATTGGCACCTCATCATCTGCTTCTAAGTCTAAAAAAAGTCAGTAGGAAAAATAAATTTTTCTACACGTACCAATACATCTTCAATTTTTCCTTCCAATGTGCTAAGGATCGATCTGTTAACTGAAGCGTAACCATAGTTGGCCTAACTTCACCTATCCCCAATTTTCTGAATATGGACACGGGCATCAAGTTGATGCTCGCACCCAAATCACACAATGCCTTACCACAATAAGATGTTCCAATTTGACAAGGTATGGTAAAACATCCATGGTCCTTCATCTTTGGGGGTAGTGATATTTGTTGCATTCCTTCGTCAGAGCTACCGTGTCAAATTCTCCAAGTCTCTATTTCTTGGACAGAATATCTTTCATGAATTTGACATAGTTTGGCATCTACTCAAGAGCTTCTACCAACAAGAGTTGATCTGAAGTTGCTTGACTACGTCTAGGAACTTCTTGAACTGGACTTCCTATTTTTGCTTCTAAATTCTTTGAGGGTAGGGTGATGGAGGATTCTTTACTTGAATTGGGTAATTTTTCTACTGCGTCACTTCTGCATTTAATAAAGATGTTAGTTTATCAAAATTGACTGAGTCAGAAATTACCTTATCAGATTTTGCATATTCTGGTTCTGGTGAAACTGGATTTTCAACACTTGGTTGAACTTTCACTTTATCTCATGTATCAGCTAGCTCTTCTTCAACTTCAACAATGTTGAGCTCTATCGTCTTTTCTTCCTTAGATTCAATCGTTTACAATGCTTCTTCCCTGGATTTCTTGGATTCTCTATATCACTAAACAGAGTGCATTGTGGTCGGTTTCTAAGTTCAATTGTAACCTGACCCATTTGGTTCTCCAAGTTTTTCAATGTGGTTGTTTGGTTTTGGATTAAGGCATCAGTTTTTGCTATGTATGCCTTTAAAAGGTTTTCTAAGCCATTAAAAGGTTAAACTTGAGTTGGTTTATGAACTTTTTGGGTAAATCCAGGTGGTTGGGTTGATCTGGGTTGTGCGTAAGTGTTACTAGGTTCAACCCATTGGTTACTCCAAGAGAAATTTGGGTGGTTTCACCAAGATGGGTTATAAAAGTTGGATTGCAGTCCTTTCCTACCTCACTTTTGGTTTTGGTTACCCATGTAGTACACGGATTCTGGGTTTGATGGGCAATTTTCAAACAAGTGACATTCCCTACAATAAACACAGGCTATGTTCTCGAATTGATTGGATGGTTAAGCTACAACATTGTTACACCCATTGGTAGTAAAATTTTTAAGCATTAAGGATATCGAAGATACCTGAGCTGCAAGTGAAGTGAGGGCATCCACTCATGTACTCCTGTGACTCATCTTGAAGCCACTCGATTGGTTGGCCATTGTTAATTGTTATTAGCAATTCACTCAATAATTTCATAAGCCTCATTATAAGATTTAGAAACGAGAGAACCATTGGTAGAAGCGTCTATTATCATCCTCGTGTGAGCATTGAGACCATTATAGAAAGTATTTAATTGGATGCAATGCGAGATTCCTTGATGAAGGCATTTTCGTAACAATTCTTTAAATCTTTCACACGCCTCATATAAGGACTCGTCATCCATCTATTGGAAGCTAGTAATTTTTTTCCCCAACTTACCATTTTGCTAGGTGGGAAATATTTCAGAAGGAAGCGTTCTTCTAACTCTTGCCATGTGGTAATGGATCTGGTGGCAATGAGTTCAACCAGGCTTGAGCTCTGTCCCTTAGTGAATATGGGAACAACTTTAATCTTAGTGCATCTTTGGGTACTCCAACTAACTTGAAGGAATCACTCACCTCCGTAAACAATGTGAGGTGAAAAGATCTTCAGAAGGTATTCCACTAAATTGGCCTACTGTCTGAAACATCTAGAACATAACTAGCTTCAGCTCGAATTGTTATGCCTTGATTTTGGGTCTCCTAATACCTAGATTAAGCTCATTAAGTAGTGGCACGACATACTATCTTAAAGCTCTATCCCTATCATCATCAATAAGGATAAGATTCTAAGCATGATTTGCTCGATTTCCTTGATTCAGGTTTTTGAAGTTCATCTCTTCGGTCATTCTTTGAGCTGCTTGTCTTCTTTTTTATCGAAAAGTCCTTTCAATTTTAGGATTTACGGAGAGTAAGTCGATAATTCGATCAATACTCATAAACACTTGAAACAATGACAGAGAAAATAATAATTAAATTAAAAATTAAATAGAAAAATAAACCAAAATCAAAATTAATAATTTCACAAATAATATCTTTTTAAACAGTCCCCGGTAGCGGCACCAAAAACTTGGAATGATGGAAATGTGCAAGTGTACATAACCGTATCAAGTAATAAAGTGACAAGAATGTTGAGCTATCATACCCACAAGGACTATGCAAGAAAATATTTATGAAATGCAAGTTGAAACAGTTTGATGGAAGAAAAATATAATGACATGTAAGAGGTGATCTAAAAACTAAAAACTAATTGGGTATTTAATTAGAAAAATTCCAATGCACGATTTTTAAAAAATGATTTTAATCAATATGACATAAATGTGTTAGATTAATTTTCTTCCTTAAATTAAAATTATTAAAACTATGTTTATGTTGTTACAAATAATTTCATGGCAACTTGGTCTTTTGTTAACTAATACACATACATACTTACTAAATCGATTAATCTTTTAAACATATTTCTATGTCAATTCAAACAATTAATCAATTTTCATAAGCAAGTATAAGATAAAGTGAGGTAACAATATATTCCTATATTGAAACAATTTAATCACAATAATCTTACAAGTTATGCAAAACTAAAGCACTGTTTAATATCATCGCTAATTTAACGCTCAACTACCTTAGAAGATTAAACATGCACCAATTAAATATCATGTCAATTAATTACAATTTCAATTTGATTAATAATTAATTGTTTCGTTACCTACAATTGAAGTGCAAGCATAACGTAGTCATGATTTTATATAATTGAACAAACTACCAAGGCTTATAACAACACAAACATGATTTTAACAAAACAAGTGGACAAAATGCAATTAATCTAACATGAATGGAATTTAAGTCATTTTAATTATTTCAAGAACATCAACACAACAAGTATTCATAATCATGATCACAATATCAACTGAAAATATTAAGATAAAGAAGGGAACTAGAAAAACAAATCCTGGAGATCTTTCAATTCTCTCTTCCCTGCTCGTTCTATTGATCCAAGCCCTTCACAAACAATTGATTTTTGTTGCTCCAAGGGGCATGCTAGCTCTTTTTCAAGAGGGGAAATCGACAAAGGAAGAAAATTAGGAAGCAACTAGAAAGGAAAAAGAGATAGATGAAAGAAAAGGTGTGTGTGAGAGATGTGTGAAGTGGGGGATGAAAAATGAGGAAGTGATGGGGGATTTTTATAGTGGGGGATGGAAGCTAAAAATAGTAGTCAATCCCTTATCCTCTGGCCAAGCATTCTAGTTGAAGGAGTGGTTGAGTTTGAATTTTGTTGTTTTTAGCTTGTGGCTAAAAATAGAAAGCATGAAAATGGGAGGGGTTTGAATGGTATTTAGAAAAATTTTAAGGGTTGATTTGCAAGTATAAAAATCAGCTAAAATAATTTGATTGTATTAGTTAATTTGGACAGTTTGCGCTGCCATTTTCTTAGTGGATCAATCCCCTTCACTTAGCATATTTGGGCTCTTTTCTCTTCATCAAGCTATAATTAAATTTTAAACCAAATTGTGTTGGATCAAAAATAATTATTAAATGTGTTCAAGGAATATAATTTGGGTCTTCAGGGATGATTTCTCTGTCTTTGGTGATACTTTTGAGAACTATTTGAAGAATTTGGAGTTAGTTCTTTGTCGCTGTAAATAAACTAATCTTGTTTTGAATTTGGAAAAATGTCACTTCATGGTTTGTGAAGGCATTGTTCTGGGACATAAAATATCACAGGAAGGGATTGTCGTGGACAAAGAAAAGATTGAGGTGATCGACAAGTTGCCGCCACCTGCCACTGTCAAATGTATTCAAAGTTTCCTAGGCCATGTAGGATTTTATTGAAGATTTATTAAGGAGTTTTCAAATATATCCAAACCCCTCTGTACCTTGTTAGAACACAATAGAGACTTTAAATTCGATAAGCCCTGTTTGAAAGCATTTGAAAAATTAAAAAAGAAAATGGTGACAGCACCGACTGTCATAGTACCGGACTGGACACTGCCTTTTGAACTCATGTGTGACACTAGCGATTTCGATGTAGGAGCAGTATTGGGGTAAAGGAAGGACAAGGTGTTCTATGCAATATACTATGCAAGTAAGAGTAAACTCCCAACAAAGCATTCATGGGGGGAACAAGAGTGTTTGGGATAATTAAGCATAATAACTTTAGGAGTTTCACATTTTCAAATTTTAAAATATGGAGTTACTAAGCAAATTAAAAATATGAGTTACATGCATAAAGGTTGGATGGTTTTGCATGGGAAAATATGACCAACTTTTTGCATGAAATTAAAAAAATAATTGATGTTATGGAGACAAGAACTTGTGTCATTTAGGAGTTACTTAAACAACTTAGCCACTACATCACTTCTCTAGCTTGTTAATGAATTAACAACATTTATATTTAAACAAGGCATAACACAAACTAGGATTTTGAAGCAAAATTTCTCAACATAGAAAATTATGTGAGGGAAAGGACTCAAATTCAAATCTTTAAGGACAACTCCACCACTACTTATCCACTAGACTAAATACTTATTATTATCTAATGCAACAAGATAACGTTTAAAAATCAGGACGTGACCACTCTTGGTTCACTTACCCCCATTTCTACTAACCTAATTTTTGGGATGTGACATGTGGTCTTATCCAAACTACCATTTCTAAGAAAACTAATCAAGTACCTACCTTTGGTACTTAACAATCTTAGTTCTCATCTGGTTGATTCTTGACTATTGTTCCTTCCATCTTGATTGGCTCAAAGACAATCTTATAGGATGCTCTACACTACTGATGTAAACTCGCATCGTAAAGATTGTTTCCCTTATCTTTAACAGAGTCCGCCTACAATATGTGCCACCAAAGCTTTTGGGTGAATCCTTCCTAACCTGACACACTTCTTAATCATAATGTGCCAACCTAGTGCTCACCATAACACTATACATATTCGAAACTTATCTCATCTACCTTATTTACCTAAACAGTATCCAGATAGTAAAGCTTCATTGGGTGGGGTGTTACATTAATTGTGAAATTCTTTTACTTGCACGTTTATTTTGTTAGCAAAACCTATCACTGGGTGAAACTAGTATGTATGTGTAATTTGGTGTTTGGCGAGCAATAGTGTTCCTAAAGTTTGATTTCTCTGCATGTGAACTGTTGGATCTTGCAAACTCATATTTTTGTGTGAGTCCATGTTAATATGTGAGCTTGTTCTTGTTTCCTAATATGTGACCTCTTAAGCTTTTAATGGTATGTGAGCTAAGTTTAAATATTTTGTGTGGTGTTTAAGTGTGGTACTAACCTATTGATAGTTCTAAGTGTTTCAAAGTACGGATTCACATGATTATACGCTCTGATGTGTTGTGCATGTGAACCCTTGTGTTTTGTGTAAATGTGTTTTCTGGTAGTTGGTTAAAGATTAACACTATGTTCGCGTGCTATGTATAAGTGGTGTGTTGGGGATTAGGTTGGGAGTTAACAAATAGTCACTTCAGTGGTTAATGTGGAGCATCGAATTCTAGTTGTATCTTTCTGGCTGGGTTTGAGGTGTTACATTGGTTGGTATCAAAGCTACAGGTTTGGATGTATCGGAGAAGTGACTGTCGAGCCAAAGCTAGTCAAGTTTGTTCTGTCGGGTAAGCTCGCCAGAAAGTGGTGATGCGATTTCGCCAGAATAAAACGAGGTAAGTGAGAATCTGAAATGCTTTGTATGCTTATGTGTGATTGATTGTGGAGTAGTTTTGGGAGCAGTATTGCCTATGGTTCAGTTGTATCTTTTGCACGATAATTCCCCAGATCATCCCTCAGCTATCTGCCAAGTTTGTAAGTATTTATGTTCATGCGAACTATGTTCATAGTCATAAGTCTGTTTTGTGTAAACTATGTTCACAAAGTTGTCTAGTACTTTGGATACTCTGCAAGTGTGATGACTTAGCTTAGAGGTATTTCATGTACATTTAGAATCAGTAAGAATGGCTCCTCGTAGAGTGAACACGAATTGTGTGAATGAAGCTACTAACACCTCGGAAGGTGGTTAGACTTCTGCTATGCAAGAGCAACCCCACCATGTTAATGTCTTGGAATAAGCATAGAGTCATTAATTCAGACTGTGATAGGAGAATTTCAGCGATCTTTTGGTGCTCATACTACACCTACGAACTGTGGTTTACCACTAGAGAGTCTGTGAGCTTTGGGTGGTAAATAGTTTAGTAGAATTAGGAGAACTGACCCGACTAAGGCTGAGTATCGGCTCGAGGGAGTGGAGAAAGTCCTTGAGAAGATGGCGTGTGATAAGGAATGAGATGAATGAATGCAGAAGTGGATCGTACTGTTTTTCAAAGTTACGGATTTATCCTAGATCTCTAGATAAACATAAACTGAAACGAGAAACAAAAAAAACAGATTAGTTCTCACAAAGGAGAGCCAGACAAAATTAAAACAAAAGAAAGTTGAACCAGCAGGTAAAGAGTCCAAAAGAGAATGAATTAGGGTTTCCTGGATGGAAAGAAATCGTCCTTGGACCTCAAGAAAATGCCCCAACCAAATCTAGAAAAACAAAACACTAACTGATTTCTTAGAAGTGATTTTAAAGACAAAAGCAAATTGTTTTGTGCAAGAATGTTTGAAACAATAAGAAAAGATTAAAACTCCTAATTTTGATGTGCTTCTTGATGGAACAAAATAGGAGAATGTCTTTCTTAAAGAAACTTTAACCTAGAACGAAAATCAATAAAATCAACAAACCAAAACGGTAAGAACTAACTTAAATAAGAAAGAAATGATAAATTAAGAATAGAAAAGAGAATATGATGTCCTAAGAAGCCTTGGAAACATTAAGAATCCACAACTCCTTTCAATGTCTTTAATTCCCCTTCCAATAAAAATATCTTGGCAAGAAAAAGCTTGAATATGATTCCCACAACCTGAATTATTGTTAAAACAGCTTCTAAAAGAAACTCAAGATCAATTCTTGAAGAAAAACTCAAAGAGAATTATTATTAACTCAAAAAAACATAAACCAACTGTGTCTATAAGGCTGGACGTCCATGCTACTTATAGGCCCCCAAAATAAGTTTTTTAACCCTAATGGAATAACATATGACAACTCATCGAATAAAAAAATAAAACAATTCGAAGTGTGGACTTTTAATAGGAATTTAGCCAAATGAATTAAATGGGCTCCTTGGTCTGAATTCTTACATGATGATCCACCTATTAAAATAAAATTAGACCTATAGTTTTAATATTTTACAATTTGGGTCACTTTGATAATTTGACCTAATAGTCAATTAAATTACTTTCCAAACTTTAGGATGGGATTATAGACATCTTAATGGGTCATTTTTTCAAGAACTTGGTCTTGTGATTCATTTTCTCTCGAAATTGGCTCGTTCAAGCTCATACATGAAATCCAATGTGCCTTGGGTACAAGATTCGATTTCTTGGACCAAGATTTCCAAGATTTGAAATCTTGATTTCCTTGATTCTTGAATTTTTTTGAAACAGCAAGATCAGACCAAGATTCGATTTCTTGATTTTCTTTTTCGATCGTGTGCGCATCTAAGGACTTGGTAACGAAGTCTTGGATGGTCTCATTCAATCTTGCTCGAATTTGCTTGGCCTTAAACCTCGTTATTAGGCTTTAAGGGTATTTGAGCCCATCACATTCATGAGCCTTATTTTGAGCCTTGAGACTCGCATCAGCGTGCTTTGACCAAGAAAAGTTGGGATGTGCCATGTCGTTACTCACCGGCTAAGCCCATCACTAGTGGAACATCATGATTATTATAGCTCCTATTAACAAGCTCATAAAAGTTTACACAACTAGTTATTATGTATTACATGATATTTTTATTTGGTTTATTATAATTCATGTTAACAAGCTTCATATAAAACTCACACTAAGCTTATTAGCTCACTCTTTAGTTTTCTTAAACTTTTTAGATAATACTCATGGATAGGAATTGGATGCAGCATTTGGAGGAGATTGTCAGATTTAATTAAATTAAAGTATTTAAAACTCTTTCTGGGATTGTTTTGGACTTTGCACTTTGCACTTTGCACTTTGGATTGTTTCAACCATGTCATAAGTACTTTGATATGTTAGCTCCAATACATGCATAAACTTTGGATTTCAAATGTTCTAAATCACTGGGTTCTATTATATAACTTTTTTATCAAAAAAATAATTTGTAATAAATAGATTTCATAGTTATATTTAACCCGCTACGAATTTTTGAAAAATAGAATTTTTACAAAATAATGTTTTAAAATTTGTAGGTTTTCTTATCAAATCTATCAAAAAGTAATAACTTGAAATACTATGAGAATTTATTTAAACTAAACATATTTTATTAAAGATTTTTCATTGACGATTTTTCTATTTAATTCAAATAATGTTTTTTGAAAAAATTATTTAAGCAAAATTGATTTGAAAATCTTTTCTTCGTGTTTGTTGTAGCTTCCAAAATTTGACCATAACATCTAGGTCGAGTTTGGGGGTTACATTTGGTGGTATTAGAGCCAAGCTTAAACTTGAATTATGGATTTTTAAATTTAGTTTGCATGCATATTTTAAAGGGTTTTAAAAAAAATTATAAATCTCAAAATTGAATTTTTGAGAATTGAAGACTCCACTCATAGAATGGCAGAGGCAAATAGAGCTTTTGCACATTTTCGTTAATCCATGAACAGGATCCATATAGACACATAGACTCATGGATCCATACATCTCGATCGGAAAAGAATCAATAGAAAAAAAAGAATCAAAATTGATCGATATATTTCTCGAAACAAACGAAAAGGAAACGAAAGCTGAAACATAAATCATGAATCAACTAAGCCCTCTCGGGGACTTGCTTAAGAATAAGACAGAGGAATCTCATGTAAATATCATGGAATAAGGTTTGATCCGTAAATATTCCCATTCCAAAACTAGAAAGTTCGAAACAATTGGGATTTTTTTGGAGATTGGATGCAGTTACTACTTCATTATCTGGCATGTACAGAATGAAAACTTCATTCTCGATTCTACGAGAATTTTTATGAAAGCCTTTCATTTGCTTCTCTTCGATGGAAGTTTTATTTTCCCAGAATGTATCCTAATTTTTGGCCTAATTCTTCTTCTGATGATCGATTCAACCTCTGATCTATTGATTCCTCTTTAGATGTTATTACTAAGTTTAAGACTAAAAATTTATGTTATTTAAATCATGAGCATAAGACTATAAATACGTGACAATAATTAAAAATATTTCTAAGTTGTAGATTTTCATAAGACTCTAATCGAAGTGAATAATCATAGAGTACGAACCCATGGAGCACGTCGTCATGCGACTCAAGATGAGTCATCTACGGCACAAGTGCATAAGCCAGAGCTTGGAGTTGATCCTAGTGAGAACAAACCTGTTATGGATAACATGAATAAAGAGCCTGAGGAGCTTGTTGATGATGTTGTTTCTCAGGTTTTGTTGAAGGTGTTCCAACGGGTTATTGGAGCTCAAACTGGTACTGTGGTCGTAGTTTTGTGATTGAGAGGCTTTATTCTAATAGAGCTGAGCTATTTAGGAGAGTTACTAGGACAACCCCCTACAGTAGCTGAGTATTGGATGGAGGCTACTAAAAGGATTTTAGATGATATGGAATGTACCCAGAGTAGAAATTGAAAGGTATTTTGTCGCTCCTTAGGGATGAGGCTTACTACTGGTGGCAATCTATTGTCTGGGGCATTCAAATGGAGAGAATAACTTGGGAGTATTTTTAGAACACATTTCAGAAAAAGTATATAGGCACTAGATATATGTAAGCTCGTAGGCTCGAGTTCATTGAGCTGAAGCAAGAAGATATGCCAGTGTCTAAATATGAAGCAGAATTCCTGAGATTGAGTCATTATTCACAGGGTATGATAGCTATCGAGCAAGATAAATGTGTAAGGTTCGAGAATGGGCTACAGTATTATTTGAAAGTTCAGGTCGCGCCACTCTAGGAGAGGGTCTTTGACACTTTGGTAGAGAAAGTTAAGTTATTAAATAAGGTTAAATGCATGGAGCATGAGAAGAGAGATAAGATTAAGACCCCAACTAAGAGAGATTTCGACTCTAGTAGTTCTAATCCATGCCTTGTGAAGTAAGCTAAGGAAAATAGATTGCAGCAAAACTCGGGTACAGTTGGTTCTAGTTGTAGGACTCAGAATTGTGCTCATTATGGGAGACATCATCCGAGGGAATGTTGAAAGAAATTGGGGGCATGTCTAAGATGTGGATCCTTGGAGTATCAGATTAAGGATTGTCCACTTATGGTTGAGCAAATGTAAGCACCAAATTCGAATTAGAACCAGAATTAGAGGGTTGGTCAAGTCCCTCCTAGAGGATAAGGTTATAATAGAGCTAGTAGAGTGGAATAGAGTTCTGGGTTAGGTTAAAAACCAGTCTGAGGTGAGATAGCCCGCCTTAGTTTATGTATCGAAACGCAAAGAAGACCATGATGTAGCTAATGTCATCATAGGTACTTTTACAGTTAATTCTATACAGTACTTTGCCTTGATATATATAGGTTCTACCCATTTGTATGTTTCTTGTTCTATGTCTAATAAGTTGGGAATTAGGGTAGAAGATATTGTCAATGTTGTTTCTTTGTTAGCCTTTTAGGGAAATCTATAGTGGTAAACAAAATTTATAGATAATGTCTATTAGATGTTCAAGGTAAAAATTTTCCAGCTAATTTGATGGAGTTACCATTCAACAAGTTTGATTTGAATTTTTGAATTCAAGCACCAAGTCAATTTAGATTGTTCTTCAAAAAGAGTAACGATGAAGTCAGTTGCTAGAAAGGAAACTGTGATTGTGGGTGAGCATAGAGATTACTTGTCAAGTGTAATCTCCATTATAATGCCGAAAGATTGGTTAGAAAAAAGATATGAGACATATCTAGCTTATGTTCTAGATACCAATGTTAGTAGTTCTGCTATGAACAACATCCACACTGTTAAGGATTTCCTGAACACTTTTCGAAGGAATTGACTGGGTTACCTCCTGATCGTGAAGTTGAATTCGAAATTGAGTTGGTGTCTAGTATAGCTCTGGTTTCCATTACTCCCTATCGCATGGCACCTAAAGAGCTTAAAGAGCTTAAGATTCAACTTCCAGATCATGGGTTCATTAGACCTATTGTTTCACCATGGGGAGTTCTGACATTGTTTTTTAAGAATAAGGATGGTTCTATAAGGATGTGTATCGATTATAGGAAATTAAATAAGTTGACCATCAAGAATAAGTACCCTCTGCCTAGGATTGATGATTTGTTTAACCAGTTTTGAGGAGCGAAGGTGTTCACCAAGATTGATTTGAGGTTGGGGTATTATCAGCTAAAACTGAAGGAATAGAATGTGCCTAAGACTGAATTCAGAACTCAATATGATCATTACGACTTTCTAGTAATGCCTTTTGGTCTTGCAAATGCTCTGGTAGCATTTATAAATATGATGAATTGAGTTTTCCTACCATATCTCAATTAGTTTTTCATTTTCTTTATGGACGACATTTTAATCTATTCTAATATCGAGTCTAAGCACAATGAACATCTGAGGGTTGTATTGTAAATTTTTCGAAAAAAGAAACTTTGGCCAAGTTTAGTAAGTGTGAGTTTTGGTTAAAGGAAGTTATATTTTTAGGTCATATGGTGTCCGTTGAAGGTATCCATGTGGATCTTAAGAAGATTGAGGCTATTGTAGAGTGGAAATAGCCTAGGAATGTTTTCAAGATTTAGAGTTTTCTTAGGTTGACTGGTTATTATTGGAGATTCATTCAGGGTTTTTCTTTGATTGCTACTTCTTTAATGAAGTTGTTGAGAAAGAATGCTCCATTTAGATGGACTGATGATCAACAAGCTAGTTATGAGAAACTTAATTCTATGTTCACTCAAGCACCTGTTTTGATTCAACCTGAGTCTAGAAAGGATTATTGGTATACAGTGATGCATTTCACACTGGTGTTGGATGTGTGTTGGTGTAGGAGGGTAATGTTGTAGCCTATGCCTGAGGTAGCTCAAGCCACGTTAGTGTAATTACCTGACTCATGACTTGGAGCTAGCACTTGCGGTTTTCACACTTAATATCTAAGGGCATTATCTTTTTGGTGAGAAATGTATTATTTACATGGATCACAAAAGTCTTAAGTATCTACTCACCCAAAAAGAGTTGAACTTGAGACAACGTAGATGAACTGAACTACTTAAGTATTATGATTCTACCATTGAGTATCATCCTGACAAGACTAATGGGGTAGTCGATGCTTTGAGTCAGAAGGCGATTGCTAAACTTACAGCAATGTTTGCAAGATTGAGTTTTTTTTAGGATGGCGGTATTTTGGCAGAATTGCAAAGGAAGCCCATTTTGATTGATGAAATAAAGGAAAAGTAGCCTTTGGATGTTTCTTTATTACTTTATTTCAGACTGGTTGAGGATGATTTGACAAATGATTTTAGGTTTAATTCTGATGGTGTTTTATGGTTTAGAGGAAGATATTGTGTACCGAATGATAAAGATTTAAGGTAGCCTATTCTTCAAGAAGCACATAGTAGTCCATATGTTATGCACCTTGGAGGAAATAAAATGTAGCGTGATCTAAGGGAGATGTATTGGTGGCCAGGTCTAAAGCGTGAGGTGACTGAATTTGTGGCTAAGTGTTTGACTTGTCAACAAGCTAAGACTGAAAATCAACTTCTTTCTGGTTTGTTACCACCCATTAGGATTCCTCAGTCGAAGTGGGAGGGTGTCACTATGAATTTTGTTAGTGGGTTGCCTTTAACTCTCACTAAGAAATATTTTGTATGAGTGATTGTGGATAGGTTCACTAAGTTGGCTCATTTCCTACCGGTTCGTATGAATTATTCTTTTCAGAAGCTTGCGAAGTTGTATATTTCTAAGATTGTGCAATTGCATCGGGTACTTGTGTAACACCCCGTACCCGAGACCGTTGCCGGAGTCGAACGCGAGGTGCTAACAGACTTAATTACTTTGTTTTCACAGTCCATTAAAAAAAATTCCAGACAGGCTGGCTAACCGCGTCACTATCGCCTTAAAAATCATATCTCGAGTTCCAAAACTCGAAATCTGATTCCGTAAATTTTCCCTGAAATTATACTCATATATCCATCTGTGGATTTATTTCTAGAATTTTTGGTGGGCCAATTGGTACAGTTTATTAGTTAAAGTCTCCCCTGATTCTGGGTTCGACTACTCTGACCTTCACGTATTACAACTTGGATATCTCCCTGTACAGAGCTTCAATACTCATGCCGTTTATTTCTAATGAAACTACACTCAAAGGGGAATCTATACATATAAGGCATGACTTCTAATTATCTCTGGATAATTTATGGTAAATTTTCAAAGTCGAAACAGGAGATCCAGAAACCGTTCTGGCCCTGTTTCACAAGAACTTTAATATCTCTTAATATACTATTCATATGATTGTTTTGTTACTTTCATATGAAAATAGATTCATCAAGGTTCGATTAAATAATTTATTCACTATTTAATTCCATTCCTACAAATTTTAGTGATTTTTCAAATCCATACCACTGCTGCTGTCAGCATCTGTTTTCAAGGTAAACTTTACCTATTTCGTGGTTACCATGGACCAACTAGAGTTTTGTCATACATAGGTCCACATATGATCATATTTAGCCATTCCAATGGCTGATCATTTTCCCAACACTTCCATTCCAGTCCATAGTCACATCATGAAACCATATATATATACATAAACAGAAATGGTCTAATGCCATACTCCACTTCTACGAGCCATTTTCGCATGGCTGTACACACATACATCACAAAAAGTACTTGAAAAACAACAAAGGGTAGTCCTATACATGCCATATCCAGAGTTCAACTAAAAGGGTACCAAAAGGGCTTTGATAGTGTGGATGACTTCGACTTCGATGATCCCAAATCCGATATCTAACGAACAAAATCTATAAAACAGAGAGCCAAAGCAACGGGGTAAGCATTTTAAAGCTTAGTAAGTTTCAAGTAATGAAATCGGCTTTGACTAAAGTATTACATTCACATAGCTAAATGGATCACTTTATTAATACACATTCTCATAAACATACTTACTTCACACTTCATCAACATATACACACAAGGTATTAACCTATCTAAAAGCCGAAAGTTCGTTAGTCGATTGAACGAATACTATTTAAAACGAATCGACTTTTTCGATGCACACGCAAACATACCTTATCGTTTGGGTTTTTCGAGCGTATTAATTGAATTTATTACAGCACAACACGCTCACCTTCGAACCCAAGTTTCTTCGGAATTTAGCCGGATATAACCACAAGCACAATTGCCTTCGGGTCTTAACCCGGGTATAGCAACTCGCACAAATGCCTTCGGGTCTTAGCCCGGATATATCAACTCGCACAAATGCCTTCGGGTCTTAGCCCGGATAAAATCACTAGCACAATTGCCTTCGGGTCTTAACCCGGGTATAGCAACTCGCACAAATGCCTTCGGGTCTTAGCCCGGATAAAATCACTACCATAAATGCCTTCGGGACTTAGCCCGGATATCATTCAAATGCTCATGCACACATATATCAATAATCATGACACATCCATATTTCATTTTCGTTACTAAGGCTCAAACACAAAACATTTATTAAACCTTTCCAATTTCGGCTCAATAGCCATACACAAAGAGCATGATTTCAATTGGCTTTATAACATAGTCTCTATGCACATTCGGCTATCCGTCATAGTATGACTAATCATTTCAATATAATTCAAGTAGGGTCATTACTCGAAGACTTACCTCGGATGTTGTCGAACGACTTCAATGGCTATTCAATTACTTTTTCCTTCCCTTTATCGGATTTAGTTCCCCTTTGCTCTTGAGCTTAAAGAATACAAATAGGAGTATTCAATATTTAAACCAATAATATGAATTTATTAATCACATTCGGCAATCACATATCAAACTCATTATATATTTTTTTTATATATATATACTTTGGCTTTTTTTTTTTTGCCGAATGTTCATCTATCCTAAATAACAATTTATCATTAAATTTTCAAACCAAAATGTCATTATATGACCACATATACACATATCCATATACTTAAGCTCAATAATTATACTATAATATCATGTACTCACTTTAATTATATTGCCGAATATACTTAATCATACATACACCTAACCAAAAATAATTTCTAAAATCTTTATATCATTTATACACTAAGCCGAATACTCTTACCAAGTTCACCTATATTCTTCAACAAATTCTTCATTGATCAAACACATATTCGGCTAAAGAAATGGCAATTTTAGCAACTTTTAATTTAATACTTAATCAATTATAATACATCTAAATATTCTTTTCATATTATTAACTCAAATCACATACATTATTTAATATAACATTTTCACATTCGGCATTAGTATCAACCATAGTAGCCGATTCTTCCTACTTTGTACCTATGCATCTACTTGATCCTTAGTTAGTTCAAACACTCACACACTAAGATTCATCCAATTTTAACAAGAAATAAAATCCTTAATCCTCAAACTACCATGGCCGAAAGTTCTAGTCATCCTAATATCAAAATTTCTAACATGGGTTACCTAAAGAACTTGGTAATTAGTTCAAATTTATCTAACATTTCAAAAATTCACATGAATCTCATACCTTAAAGAAGATCTAAGTGACCGAATGGCTCCTTCTCCCCAACTCTTCTTCACTTTCGGCTTTTGGGATGAACAAGGTGTGACAGCCCAAAATTTGACCCTAGTCGGGAAGTGGTTTCGGGACCGCTAAACCGAGTCATAAAAATAATTAACCGTCATAATTGATGCTCATTATATGTACATGTGCATGTGTGAAAATTCCGTGTTTGAATTTTGTTTAATTGTAGGTGAATTTTAGTAAATAGGACTTATGTGAGAAAATTTTGAAATGTGATAGGTCAAAGCATAAGGACCTATTAGTGCATGAAATAAAAAGGGGGACTTGCATGTCAAATTCCCCTCTAATTAGTAGTGGCCGGCCATGACAAGCATGGTAGACCAAGTGTGATGGGCAAGAACATGTCATAAACATGTTGAGTTAGTGTGTCATGGGAAGTATGATAAAATAAGGAGCATGGGCATAAAATAATGAAAGGGAATATGATGAAAACAAAAAAAAAGTGTGTGGTTGTTTCCCCCCTCCCCATTGCCGTGAGTAAAAGAAAAGAAAAGAAAAATTTTGTTCATCCTTTTTCATCTTCTTTTGGCCGAAAATTCTAAGGAAGGAGGAAGGAGTTCTTGCTTCATGTTTGGTTTGGAAGAGGATTAGGAGGAAGTTTGGCCATACTTGTATCTAGATCAAGGTATGTTTGAGGTTGTGCCATGAGATTCATGCATGTTTTTTTTTAGTTGCTAGCTTGAGTTCTAATTAGCCCACGGTTCAAATCTTTGCAATGTCATGGGGATGATATTCGGCCTAGGTGGATTTTGTATTAATGCCATTGCATGCTAAATATGAAGCTTGTTAATGATGCATGTGATGGTGGATTGATGATTCTTGAATCTTCTTTTTAGCATTTTTGAGTGAGCACATATGTGCATTGGTTGCTAGATGGAGAAGAATCGGCTAGCAAGTTGTGTGCTAAGGCCGAATATAATTTTTGTATATTAATGAGTAATGCATGTGTTAAATTGATGGAAAGGGAGAGGATGCTTTACTAGTGTATATATGTGTGTATTAGCCAAGTTTTGAACTTGAAACAAAATGGTGTTTAGTCAATACAAGTGACCATACTTGTAGAATGTATTAAGTGTTGCAATCGGCCCCAACATAGACATGCATATTCGGCCATAGGAAGGAGATTGGTGTTGCATGTATTCGGTCAGAGGCAAGCATATTGATGCTTTTGTCTTGGCTTAGAAAATTCGGCCAAGGGGGAAAATTAGCCAAAATGTTGAGTTTGATTCATGATTCCGTACATATGTGACTTTAATGTCTAATGTATAAATATGGGCTAAGTGCCTTGTGTTCCTCTTTTCGATGCTCAAATGATTAAATCAATTTATTTGTTTAATTAAGCTCAAGAGCAAAGGGGAACTAAATCCGATAAAGGGAAGGAAAAAGTGGTCGAATAGCTATCGGAATCGTTCGACAACATCCGAGGTAAGTTCTTGAGTAAAAGAGCTTAAATTATGATTTGATTAGATCATGTTTTAAGCAAATCAAAATCATGCTCTTTGTGTGTGGCTATTGAGCCGAAATTGCAAGAATGATAAGTGTCTTGTGTTCGAGTTTTGCTAACGAAAATGAAATACGAATGTGCCATGATTTATTGTTAAATGTGCATGGTTATTTGAATGATGTCCGGGCTAAGTCCCGAAGGCTTTGTGCTAAGTGACCATATCCGGACTAAGATCCGAAGGCATTTGTGCGAGATACTAATTCCGGGCTAAGCCCGAAGGCATTTGTGCGAGTTACTAAATCCGGGTTAAGTCCCGAAGGCATTTGTGCGAGTTACTATAACTGGGCTATGTCCCGAAGGCATTTGAACGAGTAGCTACATCCGGTTAAATTCCGAAGGTACGTGATTTGGGAATGAATGATCTTGCTGTAAAAATTTCATTTAATACGCTTGAAACATCCCAACATTGAGGTATGTTTCGTATGTGCTTTGAATTAGTTGAGCCCTTACAAATAAGTATTCGCTCAGTTGATAAATGAGCTACCGGCCTTTGGCTAAGTTGATCTTTGTGTATGAATAAAAGGGTTGGTAATGTGAAGTAAGTATGATATTGAAAAATTGTGCATATGAAATTATCCGTTTAGCTACATGAATGCTATACTTTTGTTGTGCTGGAATCCCTTGCTCAAAACTTACTAAGCATAAATTGCTTACTCCGTCTCCTTGATTCTCTGTTTTATAGATTTTGGTTCTCCAGCTATCAGACTCGGGATTTTGAAGTCGAAGTCGCCCACACTATCAAAGCCCCCCCTTTTGGTACAATTTTGGTTGAACTTCGAAATGGCATGTATAGGACTACCCTTTTTGTTGTGGGTCATGGACCCTTTGGACTTGTATAATTTTGGATAGCCATGCGAAAATGGCTTATATATGTTTGAGTATAATGTTATAATCATTTGGTATGGACATGGTTATTGAGAGGTGTGGATATGCTTAACAAGGATTGGCCATGGGAATGGTTAATCACTATCATAATTTGTGCTATTTATGCTAAAAGTGCTAGTTGAATCATGGAAACTATGAAATAGGTAAAGTCTACCTTAAAGGCAGATGCTAATAGCAGCAGTGATGTAGATTTGGAAAATCACTAAAAATATTAGGAAGGGAATTAAATAGTGAATAAATTATGTAAACTAACCTTGATGAATCTATTTTCATAGGAAAGTAACGAAACGGTCATATGGACAGTATGTTAAGAGATATTCAGGTTCTCGTGAGACAGGGCCAGAACGGTTTCTGGATTTCCTGTTCCGACTTTGGAAATTCATTATAAATTAACCAGAGACAATTAGGAGTCATTCCATATATTTATAGATTCCTATTTGAGTCTAGTTTCTATAGAAACAAACGACATCAGTATTGAAGCCCTGTACAGGGAGATATCCAAGTCGTAATGCGCAAAGGTCAGTGTAGTCGACCCCTGTAACATGGGAGATTTTGACTAATAAACTGTACTAATTGGCCCAACCAAAAATTCTAGAAAAAAATATGTAAATGGGAATATGAGTCTAGTTTCAGCAAAAATTTACGAAACTGGATTCCGAGTTTCTGAACTCAAGATATGATTTTTTAGCGACTAGTACGCAGATTGGTAGTGTCTGGGAAATTTTTTTATAAGTGGTTTGAAGTCTGTTAACACCTCGTGTTCGACTCCGGTGACGGTCTCGGGTTCGGGGTGTTACATTTGATTGGTATCAGAGCTACAGTTTAGTCGATTCTAGGACTACCGTAATGCGTTGGGTCTAGCTATACATGCCATTTTATGTGATTATTTGATAGTGTGGTGATTTCTGACAATTGTAAATGTGTTTATTTATAGTAATGGATCCCGATCCCGACCGAGCGGTAGCTGATGATCTTGAGAGTGTAGCACCTGCTCCCGCACAAGGGACAGCGCCGACGGACTCTCAACCTAATGCTAGTAACCCGAATGATGAAGCTAGACAAGCTTTCTATAGCGTGATGAATGATTGGTTCAACCAATACATTCGAACTAATACGGCTGTTCCACAACCTCCATTCCCGACAAATACCACCCCCGCACCTACAATACCTCCGGTAACTGACCAAATAAGGTCAAATAAGCCCCCAGTTGACAGAATCCGAAAATATGGGGCTACTGAATTTAAAGCTACGGATAGCGACGATGCCGAGCAAGCTGAATTTTGGTTGGACAACACTATCCGGGTACTCGATGAGCTATCTTGTACACCCGATGAATGTCTAAAGTGTACTATCTCCTTGCTACGCGATTCTGCCTACTATTGGTGGAGTACTCTGACTTCGGTTGTGCCCCGAGAGCAAGTAACTTGGGAGTTTTTCCAAACTGAGTTTCGGAAAAAGTATATCAGTCAGAGATTTGTTGATCAAAAACGGAAGGAATTTCTTGAGCTTAAGCAAGGTTCTATGTCAGTTACTGATTACGAGAGAAAATTTGTTAGACTTAGTAGATACGCTCGGGAATGTGTTTCGTCTGAGGCTATCATGTGTAAACGCTTCGAGGATGGGCTGAATGAAGATATAAAAATGTTCGTGGGCAGTCTTGAAATACGAGAGTTCGTAGTACTTGTCGAGCGAGCTTGTAAAGCCGAAGAGCTTAGAAAAGAAAAACAAAAAGTTGATGTGGGAACTGGAGAGTTTCGTAAAAGATCCTCGGGAAAGTCTCTTCAACAGGCATCGAAGAAATTTCGAGATGATGTGGGCCGGTCTAGAGGCACTTCGGGCCTTTTTAGACGAGATCGTGATCGACCCCCTGTGGGTACACGAGGCACTTCGGTCGCCAGTGTTGGGAATGAACGTCGAGACAGAACGAAATGTTGATATTGCGGTAAATGGCATTCGGGGAGTTGTAGATTCCCTGACCGCTCCTGTTACAAGTGCGGATCAATTGACCACTTCATTAAAGATTGCCCGAGGTTGTTTGAACAGAATGTAAATCAGAGTGGGAAACCGAGTGCTACCACTGCTCGAGGTAGACCATCTGGAAATACGGGCAATGCTAGTGGTGGTCAGAGAGGATCTAGAGATGCTACGACCAGATCCGAGGCTCGTGCGCCTGCTAGAGCTTATGCTATACGTGCCCGCGAGGATGCTTCTTCGCCTGATGTTATTACCGGTACTTTTACTCTCTTTGATACTAATGTAATTGCTTTGATTGACCCCGGTTCTACTCATTCTTACATATGTGAAACCTTAGCATCCAGTAAGACTTTACCTATTGAGTCTACTGAGTTCGTAATTCAGGTGTCAAATCCCTTGGGTCGTTACGTGCTTGTCGACAAAGTGTGTAAGAAATGTCTCCTAGTAATTCGAGGTTCCTGTTTTTCGGCGGACTTGATGCTTTTGCCGTTTGATGAATTTGATGTTATTCTTGGTTTGGATTGGTTGACCGCGCATGATGCGGTTGTGAATTGCAAAAGCAAGACTATTGATTTGAGGTGCGCAAATAACGAGATGATCCGAGTTGAGTCTACGGACTTAAAGGGGTTGTCAGCTGTAATATCCTCAATGTTGGCCCAGAAATATGTAAGAAAAGGGTGCGAAGCATACCTTGCGTATGTACTTGATGACAAAGAATTAGAAAAGAAACCCGAATCTGTGCCGGTGGTTTGTGAATACCCGGATGTTTTTCCTGAAGAATTACCGGGTTTACCACCTGTTCGGGAGATAGAGTTTGGTATTGAGCTTGTACCTGGGACTACACCGATTTCGATAGCTCCGTATCGTATGGCACCAACCGAGTTAAAAGAGTTGAAAGCTCAGTTGCAAGAATTGACGGATAGAGGTTTCGCTCGACCAAGTTTCTCACCTTGGGGTGCACCAGTATTGTTCGTGAAAAAGAAGGACGGAACCATGAGGTTGTGCATTGACTATCGTCAGCTGAATAAAGTGACAATAAAGAACAAATATCCGTTACCGCGTATCGATGATTTGTTCAACCAACTGAAGGGAGCCTCAGTGTTCTCAAAAATAGATTTGAGATCGGGCTATTATCAGTTGCGAATTCGAGATTCGGACATACCCAAAGCTGCCTTCAGAACGAGATATGGTCACTACGAATTCTTAGCGATGCCGTTTGGGCTCACTAATGCCCCTGCGGTATTTATGGATTTGATGAATCGGATCTTCAGACCATATTTGGATCGGTTCGTAGTTGTGTTCATTGATGACATCTTGGTCTATTCAAGAGATGAGACCGAACATGCTGAGCACCTGAGATTAGTGTTGCAAATTTTGCGGGATAAGCAGTTATATGCTAAGTTCAGTAAGTGTGAGTTCTGGTTAAGAGAGGTTAGCTTCTTGGGTCATGTGGTATCCGCATCGGGTATTCGAGTTGACCCGAGCAAAATTTCAGCCATACTTAACTGGAAGCCTCCAAGAAATATTACCGAAGTTCGGAGCTTCCTGGGGCTCGCCGGTTATTACCGACGATTTGTAAAAGGTTTCTCGATGATAGCCACACCAATGACGAAGCTACTTCAAAAGGATGTTAAGTTCGAATGGACGGAGAAATGTCAGAAAAGTTTCGATCAACTGAAAACTTATTTGACTGAAGCTCCAATTTTAGTGCAACCCGAATCAGGCAAAGAGTTTGTCATTTATAGTGACGCATCCCTACTTGGGTTGGGTTGCGTATTGATGCAAGAAGGTCGAGTGGTGGCCTATGCGTCGAGACAATTAAAGCCACATGAGAAAAATTATCCGACCCATGATCTCGAACTAGCTGCCATCGTATTCGCTTTAAAAATATGGCGACATTACTTATTTGGTGAAAAGTGCCATGTATTTCTGGATCACAAAAGTCTCAAATATTTGATGACTCAAAGAGACTTAAATCTGCGACAAGGACGTTGGCTTGAGTTGTTGAAGGATTACGAGCTTGTCATTGATTACCACCCGGCAAAGGCTAATGTGGTTGCGGACGCCTTAAGCCGAAAATCACTGTTTGCTTTACGAGCGATGAATGTGCACTTGTCTGTTCTACCCGACAATGTGTTAGTAGCTGAATTAAAGGCCAAACCATTATTGATTCGTCAAATTCGTGAAGCTCAGAAAGTCGACGATGAATTGGTCGCAAAACGGGCTGAATGTGTTCCGAATATGGAATCCGAATTTCAAATTGGCGATGACGATTGTTTGAGGTTCAGAAGTCGGTTGTGTGTTCCAAGAAATTCAGAACTCATTTCGATGATTCTGAACGAAGCCCATTGTAGCCAAATGTCAATTCACCCAGGGAGTACGAAAATGTACAACGATTTGAAACGTTGGTTTTGGTGGCATGGTATGAAACGAGACATCTCCGACTTTGTTTCGAGATGTTTAATATGTCAACAAGTGAAAGTGGAACATCAAGTGCCTTCAAGATTACTTCAGCCGATCATGATACCTGAGTGGAAATGAGATCGAGTCACAATGGACTTTGTGTCCAGACTACCATTGTCAGCAAGTAAGAAAGATGCGATTTGGGTTGTTGTCGATAGACTGACTAAGTCGGCTCACTTTATCCCCGTGCGTACGGATTTTTCATTGGATAAACTAGCTGAATTGTACGTTTCTCAGATTGTGAGATTACACGGGGTACCCATTTCTATCGTGTCGGATAGAGATCCAAGATTCACCTCACGATTTTGGAAGAAATTGCAAGAAGCTTTGGGTACCAAGCTGCATTTTAGCACTGCTTTTCACCCCCAAACCGATGGTCAATCCGAGCGGATAATTCAGATACTTGAGGATATGTTGAGATGTTGCATCCTCGAGTTCAGTAGTTCATGGGAACGGTATTTACCTTTGATTGAATTCGCTTACAACAATAGTTTTCAATCAAGTATTAAGATGGCACCTTACGAGGCTTTGTACGGTCGTAAATGCCGTACACCATTGTTTTGGACCGAGCTCGGTGAAAGTAAAATTTTCGGAGTTGATTTGATTAAAGATGTCGAACAGAAAGTAAAGGTAATCCGTGAAAGTCTGAAGGCAGCCACAGATCGTCAAAAATCGTATGCGGATTTGAAACGAAAAGACATTGAATATCAGGTGGGAGATAAAGTGTTTCTTAAAGTTTCGCCTTGGAAAAAGGTACTCAGATTTGGCCGTAAGGGCAAGTTGAGCCCGAGATTCATTGGGCCGTACGAAATCTCCGAACGAGTTGGTCCGGTTGCGTATAGATTGATTTTGCCCCTGAACTTGAAAAGATTCACGATGTCTTTCATGTTTCGATGCTTCGACGTTATAGATCCGATCCGTCACATGTGATTAATCCCTCAGAAGTTGAAATTCAATCTGACTTGAGTTATGAAGAAGAACCGATTCGTATCCTAGCTCGTGAAGTGAAAGAGTTGCAAAACAAAAGGGTTCCGTTAGTTAAGGTGTTATGGCTCAAACACGGGATCGAGGAAGCTACTTGGGAAACCGAGAGCTCGATGAAAGAACGATACCCAAACTTATTTACCGGTAAGATTTTGGGGACGAAAATTTCTTAAGTGGGGGAGAGTTGTGACAGCCCAAAATTTGACCCTAGTCGGGAAGTGGTTTCGGGACTGCTAAACCGAGTCATAAAAATAATTAACCGTCATAATTGATGCTCATTATATGTACATGTGCATGTGTGAAAATTTCGTGTTTGAATTTTGTTTAATTGTAGGTGAATTTTAGTAAATAGGACTTATGTGAGAAAATTTTGAAATGTGATTGGTCAAAGCATAAGGACCTATTAGTGCATGAAATAAAAAGGGGGGACTTGCATGTCAAATTCCCCCCTAATTAGTAGTGGTCGGCCATGACAAGCATGGTAGACCAAGTGTGATGGGCAAGAACATGTCATAAACATGTTGAGTTAGTGTGTCATGGGAAGTATGATAAAATAAGGAGCATGGGCATAAAATAATGAAAGGGAATATGATGAAAACAAAAAAAAAGTGTGTGGTTGTTCCCCCCCATTGCCGTGTGAGTAAAAGAAAAGAAAAGAAAAATTTTGTTCATCCTTTTTCATCTTCTTTTGGCCGAAAATTCTAAGGAAGGAGGAAGGAGTTCTTGCTTCATGTTTGGTTTGGAAGAGGATTAGGAGGAGGTTTGGCCATACTTGTATCTAGATCAAGGTATGTTTGAGGTTGTGCCATGAGATTCATGCATGTTTTTTTTTAGTTGCTAGCTTGAGTTCTAATTAGCCCATGGTTCAAATCTTTGCTATGTCATGGGGATGATATTCGGCCTAGGTAGATTTTGTATTAATGCCATTGCATGCTAAATATGAAGCTTGTTAATGATGCATGTGATGGTGGATTGATGATTCTTGAATCTTCTTTTTAGCATTTTGAGTGAGCACATATGTGCATTGGTTGCTAGATGGAGAAGAATCGGCTAGCAAGTTGTGTGCTAAGGCCGAATATAATTTTTGTATATTAATGAGTAATGCATGTGTTAAATTGATGGAAAGGGAGAGGATGCTTTACTAGTGTATATATGTGTGTATTAGCCAAGTTTTGAACTTGAAACAAAATGGTGTTTAGTCAATACAAGTGACCATACTTGTAGAATGTATTAAGTGTTGCAATCGGCCCCAACATAGACATGAATATTCGGCCATAGGAAGGAGATTGGTGTTGCATGTATTCGGTCAGAGGCAAGCATATTGATGCTTTTGTCTTGGCTTAGAAAATTCGGCCAAGGGGGAAAATTAGCCAAAATGTTGAGTTTGATTCATGATTCCGTACATATGTGACTTTAATGTCTAATGTATAAATATGGGCTAAGTGCCTTGTGTTCCTCTTTTCGATGCTCAAATGATTAAATCAATTTATTTGTTTAATTAAGCTCAAGAGCAAAGGGGAACTAAATCCGATAAAGGGAAGGAAAAAGTGGTCGAATAGCTATCGGAATCGTTCGACAACATCCGAGGTAAGTTCTTGAGTAAAAGAGCTTAAATTATGATTTGATTAGATCATGTTTTAAGCAATTCAAAATCATGCTCTTTGTGTGTGGCTATTGAGCCGAAATTGCAAGAATGATAAGTGTCTTGTGTTCGAGTTTTGCTAACGAAAATGAAATACGAATGTGCCATGATTTATTGTTAAATGTGCATGGTTATTTGAATGATGTCCGGGCTAAGTCCCGAAGGCTTTGTGCTAAGTGACCATATCCGGACTAAGATCCGAAGGCATTTGTGCGAGATACTAATTCCGGGCTAAGCCTGAAGGCATTTGTGCGAGTTACTAAATCCGGGTTAAGTCCCGAAGGCATTTGTGCGAGTTACTATAACCGGGCTATGTCCCGAAGGCATTTGAACGAGTAGCTACATCCGGTTAAATTCCCAAGGTACGTGATTTGGGAATGAATGATCTTGCTGTAAAAATTTCAGTTAATACGCTTGAAACATCCCAACATTGAGGTATGTTTCGTATGTGCTTTGAATTAGTTGAGCCCTTACAAATAAGTATTCGCTCAGTTGATAAATGAGCTACCGGCCTTTGGCTAAGTTGATCTTTGTGTATGAATAAAAGGGTTGGTAATGTGAAGTAAGTATGATATTGAAAAATTGTGCATATGAAATTATCCGTTTAGCTACATGAATGCTATACTTTTGTTGTGCTGGAATCCCTTGCTCAAAACTTACTAAGCATAAATTGCTTACTCCGTCTCCTTGATTCTCTGTTTTATAGATTTTGGTTCTCCAGCTATCGGACTCGGGATTTTGAAGTCGAAGTCGCCCACACTATCAAAGCCCCCCCCCTTTTGGTACAATTTTGGTTGAACTTCGAAATGGCATGTATAGGACTACCCTTTTTGTTGTGGGTCATGGACCCTTTGGACTTGTATAATTTTGGATAGCCATGCGAAAATGGCTTATATATGTTTGAGTATAATGTTATAATCATTTGGTATGGACATGGTTATTGAGAGGTGTGGATATGCTTAACAAGGATTGGCCATGGGAATGGTTAATCGCTATCATAATTTGTGCTATTTATGCTAAAAGGGCTAGTTGAATCATGGAAACTATGAAATAGGTAAAGTCTACCTTAAAGGCAGATGCTGACAGCAGCAGTGATGTAGATTTGGAAAATCACTAAAAATAGTAGGAAGGGAATTAAATAGTGAATAAATTATGTAAACGAACCTTGATGAATCTATTTTCATAGGAAAGTAACGAAACGGTCATATGGACAGTATGTTAAGAGATATTCAGGTTCTCGTGAGACAGGGCCAGAACGGTTTCTGGATTTCCTGTTCCGACTTTGGAAATTCATTAGAAATTAACCAGAGACAATTAGGAGTCATGCCATATATGTATAGATTCCTCTTTGAGTCTAGTTTCTATAGAAACAAACGAAATCAGTATTGAAGCCCTGTACAGGGAGATATCGAAGTCGTAATGCGCAAAGGTCAGTGTAGTCGACCCCTGTAACATTAGAGACTTTGACTAATAAAATTTACTAATTGGCCCAACCAAAAATTCTAGAAAAAATATGTAGATGTGCATATGAGTCTTGTTTCAGGGAAAATTTACGGAACTGGATTCCGAGTTTCTGAACTCAAGATATGATTTTTTTAGCGACTAGTACGCAGATTGGCAGTGTCTGGGAAATTTTTTTATAAGTGGTTTGAAGTCTGTTAACACCTCGTGTTCGACTCCGGTGACGGTCTCGGGTTCGGGGTGTTACACAAGGTGATTACTTTGTTATTTTCACCCACTTTCTATTTTAGTTCCTTATTTTATTTCATTTATTCATGGTATTATATCATTTAACTAAATAAAACTAATAGAAAATTCATATTTTATAACATAACTAGTACATGGCCGGCCACTATCTAAAAATGGGCAATTTAACATGCAAAACCATTCCTTTAAACACATGCATTATTTACTCATTCTAAATTAACCTATCACATTTCAAAAGTGTCACATTTTAGTCCTATTGAATAAATTCACATGCAAATGACCAAATCAAAGCTTGAAATTTTCACACTTGTATTTACTCACTTCGAAATCATGAAATATAACTTATAATTATTTTTATAACTCGGTTTTGTGGTCCCGAAACCACTTTCTGACTAGGGTCAAATTAGGGTTGTCACAACTTGTGTTGATTATTTCAAATCAGGATCCTCGATTTATATCTCAATTTTGGAAGAAATTGCATGAAGCTCTTGGTACTCGTTTGGATTTCAGTACCGCTTCCCATCCACAGTCTAATGGTCAATCCGAGCAAGTTATTCAAATTCTTGAGGATATGTTAAGGAGGGTAGAGTTGTCACATCCTAAAATTTTAACTGTTGTTGTTAGTTCATTAACAAGATTTTGAAATGGCATAGTGGTTAAGTAGCTTATGGAACTCCCTAGTGAACCATGTTCAAGTCTCTATGTTCTCATTTTTTTTTAAAAACCAAAGAATTTTGATTAAATGTTGGTCAACCTAGTCATGCATAAATGCATGGATGTAACTCCTTTTCAACTTTGTAACATCCCTTTTCAAAGCCATTCATATTCTATTTTGTAACTCATATAATTATTCACCATCAATCCATTCTAACTCCCTTGTCTCCTCAAGAATTAGATGTTGGGAGTTTGAATTTTGGACTTTGAAATGGGTTGTAAGTTGATGTCGTCCCTTGGTAGCATTTTGGCTAACATATTCTCTGTTTTTTAATCATATTCTCTCTTTTTCTCCTCCCTATCAACTGTCGTGAGCCACCCTCCTTTGGAAGTTCTCTACCATTTTTTTCACTTTTTCTATTGTTTTGTGTTGATCAACGTTTCTCCTCTGCCATACCACCACTTTCTGACCATAACTAGCATACCACCACCACGAAAACCACCTTGTGCCACCACTTTTCACCATTTTTCATTTTGCACCAACATTCTTATCTATTCTTTCTTTCTTTACTCTCTTTTCTCTTATTTTCATTTTTTCTATCTTCTTTTGATTTAAATAATTGACTATTCTTCTTTCTTTACTCAACATTTTTTTGAACCACCACCATTGTTAACCACCGTGCGTTACCGTTCCCTGCCATAGATCACCGCCAGCAACTATCGTATTTTAATTATTTTTTCTCTTTTCTCTTTTCTCTTTTCTTTTCATCTTATTTTTTTAATTAACAACTTCTATTTGATTAATTCTTTCTTTTTCTTTGATGACTAGATTCTCATACCAATTTAGATCATCAACGATCTTAGTTGTTTTTTTTAGACTTTTGGAAATATAAGTGTAGGCATTATGGAGAAGTAACCTATATTTCATTTTGTGAAGTTTTGATTATTGGGAGTGGTTATTTTTCTAACTAAGGGATTATTTTTTATTGAAGGATTTAATCCAAGAACCATAAACCTTTTGTGATATCAAAGTGGGAGTTTTCAAGTGGATTAAGAATAAGTGGTGATTATAAGCAAGATGTGTAAGTTTGGATATTATTAATTTTTGCGAGATTTTTATTAAGGTTAATAGTGATTTCTAATTTTCATTTTGGTTACGTTAGGTGCAAATCTAGTCTCGATTTACTTGGATCTAAAGAGTTTAAGCTCGGTTTAGGATATTACATGTTGGAAAAAAAAGTTAAAGGTTTTTGTTTTATTCAAGTATTTTGTGTGAAAAGGGTGGTTTTCATTATGTTATTTATATGATAAATTAAATATTATTAGAGTATTATCTAGTAGCAAAAATAACATGGTGAGTGATTATGTGGATTTATTGCTAATTTGTAGTTTTGTTCTAATTCTCATGGTATGTGACATCATGGCATATTTATTTATTATGATTTTAGGACTATATAGAAAGAAGGAAGATTTGGAAATTTAATAATTTGCATTATCTGGTGGTTTTACCACACATTTGTTATAACAGCCTGCATGCAATTCTGGTGGCTTTGTCTACATATATCCGTTGGTGTGTAGCGGAGATGGGTAGGAAATTTTGGAAAAATATGCATATATATTTTTATAAACATATAAACAAATTGCATTGTCATAATCATGCTCATAAAATTCTGCACAATTGACTATTATGTATTTTGTGATGTTTTTATTCTGTATATTATAATTCCTATTAACAAGCTTTATATAAAACTCACACTAAACTTACATCGGACAGAACCCAAGAAGAATAGATCCTGAATTTTTTTATAGATTTATTCATTTGTGACGTTCATAGTGTGATATACTTAAATCCTAAGTGGATGATGGACTGTGTATGTGTGACTCATATACTTTGATGTAAGTAAAAGCCTGAGTTCAAATAGATAAGGAACCAAAAGTTGGTGCGTTTGGTGTACAACTTCTGCAGTATGTAGTGTCATTCACAACAGTGGAATTCATAAACTGAAACATGGGTAAATGATCTCCTCTCATTAGCATTACATGGTTGATGAAAAGTAAACGAGGCCATAGGTTGCTTGTCTTTTTTTATGAATGACTTGATCGCTATTTGATAATGATTGAATTTTCATGAAGGAAGATGTAATGGTTACCATGAGATATAATAGGATCATATTGGGAGAGCGGATATTTTCCTAAAGAGATCAAGGATATTTTCCTAAAGAGATGTAATGGTTACAATGTCATCGGACGAGCACTGAGTAGTTGCTTTCGTAATGGTATGTCGTTAAGGAGAGCTCAATCATGATACTATAGTGGAATCACTCATGACTAAATAAGTTTATAATTAATAGGAGAAAAGCTAGAACTTAATTATAAATCATTTGAGCCCTAATTACATATGTCCAAACGGTCCCTCCGCTAGCTCGTTGAAACTAGAAATGTAATATAACATTTTTTTAGTGGTGTCAGAAATAGTAGTTTCAAGACCACAATTTTGTCTAATGAGTCCCTAATTTATAGGTATTTAATATTCTGAGGGTTATGTGATTGTCGTATTAAAATTTGGTTAGCTGATTTTATTGTTTACTTAGTTAATTAAAGAAAAAGGAGTAATTTGTAAATGATGTAAAATTTAATAACTTTTGAATTATAATGATTAAATGGCTTAAATATCATAAAAGGAAGGATTTAAATGGTAAATATACCATTTTTATATATGTGGTACGGCTATTAAGGAGTTTTATGCTTTTATACATTAAAAATTTTAATAACTATTATGATAAAATATATAATAATATAGTAAAAACATAAAAACAAAAGAAAAATGATCATCTTTATTTTTTTTTCTATTTGGAAACCTAATCCACCATGGGAGGAGACCTTCAAGCTTCGGTCTTCTCTCTTATGCTTGCATGGTATGATTTTTAAACTCGTTTCTTGTAATTTTATATTTTTGAGATCGTTGCAACTAGGTCCAGCTAACCCGTAGCTTCGTTTTTGAAATTGTAAAGAATTTTGGATTTTTCCATTGATGAATCCTTGTTATTCTTGATGTTAAATAATGACATTGAAGTATTGGTTGTAGATAAAAATTAGTTTATTAAATGATTTTTGATAGTTTTTAGTCAAAGGATTAAATTGGTAAAATATTAAAATTTCACAGATTTTTTTGAATTGTTAATAATTGTGGGTTTCTCTAGTATAGAAAGAAGTTTAGTTGGCATGATAAATGGTAGAATTTTGATAAATTTGAAATTTTGGGTTTAGGGACTAATTTGTGAGAAATGTAACAATTTAGGGGAATGTGTAAATAATAAAAACTTAAGGGTCTCATGCATTGAATTGAGTTTGAAATGTATGTGAATTTAATAAATTAAATTTAATTACTATATAGATCAAGAATCTAGTCAAAAAGAAAATAACCGAGGAAAGGGAAAAATTGTGGAGTAATCCCTGTGGTTTAACCGGAAGTGGATTGTAGGTAAGTTCATATCATAGACAAATATATTTATATGTTTATGTAACTTGTGATATTATTATTTGATTAAACTATATTTGAATTGAATTTATAAAATGTTTACAATTAAGTACAGATGAGAAATAATTATTTGGCAGTTGGCATATTATATGGTTAGTTGTTATCGAAATGTATGTAATTGATTTATAACATGTGTATGGATATGATATTGCGGACATGCCTCTGAGATTATAATGTTAAGAGGTTTGGTAAGTGCTCGTTTGAATGTAGTAATCGATTAGGATACAATTGGCATGACAATAGGGTTTGAACTCGCGCTTGTACGGGTTTGTACTTCGGTGCCTCTGTTTGCACTTCGGTGCCTCTGTCTACACTTCGATGCTTCTATTATGCATCATCGATGCCTTTGGTATGGTGTAGCTTCCCGAGTATTCGAGTCAAGTTACTATAGTTCATCAGGCCATGTATCAATCGTCTTAAAACTCATTTATTTGCTCAACTTTATTGGGTATTTATATTACTACTAAATGATAAATGTTGCTATGAAGTTCTTGTTTATTATATTGATTGTATTGAGAAATTATAGATTATGAATTGGTTATGACTTTTGGAAGGTATCATTTATGATTGAAATGATTATATACTAATATGGTGTGATCTTGCATTTTGGATATCAGAAATTAGAAACTTATTGCTTGAGGTAAGTTAAATGGTATATATATGTTTTGAACTTACTAGGCTTCATAAGCTTATTTGTTTCATTTGTGTCTCTTTTGTAATTTGCATTTTGTGGACTGACCGAGCAGATCGATTTAGGAGCACACACTATCTAGCCATCTTGGTAGCTTTTGTATTTCATTTTGGGATGTGGCATGTATATAGGTGTTTTTGTTGTGGATATGTAAATTGTTAAGTTATTTTGGTACAACTAGTAATGTGCTTGGTTTTGGGATGTGTATTTGTGTTAGTTATAATTAAGTTGATCCTAAATGGTATATATATTTGATGATGATGGTTTGAAATGGTTGCTTGTTTAGTATGCCATATTTTGGTCAATTAGATTGGTGGCTTTAGGCATGAATGGTTAGCTAGTGATAAAGTTTATTCCTTAGTTGTAACATTGTTCTTGAATTGAATTGGTGTGTGAATTGAGGTGCCTTTTGATGGCATATTGGTTAGACATAGGATGGATGAATTTTTGGCATGTAATTGATGTTTTGAATGTGCTTTTAACCACGTGAAATAGACTACATATGGTATGTCTTATTGTGCAAGAAATGGTGCTTGAATTTGCTTGATTTAGGGGTTAAAAATAGAGCACACGACCTGGGACACGGGCTGTCACACGGCAGTGTGCCGCACACGGCCGTGTGTATTTATTGTTTTAGGTGTAGGTTTCAGACAGTCTGTGACACGGCAATGTGTCTCAAAACAGTTTGTGGTACAATTTGGCACACAGCCGTGTGACCCAAATTCGAATACACACACGGTTAGTCACATGGCCGTGTGGCCTTATTTCGAATACCCACACATGCGAACAGACGGGCTAGGACATAGCCGTGTGACCCCTATTTTTCAATTTTTCAAGTTTTTCTAAAATTTTCTGGTTTGTTTCTATTTGATCCTAGATTGTTCTCAAACTATTTTTAGGGCCCCGTAGGCTCGATTTAAGGCCCATAAGTGTATTTTTTCCATGAATTGATTTAATTTTTATGTGTTAGCATTTAATTTGTATAATTGTTTCTGTTATAAAGTTAATTTTTTTTGTTTTGCTCAATAACACTCCATAACCTAATCCGGCAACCGGACGGGATAAGGGTGTTACAATCAATGAATTGTGAGTTTGAATATAAATAAATAGAATGAATAGGAAATGGGAAATATTTAGGAATAATTATGGTTTTTTTCCAAAATGGAAAAATGGAATCATCTTGAAATGAATGTAAGTTTCCAAAAATGGAAATGATCCATTTGCAATTCTATATGGATTACTTAAAAATGATCAGAAGAATGAGTTTATGTTTTTGGGTTGTTTTGAAGCTCGAAAATAAAATAAATCATTCAGTCACAGTGAACATGTTCAGTTATGAAATATTGAACATATTTTCTCAAAATTTTACCAGGGGTAAAATCGTTAAAAAATTTACTAGAGGTAAAATATGGATGAGAAATTTGTTTAATATAGAATATTAAATTTTATTTTGGGTAATAGAAAAACCGAATTGGGTTGGATCACATTACAGAGTACTATGTCAAAAAGCCCAAGAAGTACTCGTAACTAGACTCGATGTGAGAGAGGCCGAAAACCCCTCACATGACATGAAAGGGCAGCAACCCTAGTAGGAATACTAGGGTGTGTCGTCCACCCCACTCTTACTCTAAGTAGAAAGTTGTTTTTCTATTTGAAATAAACCAGTACAACTTAACAAGAATTTTACATTCCCTTTTCATAAATAGATGGCATCAAAAGAGCTATTAACACAACTTTGAGAAACTGTTACTCTATTGAAAAATAGAAAGAATTTATTCTCAACTATTAGATATATTTTTCCAGAATAATAATTATATAGATTTCTATTAAAAAAGAGAGATTTTTTGTTTTCACTTCACCCCAAATAAAAGAGAGAAATTTTTTTCTAGTTATGTATTTTAATTCAATTGGTTTGAGCTCACACTCGGAGCAAAATGTAATTACACAATTAAACGTGTTTGACTGATGGAGTGTAAGTACATCGTAATTCTCTATGCCATGTTTGGTAGAACAAAATGTAATTACACAATTTATATTTTTTTAAAATATATATTGATTATTAAATTATCAATATGATCAAAAAAATTTAACCAAGTAACAAAAATTAAAATAAAACCATCATATGTAATATATCAATTCAAGAAAGTAGTCAATAATAAAATTACTAATAAAAATAATAAGACAAATAAACATTATATGCAATTTTATCTAATTAATCTAGCATTTCATATTCATTTGGTTATTCCCTTTTTAACATTTAAAATATGCAAAGTTAAAAATAATAGAAAATTTAAAATATAAAATTAATTTAGAGAAAAACTTATGCTAAGTTAGAACTTTTTTATAATACCTAAATTAAATTAAAATAATATAAAATTTATAACATATAACATTTATAAAAAAATATAAAGCATCAAATAATTTTCATAGTGTTTATTATAAATAATATAAATTTTTACCATAATTTTAGAAAATATTTTTTTTATAAATAAGTTGACAAAAAACTATTTATAACAAAATTATTTTTATAATATCATTTTTATTATAACTTTAAATTTTTTAAGATTTAAGTAACATAAACTTTGGTTATAACTTAATAAAATGCAAAAAAAAATATAATATAATTTAATATTTATAATATAACATTAAAAACATTTTACCATAACCATCTCAATTTCCCAAACACTTATATATGTTCATACTTATAATAAAAATTTTATGACATTTACATAAAAAAAACAAATTTTTAAAGTTAAATCATATATAAGCATTTGAAAAACCATAAGGTAATTAGTTGCCCATAACTACCTATATAATTACTTTAAGTCTCATCATTTCCTTAAAAATTGAAAAATATAATTAAAATGCTTCAAATCATAACATGCCATTTCTATATAATTACATTATCTTAAAAAAATTGTTTAAATAATTTTTCAAACACTTTCTTCAAAAATTTGTTATTTTTAATTTAGTATTAAATAATTTTATATTTTTCTTATATTAAAATTTTAAATATGAACAGTTTAATTTATTTTTAATAATTATTTTGTGTATTATCAATCAAATTAAAAAACTTCAAAAATGATATTGAAAAATTTGAATGCATTTAAATTACATAAAAAATAAAAACTAATAAAAATAAAACACATGACCACCTCTTAAACATACTAGTGAAAATAAAAAATTACACTACTATTATACCAGAAAATAATCTATTTTTAAATAAACATTTTATAAATTTAACATTTTGTATTATAAATTATATTATAAAATTGTATACTAACGTGCCTAATTTCTTATTTAAACCTAATTTTGAATATAATGTATTTTTCAAATTTTGTCAAATATCAAGCTACTATTTAAATTTGAGCGAATCTACTAACAACCCTTGACAGTTTATTTCTTTATTTATTTTTCTATAAGCCACTTGGCTGTTGGAACTTAGAAGATTAAACGACGTGCCATTATCTCGATACCAAAAATGAACTCTATCGAAATTTATATAATACTGTAACTGCCACGGACACAATGCATGGATTTCTTGGGTGAATTAGTGTACAAGTGTGTTGCCACTCAAATTGGTGCAAAGAGAAAATGCATCTAGCAAGAGGTCAAATCTCTATCTCAAAGAAAGGAACAATTTTTTTTTAAAGGAGAAAATAGTGAAAATAGATCAATTTTAAGAAAAGAATGCTTCCGAAGATGCAGTCAACCGGAGATAGCAAGTGGTGTGTCATTGGATCAAAAGCTTTAGGAGATTTGTTTTATTGGGGTTTTGCCAGCAACTTCCGAATACCATGATTTCCAAGCTTCCATGTAATGAGAAAAGAGATCCCTTAAAGCTGAAAATATGGCAGCAAATTAGACTTGTATTAGAATCATTAATAATTGCTATTGAATGACAAGGAGCATTTATTCTCTAGGTAAGGAAAATGCCTAAAGAAAATGCAAACATCTGAATTGAGACAAGCCTATGATGCAACTAACAGAAAAGAGATGAACGGGCTAAAAGTATTGACAATGAATGGACGAACCAAAATTGCAAAATATTGACTATAAAATCATATTACATCTTTTTAAATACGTGCTACGCTATTGATAAGGAAGAATAAATATTAACCATCATATTATTAACAAAGCACCATGTGAACTGATAGAGTATAGCTATACTCGCACGTAAATTTAAATATTCGTATGCGTACTAATATTTCTTGGCATTAATAATAGTACTATTAATTAGGGGTGATCATAGGTTAGATTACCCGGCCGCTTGAAATATGGAAACATTCGGGTAAAAACATAAATCTAAAATATCAGTTTAGACAAAAAAATAAAACCCATTTTATCTTAAATAAAACTTTTTTGGCGTAAGCCCAATCTGGCCCAAATTATATATTAAATATATTTTTTATTTTTAATCAAATATATATTTTATATATATTAAATAATATTTTAATATGAGTCGGGCCGGGCCAAGCTCGAGCTCAACAATTTTTTCTCAAGTCGAGCTTGAACAAATTTTTAAGCCCATTTTTTAAGCCCGACCCAGCCCATCATGATCACCTCTACTATTAATGCAGCCCATTCATTTTAATTTTTATAATGGACAGTTAAACTATACAATACCTTGATTGTGATATTGAGGGCGGTAAGTGGAAGCAAGACTCTCCCAATCATGGACTGGCTTAGCATCATTCTCGGAGTTACTAATCTTAGTCAAGTTTACAGGAGCAAAAGGACCAAACTGGTAGCTCTTTGAAGCTTGTTTCGAATCCTCCGAACGGCTTATATCATCCGCAGGCGCCAAATTTTCGACTTTTTTATGCTTTTGCTGCGACTTGTTGAAATTCTGATCATTTGAAGAATCAACCTTATTCTTCTTGAAACTGACGTTGGTGACATCAGTTCCGAACACCCTTTTCTTAGACTCATTAAGAACCAAGGCATCAGCAGATCCTTTCTCTGATTTTCCTCTTAGCCCCAACCACCTAAATGCTGGTTTCCGGGTATCTACAGTGTGAGTCTGCACACGAATTTATTTAAAATTAGGAAACTTAAAAGCACTTGTAACGTAAATCTTTGACTATAACAACTCCATGGCAGCAGATATTGACGTTTAAACAATTCTAAGCCCTTGTTAGTTTTCTCAGTTAACTATTTACCTTCTCAATAAGATTCATGGAAGACAACACATTTGCAATGTCATACAACCGCCTTACTTTTGCTGTTGAATCATCAAATGAACAACAAATTAGTCTTTTATCTCTTTGTATTAGTTCCTCAGTTCACAATGAGGGGGAGTAAAAGTTTCGGATTATTACTTCTCATTACTGAGGTATTGTGAGCATTCCCAAGCAACAACCTCGCTGCTTCATCAAGGGAGATCAACTCAGCCTGGCAAGCATTTACTTAGAAACATCAAAATGATGACCATAACAGAGTAATTCCATGGCAATTCATAGAGAGCAAAGAACAAGGCTCACACTAGAGCAGAGAAAAAGCTTGACAAAATTCTGAGTAAGTAGCCCCAGGGATTTTTCCCTTCGGTTATCTGCAAATATCAGAATATAAACCATAAGATCTCTTCATCAGTTGCATATTAAAACCCATCAGATTTCACTAAAATAAGCGTCTTGAAGATTAATTGTTTACATATCAAATCAGAGCAGACCATTTCTATTGACATAAACAAAACATCATTTTCTTCGGGGAATTACAGAGAACGAAATTGATATAATTGAAATTTACCAACTTTCACCGATGAGGACTTAAGAATAGAGGTAGATTTTGAAGTCTCAGTCTGGCTCCCAGTGATGGGATTAAAGAAGCCTTCATCCTCTTCATCTTCGTCATCATCATCTGAGACCTGAAACCATTCCAATCACAAGGCCTTTTTTGTAAGCAAAAATAAAAGAATAGATGAAAAAAATGGTTAAATAACCTTTCTGCTTACCTTTGCAATGATGTGTAGATCGAATTTTTTTAAATTGCTACTGAAACCTTCTTCCTGACAAAAAAATGAAACCATAGAAGTAAAAGAATCAGTTCAATTTCAAACATCTTTTACAACATTAGACTAAGCAAAACAATGAATGAGGATACTTTGAGCTTACCTTAAGATTTTGTAAAGCCTTAGGAATTGCCCCAAAACCTTTCCATGTATATTTGTTCTTAGCCTTTCTTGTCAGAACCTAAAACCATTAACGTAAAAAAAAACCCATTTAAATGTAAACCATAAATCAAAATCAGAGAAAATGAAGCAAATATTGGAAAAGAAAATTACCCCAACACTTTCCAAAACATTAACAATATCATAGATCCGCCGTCTCTCAACTCCTTAAAATATCACAAAAGAAAAAAAAAACAAATCTTCAAAAAAAATTATTAAAAAACATAAATAAAAAAAGTAAATCTTTGAATTGAAAAGAAAGTACCTAATCTTGCAGCAGCTTCGTCAAGACCAATGAACTCAATGCCATCCTTATTATACATGCTCAAGAAACTGCAACATCAAAATTGAAAAGAAAAAAAAAAGATTAAATCTTTGAATTGAAAAGAATAAAAAAAAGACTTTAAAGTGAGGGAAAGGGGATTGTGATTTACTTGGAGCAAAGGAGGCCCAGAGATTTCTGCTTGCGACTATACGTGTAATGACGAGAGGAAGATTCGGGAAGAGATGAAGAAGAAGACACCGGCATGTTTACGGTGGAGAGAAATGGAAGGGATTAAAGGAAGTGGAGATGAAGAGGGTGGGCGGAAGTAGGCGCTAAAGAAATGAATAAATAAAAAGAAGGAATTGAGATTTGAGTAAAGGGTTGGGTTGGCGGGGTGAGAAATTTTGAAAAAGAGGGAGGGTTCTTTATTTTTTTTCGTTGATTCGGAATCGGAGGGATGGGAATTTAAAATTTTGAATTATGGATTTGGGGTAAGCGGGAATTTTAACTCTGTTATAACGTCTATGGTAACAAATTTGCACGCTCCAATCCCGTAATCATATCACATATGACGCGCTTCTCTTTGGTTTTTGGTTTAATTGTACCAACGGTCATCTAATTATGTATAAGTTTTTGTTTTGGTCACCCAATTAAAAAAGTTTCAATTTACTCACTATTGTTTTTGAAATTATATTTTTGTTACCCAACCATTAATAATAAATTTAGTCCTTAACTTCTATACATTCTGCCAATTCAATCATGATTCTATATAAAGATTATAAAAAATCAAAATTCTTTTAAAAATTTAGAAAACTCTAAAATAATATATAGAAATTGCAATTTTCAAAATTAGAAAATCAAAATTCTTTTAAAAAATTAGAAAATTCTAAAATAATATGTTCTCCAAACTTATTTTTCTATTCAACTTATCTATCAAATTTTAGTTAAGGTGATTGTCACTTTATCACTTGCTAGGCTTTTCTGTTCATTTGTTGAGTATTCATACAAGTCATTAAAATCTTTAATATCATTTTTGGGTTATGCACACTTTCCATCAAATTGGCTACACTTAGGGTGGGTTTGGATGGGTGGTGGGGCGCGGCGCATTTAGGTTACTTTTTGTCTCACGTTATAGTATCGCTACAATATCTAATCTCACCGCCACCGCTGTTTTAATACTAACAATAGCTAAATGCACCACCTATCCAAATCCACCCTTACTTTCAATACACATGGCTCGCAATTGCATTACTCATTTTCTCCTCACATGTTATTCACATGGGATCTCAATGGCAAGTTCTTATTTCACTAGCTTGTTTTCATCTTATTTATTTAAGTATAGTTCTGCTTATA
The DNA here is from genome assembly GCF_007990345.1 of Gossypium hirsutum. Lineage (NCBI taxonomy): Eukaryota > Viridiplantae > Streptophyta > Magnoliopsida > Malvales > Malvaceae > Gossypium > Gossypium hirsutum. The sequence goes on from NC_053444.1 coordinate 30,309,286, forward strand.
ATTAATTATTCATCTACTTCACATTTTAACAAAGTGTAACATCTCAATTTTTAGAAGTTTGATCTTGGTTCAGATTTTTTAAATTGAGCCATTTCGGAAAGTTGAACCAAGAGATTTTCAAGAATGGGCATGGTGGTGGATTAGTGGTTTATTAATTAGCTAATGTTCATTAATTAGAGGTATTGGCTAGTTATATTTGAGAATTTAGAATTTAAGGCCTATGAACTAACTTTTTCAGTTAGCAAAATCAATAAGGTTAATTGTAATGACTAGAAAGTCAATGGTATCAAAAAGTGTGGTTTTGGGACTCCGATTTCGTAAACCAGACTCTTAAATATTTTTTTATTAAGTATTTACGGAGTTATAATTGAAGTGAATTGAATTTCGGTCGCGTAATTTTATTGAATTAGGGCTTAATTAGTGTATAGGGGCTAAATCGCGTAAGTGCTAAAAGTACAATTTGTTATTAAATTATAAGGTAGAGCATGACTAAGGGACTTTTAAAGCAAATAGACCAATGGTTTAATAATAGTGGATGGTAATGAAGTGATTAAAGAATAAAAAAATTATAATTAAAATCAGACATTAAACAAAATCATAATAACCAAGTGGATTGAAAGAGAAAGCAAAAATTCACTTCACATTTTCTAATATTTGAAACAAAGAGAACGGGTGAAGATGAAATGATAGGGTTTCAAAAGTTTCAAGCTTAAATTGGTTAATTCGAATTAGTCATTTTCTTGTAATTTTTATGTTTTCAGAATGCTTGTAGCTCAAGCTAGCTAACCCTTGTGGAATTTTTTGATATTGTTAAATAATTAGGAAGTTGCCATTGTTAGATAGTTGAAGCTTTTGATGATATTTTGATAGATTTTAAGTTTAGAATTAAAAAGGAACTAAATTGTAAAGTCAATTGATGATTTTGTGCATTAGTGACTAAAATGTAAAAATTGTGATATTTGTGGTGTAATTGAGAAATAAGAAGTCCTATAGGGGCTCTAATGAAGTTGAATTTGGATTTTGGGGTTAAATGTGAGATTTATGTTAGTTTTGATTTTAGGGACTAAATTAAATAAAATGCAAAAATTGCATAATTTAGTAATTGATTGCAAAATTGGTTGTGTATTGATAATTATTATGCTTGTCTTAATTTGTAGCTAGCGTCTAATCGGATTCATCGAAAAAGAAAGGAAAAGACAAAGTAGTTGACGAATAGCTCGGATTTTACGATTTGTGTTTCTATAATCCGAACTAGTTGTAAATTGTTGCATTTTGAATTGTGTTGTAAGGTAAGATATTAAGGTGAGGCATTTTGTTATGAAAAGTTTTTATAGATTGAAATGAATTGATTTATGATTTTAAGGATTAAATTGAGTATATTTGAAAAATGTGTGTATTTATATGAATGTGAAAATTGAGCATTTTTTGAGATTATGATTGTTGCCATATATGTTGGATAAATGAATTCATAATGAAATAAATGTGAATTAAGATGCTGGATGATAATGTAATATGAAACGAATACCCTATTAACTGTTCGAGTAAAATCGGATATAGTTGGCATGTCATAGGATAGGAAGAGTTCAAGGTTACTTCTACTACGAGTCAATAAGGCACTGATGCCAATTTGCTTCAGTTTAATTTATAAGACACTGGGTGTCAACTTATTTTACCATTGGACACAATTATTTGCTTTAGATTTATCCAATGAGGTACTAGGTGCCAAACTGGTGTGTTGGTTGGATCCGTGTATTAGTCAGAGTTTGAGTTGTTTTAATAGGGAAATTAAATGGTAAAAATTGATAAATCCAATATTGAATGGAAAATTATGAGAAATGGAAATGAAATTTAACATCCTGATTTCGGGCCTAGTTGGAACAGTGGTTTCGAGACCACAAATCTGATGAGGAAAAAAATTTATTATATTTTTATGGTCTACAATTTCACGAAATGATTTTTTTGAAAATTTCGTTCAAAAATTTCGACGTTTGGACATTCAATTTAGTCAAAAGGACTAAATTGTAAAAAGTGCAAAAGTTGAGTTCTACATGTTAGAGGTGTCTAATTGTTATGAAATTTTAAATTGGAGGTCCTTAAATGAAAATTAGAGCATTGGTTAAATTGTGGACAAAAATGGACATGAGATAAGTGAAATAGGATATTTTTAAGTGAAGGGTATTTTAGTCATTTATTAATAAAAAAGAATTAAAAAGGGGAAAAGATGGCAAAATATGCTCATCTTCTTCATTTGGCCGAATTTAGAAAGGGGGAAGCCTTAGTTAGGGTTTTCAAGCTTCCAAACTCCATACTAAGTGATCTCAAGCCTCGTTTTTAATGTTCTTTACGTTTTTAGAGTCTCGGTAACTTGATTTAGCTTATTCTACCAATAATTTAACCTAGGGTTCATATTTGGAAAAATACCCATCGGTGAAATGTGTTTATTTTGATGTTTTATGGTAGAATATAAAGCTTGGAATTATGTTAAACAACTTTTGCGAAGCGATTTTAAGTGAAAACGAGTAAAACGACATAATCGGTAAAAATACCTAATGTTCATAAGTAAGTGTTAAAGTGGGAATTTGATGTTTTCATAGAAGGGAAAAATGTTCAGCATGTCATAAAACATAAGAATATAGGGACGATGTGCATGTATATGATTGGATTATGCTATGTTTATATCAATGTTAGGAAATGTATGTTTTTATGTTGTGATTTTACGATAATGCTTCGTAACCCTATTCTGGCAACGAATATAGGTTAAGGGTGTTACAATATCCTCATGTTGCTTTTGAAGCTCGAGAGTCATGGTGGCAAGCATTAGACATCCTATGTCTAACATGTCATTAAGATGCTTCTTATAAGCATCTTTGTCAACTCTAGAGTCATTAGCTACTAGTTCATAAGGAACAGGTTCTTCAATGACATATAATTTTCATTCTTGTTTGAAAACAATCCTCAAGTTACTGAACCAGTCAAGGAAGTTCAAGCCTTTCAACTTGTCCTTCTCAATGATAGACCGCAATGATAAAGAACTTGTGTTGTTTGCCATAATTAATCTACAATAATAAAATGTGCTTAAGAGTACATTTACCAAGTTTATTATAATCAATAAAAGGACTTTATTAAATGATGCTCCCACTATTTTATTCAAAATTAAAAACCCTCGTATTTTAATTTTGGAATGACTTTCTCTAAAGTTTTCTAGTGGGTAAGGATCCATATTTCACCTCTTCTTAAGGCAGCTTTGGCTTTACTCTCAAGATTTTGTTTTTTATTAGGTAAGCAACACTTGCTAATTACATCACATAGAACTCCTCTGTTTTATTCCAATCATCTCATGATTTATCCAAATCTCTTACCTCTAGGTATCTAATCCTATTAGACTAACTTAGTTAAGTTATTAGCTAATATCATTAGTTAAGTTATTAGCTAATATCATTATCGGTGAATATCATTTGCTTATTCTTCGCGTTTGACCAAGATAGATACATGTATTTTTCTTTAGCAAAACCTACATTGTATTGATCAAGGCTTTAACGAGGGTAAATATTGGAAGGCAATCTTAACTTAATATTTTATAGAAGGGTTTTTAAATTAAATTAATCTCACCATTAATGATCAACATTTGTCCATTTAATCCTTTAATTGACCTTATCAGTATCTTATAACATGCATGCTAACATATCATCAATTGTATCATATACAAGAAAAATATAAAGCAGTAAATAAATGCAATGGTTATAGCCCATAAAACTAAGGTGGTTCTTCCTAAGCCAATGGGAAAATCGTAGGGAATCCTAAGGGTTTATGCCGCTTCTCAAGCTTTCCACTTTAGGTAGCCCACCCTTCTTTTCCACTAGACTATATCAACTCATAAATTTACAACATTTGCAAATAATAAATTAAATGGGTTATCAGGCAATAACCATGCATTTCCAAACACCGTGCGTGCCAAACATAGTATACAACATGTATATCATAAAATCATATCAACCAACAAATTTAATCTTGAATCCGTATCATACAAGTGGCTCTGATACAACTATTGGGACCGTCGGTACGCCCCGTTACGTAATGGAAAAAAATTCTGACGATCTACAGCCAAAGATCCATGTGCGAGAATGAATCGGGTTGAATAGGGTTGAAAATATACCTTCTTTACTGAAAACATTGAAAGGGTGCTACTGATTCAATGTCGATTCCAAGCCACTACGAAAACTTCCCAGCCTCTGTGTAGTCCACTCCGTAAAAAACAAACAACCACTTTCTCTTGAACTTTTTAGAGAGAAATAAAAACGGTTGCTAGACCTTTATTTTATTAAGTAGGTAACCGTAACATACAAAGGGATTATCATCCTTTTATCCTCTTTGATATCACATATTAAAAAGGAAAACTAGGATTATTTCCTTATTAATAGAGAAGACAAATGAAAAGTTAGAAAAATGAATTATATTCTTTCCAAAAGAATATTAAATTCCATGTCTTTTATATTTTGATCGAAATTAATTAATATAATTTTTTATATTAATAAATTCAGTAAAATATATACAAATAACATTTTGTATGAATCAAATTCATATATTAATTATATTATTTTCAAAAGAATATTAATTTCCATGTCTTTTATATTTTGAATCAATAAATTCGGTAAAATATATACAATTAATATTTTGTATGAATCAAATTCATATATTAATTATATCTATGTTCTCTATTTGTGTATAACAATTTTGTACATAAAATGTGTTTAATATTTAACTATCAAATTAAATTAATTCAACAATTAATTTAATTCATGTGACAACTAAATACAATACCAAATGTATTTGGATTCTGTTTGTTTCAACTATAGGGTGTGACCTTGTAAGCTCTTGTAACATTCATAGTAATACTAGAATGTTTCTAGCATTACAAGCAATGAGTGACATCTAGGAATGCATTGTTGCTACTTAATTTAAAAGAAGTCGTGATTCGACATAACTTTTCTGTCGTAATCTTTTCATGTATTATATCATTTTATCCTTAATATCTAGATTGGGCACAAAACATAAAATAGTCAAACATTTACAGTCCAATCTCATATTTCATGATTTTCTGAGTAGACTACAATAAACACATATGTGTGATATCTCATATCAACTTATTCGAGCATGGCCATGCATTTCTAGTCTCACTCGATCAAAAGGCCTAAGAGATTGCTCCCATTATGTAGAAGGGATAAATCCTATCTTGATCAACCATATCCCATTATATGGATTGTGGTATAGCCAACATCAATCTTTATAGTACAACCTGTTACAGTAGACGTTTTGACTGTATCTAAATATACGACTCACAATTTTGGGACAATGATGATCTCAAGTTTGAGGATCATATACATAGTTATCACTAAGAGTAATATTGTGACTATTACATAAAAATCCAAGAAACATACTCATAATGGGTCAATCCAATATGTTTTTCTCTAATACATACTCATGTATTGATTTTGACACCCCTATGTCAATGACAATTCTTTGTCATCAATCAACTACACATCAGTCTCAATGTATTATTGTTGTCCAAACCCACAATAATACTTGACTAAGGACCTTTCTAAGAATAATCATATTTTCTTAGGACTTTATTACAATTCAGTTTAGTTATATACACAGAAAAAGAAACTGAAATAATAATGGCAATGCCTTAGATTAATAAACAAGGTAGAACGAGTATGTGATTATAAGTATGTGATTACAATCATCTTATGATTGGTCTTTGGGTATACTCTAACATGATTCACATGTTAAGCATGTCATTTTTACTGATTTTGATTCTCATGTTAAGCATGCCACTATACTGATTCTGAATCGCATTTAAAGCATGCCTACCGAATTTATGTTTTGTACGCCATATCATATGCATGGGGTTGGGATAAGATTGTACGGAGGAAGATTTTGGTAGTTTAATAATCTATACATTCTGATGGTTTAACCACATTATCTAGAAGTATATTTGCATTATCTGGTGGCTTGACCACAATATTCTGTATCTAGCAGCTTTACCACAATATTCTGTATCTTGCAGCTTGACTACATTATCTTCTAACTTGACCACATTATTGTTATGTTATTGGATAGATGAATTATGGGAACTCATTATGGTGTGTAGCGGAGATGGGTAGGAAATGTTTTCTAAAAATTTGCATTGTTTCTGAAAAAGCGTTGCATTGACACCATCACTTTACATACTAATAAATGTGATTATGTAATTGCATATTTATGTATATGTGATGTTTTATACTGTTGAGATACTATTTTAATTTCAATTATTATGCAAATTGACCCACATTGGGCTTTAAAAACTCACCCCTTTTAGTTCTGATTTTTAGATAATAATCAAAGTTAGGACACGAGCTAAACTTAGGGAGGTGCTCTCGGATATCTATTTGAATAAACTGATAAATTATATGTTTCGGTATTTTGGGACTGTCTAATTATTTTCTGTGGGCTATGGCACGAGACACTATTTTGGATTTTTGGACGTTTTGCATGATTTGGTTTTTAAAATTAAATTCTAAGATGGTTTATAGATATGGCAAGAAAAACTAGATTTTTCAAATTAACAACAAACTCAACTCAATGATTGTTATTTCAACCTCAAAGACTTCAGTTTTTCGGAACTCAACACTATTTGTTCATTTAATTGAGATTGTACAAAATATGCCAAATTTATGATTTCAAACCGACAAGTGAAATATTAGTTATTTTTTGCTGCAACATTTCCTTTCAAATATGATGTTTTCTATAGACATTAGAAACTTGGGTTTTTCTAGAGATAATCGATTTTGACAATTTCTTTCTAAAAGAAAATTATATACATTACTTGGCCTTTGTTAAGCAAACCAAAATGACAATTTTAAATAATGACGATTTTTGAGAGAAAATATTTAAATGATTTTTGTGCCATCATCATTCTAATGTGATCTTTGGGATTCAGCCATAACGTGTAGGTCAAATTTAGGGGGATACATATTTAGTGGTATCAAAGCCCGGTCTAAAATTGGGACCATAGTTTATTTTCAAAATTTGCATGCATATTTGATAAAGGGATATTTTGGGAAAAATCCATGCTACAACTAAAAACTTATTTTGACACAAAAATGTGATTCTATTAAAAATCTGAGACTCTAAAGCTGGCCCAAGATAAGTACTTCTAATATAATGAAACTTTAAACTATGAAACTTTAGATTGTGAAACATATAAACTATGAAACTTTAGAGTCTAAAACTATAATGAAGCTGTGATGAAACTTTTAGACTAAAAATATTCTGAAATAAAAATGAAAACTCGTTTCTAAATTGTCAGATAAACTTCATAAAACTTAAGAAATATGATAACAAGGTGAATGCTCAAGGTGTTTGAACTCAGTGTATGAGAGCTCGTAGTGAGTAGGGTCAGGGAACGCAAATCGATTCATCTGTGTCACCAGTGCACACTCCCGAACCTCTGGCTGAAGCTGAGCTTGTGGCTGATCAGGTTGAGCACATGCCTACTGTTGAGGAGGACCATTAGGAGCCTGCTAGCGATTCTATGTCACTAGCCATGCTTAGGGTGCTACAGCGTGTAGTGGGAACCCAAGGCAGATCTAAAAGTGAAAAGACTATCACTAAGAGGCTTCAATCTAGCGGAGTTAAGTTGTTTAGGGGCGTTGTTGGATGACCCCCACCATAGCAAAATATTGGTTAGAGGCTATGGAGAGAATTCTGGGTGATATGAAATGTACCCTGGAGTAGAAATTGAAGGGTACAATATCACTATTGAGGGTTGAGGCTTACTGCTTGTGGCAGGGCATTATGAGAGGTACTCAGGCTGAGAGACTGACATGGGAATATTTTCTGGATGCTTTCCAGAATAAATATGTGCGTACCTGCTATGTTGAGGCCCGTAGACTAGAGTTCACCGAGTTCAAATAGGGGGATAGATCTGTGGCCGAATTCTTAAGGCTGAGTTATTACACTCAGGGAATGATCGCAACATAATGGGATAAGTGCGACAGGTTTGACAATAGACTAAGATATAAGCTGATGGTGCTTGTAGCCCCTCATTAGGAAAGGGTTTTCAAAAATTTAGTGGAGAAAACCAAAATTGTTGAGGAAGTGAAGTGTTTGGAGTGCAAAAGGAGGGACAAGGCTAGAGTTCCTGCTTAGAGAGATGTCAATCTTACTGTTCATGCCTCATGACCTAATAAGCGGGCCCGAGAGGATAGACCACGACAGAATGTTGCTACGGTTGCTGATGGTGGGAGAGCCCAAAACTGTGTTACTTGTGGCAAGAGGCATCTTGGTGAATACTGGAGGAGCTTGGGTGCATACCTTAGATATGGATCCTTGGAACATAAGATCAAGGATTGTCCACTTCGTAATGAGCAGATGCAAGCTCCAGAGTAGAATCGAGCTCAAAACTAGAAAGTTGGACAGCAGCATCAAAGAGGTCAAGGTCTGAATTGGGGTGGTAATGTTGGTAAGAGACAGAGAGGATAAGGTTAGGGTGCTAACAAAGTCGATGCAAGACAACCTATACTGGTCTATGTAGCTAGACACAGAGAAGATCGTGACACAGCTAACATCATAATATGTACTTTTATCACTAATTCTGTATCGTACTTTTATCGATCCATTCGTTGTTTCTTGTTTGATGGTTGATAATTTGGGAATTGAAGAAGAGGAAACTGTTAGCAATGTAACTGTACATAGTCCCTTAGGACGGTCTGTTTCTGTAAACAAGATATATAAAAGGTGCTCGTTAGAAATCTAAGGAGAGGCATTTTCAGTAGATTTGATAAAATTACCCTTCAGTGAATTTGACCTTATTTTGTGAATAGACTGGTTGGTGGAAAACCAAATCAGTATGGATTGCGCATTAAATAGGGTTACCTTGAAAACTTCTATCGGGAAAGAAATAGTGATGGTTGGAGAGCATAGAGATTACTTATTTAATGTGAGCTCTGCTATAGTAATAGCAGCCAAAAACTTGGTGCACAAAGGATGCGAAGCCTATCTGGTTTATATTATGGACACGAATGTTAGTGAGTTAGCTATTGAGAACATTCATACAGTGAAGGATTTTTTCGACATCTTTCCAGAGGAGTTACTTGGATTACCTCTAGAGCGTGAAATAGAATTTGGCATTGATCTATAGCTTGGAACAGCTTTGGTGTCCATTGCCCCTTATCGCATGGCACCTAAAGAGTTGGTGGAACTTACGGCATGGTTACATGAACTTCTAGATCATGGATTCATTAGACTGAGTGTGCCACCATGTGGATCTCCTGTTTTATTTGTAAAGAAGAAGGATGGATCTATGAGACTTTGCATTGATTATTGACAACAGAACAAGTTTGTAATTGCCCAATATTGCCCGGCCTGTACACAAATAAATACCGAATAAAATAAAGGCCCAAATGTCCAAAATTATAGACTAAAATCAAACTTAAACTTGAATGACCCAATTACAGTAGCCCGATACCCCGACCCAATTACATTGAAGCCCAAAATAGAAAAGGAACCAGAAACCCTAGCAGCAAACAACTTCCAGCGCCGCAGCCACCAAGGCATTCCTCCGCGCGTGCCAAGCCTTTGCCCTCGCGCGTGCCTACGTACGTGCCACGCCCACACCTCCGTACGGTTGTACCTGCAGCAGACACAAACAAACAGCAACAAAACAACCTCGCAAAAAGGAAAACAGCGGCAAGGATAAATTGGAATTTTATGATTATATTTTGAATTTTTATTTGGATTCGGCTATATAAAGACGTTTTTAAATCTGTAAAAGGGGTTTTTTTCTTTTTCCTCTACACGCAATATCAATACAAAAAAAAGAAGTAAAAAAAATATTGAAAAGAAAGGTGATTCTGTTCTTCTTCTCTTTTCTGCTCTTCAATCTATTTTTTTATCTATGACTTGAAAGAAATTAAGAGGCGAGGGTTTAACTTTATGCCGGTGTCGGACTCCTGTTCTCTCCGTTGCAATCGGAGTTCGAATGGGAGGACCTAGAATGGCGAAGTGACCGAACGGCTCGAAGGCTTGGTCGATTCGTCAGAAACGGCGCTGTGAATAGAGAGCACCTAGGGTTTTTTTTTCTTTTAGATTTGTTTTGGGAATTAAATGGTGGCTGATTTAGGGATTTCAGAATAGGCTATATGGGGCAAAGGAAACGGCGCTGTTTAGCAACCTTTGACCCGCGCGGTGACCCGACTCGAGGGTATGATCCGCGCACTTTCGTCCATTGGTCTATTTTCCTTCTTATTTTGCGTTCTATTTCAATTCGATCTTTAAGTTTCTTCAATTTTGGGCAACATAATTTGTTGTGGAGTTCATCTAGGTCCGTGTCAAGGCGTTGCGTTTTGAGGGAAGGGAATATTTCCAATTCGGTCCTCATATTATTCGCGCGTCACGATTTTGCCCTCCATTTTGATTTATTTTCGTTTTTCTCCTTTTGATTCTGTTTGGATTTTAATTTAATCTTTTTTTACATTTGTTTTTATTAATTCATTTATTATTTTATTATTAATGTTATTGGTATGTTCGGTCATATTTTCATCTATATTTTTGTATATTATCTTATTATATGTCATCATTTTGAGCTCTATTTATTTTATTATTATAATTTTATAATGTGTTATTTTATTCTATAATGTATTCTCTCTAAAGTCACTCATTACATATTTCTAGATTTGTGAATATACCTTTTTATATTATGCTATTATATAATACTATTATATGTATACATATTTCATATTTAATTATTTTCATTATACATACATAATCTATTGTTAATTTCACATTATTATATAGATATTTTATTTCTTTCAAATATTTTAACATCTTAAATCTATTTCAACTTATGTCAATATTGTTAATTTATTCAAATTTATTTTAACTTTTAAATTTATATACATTATATTTATTTCTTAAATTATGTTTAAATTTGTATATTTCATTGGTGTTATTTTTGCTTGATTTTTAATTAGTTTCCTTTTTATTAGTTAATGCTTATATTTATATAATGTATGAAATTATTATTGTTATGCTTGTTGGTATTCGTTCATTAATTGCTTATTGTTCATTGGTGTACTCTTTAATTTACGAATCACCATTTCACGTTGTACATCATTACTCTATCGTATTTTATTCGCTTAAGAGGTTACGATTCATATCGTTTAAATATCAAAATCGTTTTATTCAAAAACTTTCAAAATAAAGTAAATACTCGACATTTGGAATCTTCGAAAATTGAGCCCTAACGTATTGGGTTCCAATTCTCTTCGTCGAATCTAAATAATTGATAATAGTCTTTAATCAAAACGCATAAATAAAAAACTCATTCTCGGGAATTCGATACGTTATGTCCTAATGAATTGGGTATGATGTATAGTTTTCTCGAGGTGAGGATCTTTTCTAAATAAAAAAAGGGCAATATTCGATGTTTAGGAATTTTTTAAAATCGAACCCTAACTTACTGGTTTTAATTTTCTCATTTGACTCAAATAATCAGAAATCTTTCTCAAAGTGCATAGGTTTTAAAAGTTTAGAGATAAATTTAATTTTGAGGATTTAAAATGTTGCACTCTAACTTACTGAGTGTGGCGACTTATTTCACATTGTCCAATTTTTCTTACTCAAATTTTCTTTTCAAAGGATCGTATTTTAAAATCTTTTGAAAATTTCGACATTAAGACATTAAACAATCGATTCAGTACCAATTTTGGGCGTTCCGAGGATGCTAACCCTTCCTCGCGCGTAATTGACTCCCGGACCTATTTTCTCAAATCTCGAAGACTTGAAATTGTTTTCAAGGTGATCCGATCACACCTTACCCCAATAAAGGATCGGTGGCGACTCCATTTTTTTGTTTTTTTAGTTGACAACTAAATTTTTATTTTTGAAATAAAAAAAATGGTTTCGACAGCTTGGCGACTCCACTGGGGAATAAGAGAGTCAGGCCGTAAAATTGATTATTTTTGTCTTATTGTCGAAAATTAAAAATTTAATTTGAAAAATTATAATCCTCTCTCTGCATTTGTTTGTATGATTACTGTTTTATACCCTGGCATCATTGCATAAAGACTGTTTAGTCTTACCCTTTTAAGTGGGAGTGAGAAGCTACTCCTTCGTGAGGTTTTTACCTCCGTGCAGGATAGTGGATCACTTTCAGAATACATCCGTACCTATGTCTTCGTGAGATCTTCATCTCCGTGCAGCCATAGGGAAATGTATTCCCCCGAACTGAACTCGGTTCGTATGAGCCTATAATGGGTGAAGATCGAGGAATCTGCTGGTTCAGGTACCTTGACTTTAGAGCCAAACCGCATGTAAAAGACCTTAAGAACCCATCCTAGGTAGAGCTACTCCAAACCCCTAGGTACTTTTGTTTTCCTTGTTTGCTTCTGTTTTGTACTAACCCATCTTGTTTTGTTTTGATTATGATTGCATTGCATTTGCATCTTAGGAAAGAGATATTGATTCAAGTCCAATTACTAAATTAGAAAGCTTGTCATGGAATATGAATTCCTTGATAAAGTGGAAAACAATACGACTGCTTGAATATATTCTGAGAAATACAAGAAGGGCGATGGTAGAATTCGTTACCTTACTTCGTGGCCTGAGGATTCAAGGCGATTGTCTAAGAGCCTTCGATGTTCCAACTCCCTTAAAGAAGCTGACGAGCCTTATGAAAATGTGCAGATGATGGATTGCGACCAAGATCAAGAAAAGGAGCTAGCAGTGACATCTATTGGAAATTGGCGAGATTATCCCAAACATGCGGATGAAGAAAAAGATCGATGTTGTCTCTTGGAATATAAGGACGAAGCCGTACATGCATCTGCTTTATGTAAAGGAATTTGCCTTCTAGTAAAGTTTTCTAAATGTAATTGAATTAGAATCAACGTCTCTTTAGGCATTCATTTCATGCATTTGCATTAAATGACATTACATGCATTAAAGTCCATTGAAAGAGTCTAATTGAGTAAATTTATTTCAGCTAATCTGGAAAACCAACCAACCAAACATCTTTACGATACTCATCGCAAAACTAAGGAAATGGATCAAAGATTAGAGAAATTGGAGCAAATGCAAAAGGATATGCAAGAACGGCTACAAGTACAAATGCAAGAGCGACTAGATAAAATCCAAGAAGACATGGTGGAAAAATTGATCAAGGCTCAAAAAATGCGATGGCTGAATTGACCCATCTACTGACTAAAGGAGTAAATAAGGGGAAATGTCCTATGGTAAATGATGAAGAAGAAGATAGACCTACCTATCCTCCAGGTTTTACGCCTCTACATGCGCAGGTTCAGACTGAGGTACCTCCGCGCAGATCCTCTGTTTCAATTGAGCCTCAGCGGTTTAAATTGATGTTTCAATATCGATGAACTTTCTGGCTGGATCAGGTCCTAACCCTGATGATAATCCGGTTAATCTTGTCGTCCCAGATTTTGATGAAACAGCTAAAGAAGGAAAGGCGAACGTAGAATTACCAAAACAGTGAGAAGATAGGTGTAAATGGTTGGAGGAAAAGTTCAAAGCCCTGGAAAGTGCCGATAGTCACTATGGAATCGATGCAAAAGATCTAAGCTTAGTCCCAGACTTAGTACTTCCTCCCAAATTCAAAATGCCTGAATTTGAAAAATATAATGGAACTAGCTGCCCCGAAGCCCATATCACCATGTTCTGTAGGAGAATGACTGGGTATATTAACAATGATCAGCTATTAATACATTGTTTTCAGGATAGCCTCATTGGAGCAGTGTCGAAATGGTACAATTAGTTGAGCCATATCGAGATTGGTTCATGGAGGGACCTATCACAAGCATTCATGAAACAATACGGTCATGTAACAGATATGACCCCCAATAGAATCACCTTGCAAAGTTTGAAAAAGAAATCGAATGAAAGCTTTAGACAGTATGCACAGAGGTGGAGAGAGGTTGCAGTCCAAGTCCAGTCGCCACTCCTAGAGAAGGAAATGACGATGCTCTTCATAAACACACTGAAAGCCCTGTTCATCACGCACATGTTGGGAAGTGCTTCAAAGAGTTTCTCAGATATAATCATGAATGGTGAAATGATTGAAAATGCCATCAGAAATGGAAGAATAGAGGGTGGAGAGAGTAACAAAAAATCAATCTCAAAGAGAAAAGAAGATGAGACGAATAACATAAGTTACTCAAGGTCAGTAAGTCATCCAGGTAAAGGGGTCGTTAGTCAACAAGGTTCATTGAGACAAGAATCTGGAGTGAAACCAAATACTGAGAAGCTTCAGTTTTCACCAATTCCGATAGCGTATAAGGAGCTGTATCAATGCTTATTCGATGCGTACATTGTTGCCCCTTTCTACTCTAAACCCCTACAACCTCCGTACCCCAAATGGTATGATGCGAATGCACAGTGTGATTATCATGTGGGAATTGGAGGACATTCGATAGAAAATTGCACCGTCTTTAAAAAGCTTGTTGAAAGGCTCATTAACGTGGGTGTTGTCAAGTTTGATGACTCTAGTGCAGAAAATCTGTTACCCAATCATAATTGATAATGGAATGAATGCAATGCATGAATAAGAGCGGAAATGTTCACATCGACGAAAAGCAACTGAAGAAGGGACCTTGTTAGATATTCGCCCTTATAACCCTGGGAGTGTTCTAAGCAATTAGACTGCGGAAGAAATCCCTGTAGTTTTTAGAGCTTATTTAGAGTAATGTTCAGAACATTTTGTTGTTTTTAGCCTAAAAATGATAGAAATTCCTTTGTGAAATAGGCTCATGTCTGAACGTTATTATTTTAATGAAATACATCTTTGCAATTATTGTTGAGCCAATATTTTCATTATTTACAAATAATTCCAGATTCTTTCATTCTTTTGGATTTTCTTCCAAATTATTATTCATTCATTCATAATCATATGGTACAAATAATTATTCATGAATTTATACATTCTTTTGTATATTCTTTGGTACTTATTATGGGTCCCCAGATATCAATTTCGTGAATGACTCTGCTACAGACCCTGATTTTCCTTTTGAGCAAGGCAAGTGTTTAGACGGATCTCATGACTTTGGAAATGACATAGATCGTAGCTTATCTCCGGACTTGGTGAGGAGGGTAGAACAAGAAGATAGACAGATCCTACAAGGAATCATTAGAAATTATGAGCTTGGTGAAGATTAGAATTGACTTAACCGCAAGGACGAAGCAAGACCTTGTTTAGTTACCTCTAGAGTTTAAAGATGTCTTTGTATGATCATACTAGGTTATGCCCGAGTTAAACGCTAATAATGAACCTGCACAACAGCACAATGTTAGAAATTTACAGTATGAACGGTGCAATTCTTTGCCGAGGAAATGCCTTTCTCGTTGAGTTAGCATAGCTTTGCCCATTTGAAGTCGAGTTTCCATCCCTTCAAGGTGTTGTTGGATTTTATCCTGATTAAAGAGGAAGATCTAAAGTTTTCTGTTGTAGTTGAGCCCCAAAGGGTTCTATGAAAGAAATCTGATACCAAAGAAGGCTTTTCGCATACAAGATGAAAGTGAAAGATCTTAAGTGGAGGACTTTATCTATAAAAACATTGATTCTGGTCGAAAAGGGATAACAAGAACTTGCCTAATCCTATGGGTTTAGGTCCAAAAAAAAAGAAAAAAAGAAAAAGAAAAAGAAAAATCAAAATAAAAAATAAAAGAAAAAAGAAGAAAAAGAAAAAAGAAAAAGAAAAGGAGAGGTCAAGGCGAAAACCCGCAAGGGGCGCTTTGACCAAAGGTGGATTTGAGTTGAAAACTCAAAAAGGGTGACTCAAATTTTGAGCAAAATGGGGCATGGTCATCACCATTATCGAAGACTTCTAATGGGCATTGCTTCATCTTTGAGATCATTAGAGGCTGCTCCATACGTCATCATATGCTTATATAGAATTCCAGAGAATATGGTATTGGAAAATTCATTGAACTTGAGTGATAGCACGATGGTTGAGGCCTGAAATCAATTTAGAAGCAGACACCACGTTTCGTCGCTGAATTGCCTAGAGAATAACAATGACTGGCATGGGAAATTACCATTTGCCCTTATTTCTTGTCAAACATCTGTACTGGGGCAACACCTCTCTTTGGTTTACAGGATTGAGGTAGTTTTACCTATTGAAATCCCCTCTCTCTGGGTATTAGAGTTGGAGGGATCCAATCGCGATGTGATCAGTTAGATCTAAGAAAGGGTTAAAAGCTATTCATCAGGGTCGGATGTACCAGAAACAAATGGTACGAGCCCATAATAAACAGGGTCGTCTTAGAGAATTCCATGAGAGGGCTGGATGTGAAAAAGATCCTTCCTCAACGAGAGGATTCTAGAGGGAAATGAATGCCAAACCGGGAATGTCCCTATGTTGTAAAGAAGACCTTTTTCAGAGGAGCACTGATCCTGAGTGAGATTGTTAATCCTATAAACTCGGATCCAGTCAAGAAATACTTCATTTAAATAAGAAGAAATGACCAAGGTGAAAACCCGCAAAGGGCACTTTGAGTCAAAAAAATAGAAAAATGAAAAATGAAAAAGTAAAAATGGAGAGGCTAAGGGGAAAACCCGCAAAGGACGCCTTAGGCCAAAGGGGATTTGAGTTGAAAACCTAAAAAGGGCGGTTCAAATATTGATCATGAGGTGAGTAGGGCAGTTTGAATTTTGATCATATTGGGGCATGTGGTGATCTTGCTATGGCTGAATCAACAAGAAAGGATAGGCGACATCTTGGGGCATCGGCAAAGCAATGTAGATCTCCTAAACACATGTCAAACTCAGAATGGTCTTCAGAAAGTTTGTACAAAGAAGTTCAAGCTGCGATATCTGGGGCACCCAATTCTCATATTATTTATATTGAATTTGTTGTTCTTGGAATACTTTTTTTTCCTTTTCCAAGATATACATTCCCAATCAACTTCTTTATTATTCTTTACTATTTTTGATAATTTATTCATTTTGAGCTATGCTTAGAACCAACTTTATTCTTATCATTATCATGACCCTTTTTTGCAAGCATGTTGCATTGGAATAATGATCAATGGACTAATAAAAATTTCACAAAGGAAGTTTTGCATATTACTCTAAAAAGTTTCTAAATAATATAGAAACCTAAAACAGGACTATTGTTTAGAGCACACCAAATTTAAAGGTTGGAAATTTGAGAAGGAAGAGTCTAAATTTGGGCTTTCTCTTTGAATTTTTGTTGTCAAATGCATTGATTGAACAAAATGATAAGATGACGGGTTAATGACAAAGCTTAAATAAACAAGCAAACAATAATCATCAGGTAAGAGAAAGAGGTTACCTCGGAGAAGAGAGCCTTCATTTGCACATAAGTCTTTCGTACGACACCCTGGGAATGGTGTAGGCAAACAAAACAATTTTAGACCCTATATCCTTGATTTGTGATAAGAGAGGATTGTGATAAAAAAAAACACATATATTTCTACCATTGAATTGCAGTGGGAGAATGATGGCACAAATTGTGCGCCCTAATGGATTAAACTTCGAGGTTTACAGTGGGGGGTAACCTGGCTAAGTGTTTCTTCAGAAAATGCCAGTCGAGAAGGAAGATGTTATAGCACTTTAGTGACAAAGCCTTAATAAACTTTGAGTAATGACAACCTAAGCGGGATCATTCTTAAAAAAAAAAAAATTCTACATTCATGCAAACACCATTCACGCATGTCTAATTAGGAGCATTTGATTCATTCTGATCATGCCATCCTAATCATTAGGCATAATTAGGTTCATTATACAGGTCATGTTCCCCAGAGAACAGATCAGTGAATATAGCAGATCTTGTCTCCCTAAGCAGTAGCGGAGCAGATCGAAGACGGCGAATCTTATCTTCAAGTGTAAGGAAGCAGATTTAAGTCACAAGTCCTATCTCCCTAGTCAGTAGTGGAGTAAGTTAGAAATTACAGATCTTGTCTCCCTAAGCAGTAGCAGAGTTGATCGAAGACGACGAATCTTATCTTCAAGAGTAAGGAAGCAGATTAAAGAAACAAGTCCTATGTCCCTGGTTAGCAGTGGAGTAGGTTAAAAATTACAGATCTTGTCTCCCTAAGCAGTAGCGGAGCAGATCGAAGACGGCGAATCTTATCTTCAAGTGTAAGGAAGCAGATTTAAGCCACAAGTCCTATGTCCCTGGTCAGTAGTGGAGTAGGTTGGAAATTATAGATCTCGTCTCCCTAAGCAGTAGCGGAGCAGATCGAAGATGGTGAATCTTATCTCCCTGAGACTACAACGGAGCAGACTGAAGCCAGTAATCCTATTTCCCTGAGATTACAGTGGAGCGGATTAAAATAAAAGATCTTATTACAGTAGAGTAGATCGCATCAGGTCTTATCTCCCTGAGATTACAGTGGAATAGACCGAAGAATTCCAGATCTTATCTCCCTAAGCAATAGTGGAGCTAATCGAAAATGGTGAATCTTATCTCCCTGAGATTACAGCGGAGCAGATTGAAGCCAGTAATCCTATTTCCCTAAGATTACAGTGGAACGGATTAAAAAAATGATCTTATTTCTCTAAAGATATAGTAGAGTAGATCGCATCAGGTCTTATCTCCCTGAGATTACAATGGAATAGACCGAAGAATTACAGATATTATTTCCCCGGCGGTGCAGTGGAACAGATTAACACCACAACAGTGAATCTTGCTTCCCCGACATTGCAGTTAGAAAGATTAAAGCTACAACAGCGAATCTTACTTCCCAGGCGGTGCAGTGGAACAGATTAAAGCTACATCAGTGAATCTTGCTTCCCCGACATTGCAGTTAAAAAGATTAAAGCTACAACATCGAATCTTATTTCCCTGGCGGTGCAGTGGAACAGATTAAAGCCACATCAGTGAATCTTGCTTCCCCGACATTGCAGTTGAATAGATTAAAGCTGCAACAGCGAATCTTACCTTCCCAACATTACAGTTAAAAAGAGTAAAGCTACAACAGTGAATCTTACTTCCCTGACAATGCAGTGGAACAGATTAAAGCCACATTGGTGAATCTTGCTTCCCTGGAATTGCAGTTAAAAAAAAGATTAAAGCCACAATGGCGAATCTTACTTTCCAAAGGTTACGAGTTACAAATCTATCTCCCTGATATTACAGTGGAGTGGATCGAAGCACCAATTCCTATACCTCTGAAGATGTAGTAGGATGGGATGAGGCAACTCGAAGAAGAAGAGCATCAAGGTCCAAACTCGACCGGGCAAAATTGGCCATTTTTAGAGTCTTTGCTCCTTTCCCGTTACACGACAACGAGCAAAGAGGGGCAGCTCTAATGGCCCAATATTGCCCGGCCCGTACAAAAAGAAATATCAAATAAAATAAAGGCCCAAATGTCCAAAATTATAGACTAAAATCAAACTTAAACTTGAATGACCCAATTACAGTAGCCCGATACCCCGACCCAATTACATTGAAGCCCAAAACAGAAAAGGAACCAGAAACCCTAGCAGCAAACAACTTCCAACGCCGCAGCCACCAAGGCATTCCTCCGCGCGTGCCAAGCCTTTGCCCTCGCACGCGCCTACGTACGTGCCACGCCCATACCTTCGTACAGTCGTACCTGCAGCAGACACAAACAAACAACAACAGAACAACCACGCAAAAAAGAAAATAGCAGCAAGGATAAATTGGAATTTTATGATTGTATTTTGAATTTTTATTTGGATCCGACTATATAAAGCCATTTTTGAATCTGTAAAAGGGGGTTTTTTTCTTTTTCCTCTACACGCAATATCAATACAAAAAAAAAGAAGTAAAAAAATATTGAAAAGAAAGGTGATTCTGTTCTTCTTCTCTTTTCTGCACTTCAATCTATTTTTTTATCTACGACTTGAAAGAAACTAAGAGGCGAGGGTTTACCTTTATGCCGGCGTCGAACTCCTGTTCTCTCCGTTGCAATCGGAGTTCAAATGGGAGGACCGAGAATGGCAAAGTGACTGAACGGCTTGAAGGCTTGGTCGATTCGTTGGAAACGACGCTGTGAATAGAGAGCACCTAGGGTTTTTTTCTTTTAGATTTGTTTTGGAAAGTAAATGGTGGCTGGTTTAGGGATTTCAGAATAGGCTATATGGGGCAAAGGAAACGGCGCCATTTAGCGACCTTTGACCCGAGCGGTGACCTGAATCGAGGGCAGGATCCGTGCACTTTCGTTTATTGGTCTATTTGCGTGCCAAGTCCTTCTTATTTTGTGCTGTATTTCAATTCGATCTTTAAGTTTATTCAATTTTGGGCAGCATAATTTGTTGCGGAGTTCATCTAGGTCCGTGTCAAGGCGATGTGTTTTGAGGGAAGGGAATATTTCCCATTCGGTCCTCATACTATTCGCGCATCACGATTTTGCCTTCCATTTTGATTTATTTTCGTTTCTCTCCTTTTGATTCTGTTTGGATTTTAATTTAATCTTTTTTTTACATTTGTTTTTATTAATTCATTTATTATTTTATTATTATTAATGTTATTGGTATGTTCGGTCATATTTTCATCTATATTTTTGTATATTATCTTATTATATATCATCATTTTGAGCTCTATTTATTTTATTATTATAATTTTATAATGTGTTATTTTATTCTATAATGTATTCTCTCTAAATTCACTCATTACATATTTCTAGATTTGTGAATATACCTTTTTATATTATGCTATTATATAATACTATTATATGTATACATATTTCATATTTAATTATTTTCATTATACATACAGAATCTATTGTTAATTTCACATTATTATATAGATGTTTTATTTCTTTCAAATATTTTAACATCTTAAATCTATTTCAACTTATGTCAAGATTGTTAATTTCTTCAAATTTATTTTAACTTTTTAATTTATATACATTATATTTATTTCTTAAATTATTTTTAAATTTGTATATTTCATTGGTGTTATTTTTGATTGATTTTTAATTAGTTTCCTTTTTATTAGTTAATGTTGATATTTATATAATGTATGAAATTATTATTGTTATGCTTGTTGGTATTCATTCATTAATTGCTTATTGTTCATTGGTGTACTCTTTTAAATTACGAATCACCATTTCACGTTGTACATCATTACTCTATCGTATTTTATTCGCTTAAGAGGTTACGATTCATATCGTTTAAATATCAAAATCGTTTTATTCAAAAACTTTCAAAATAAAGTAAATACTCAACATTTGGAATCTTCGAAAATTGAGCCCTAACGTATTGGGTTCCAATTCTCTTCGTCGAATCTAAATAATCGAGAATAGTCTTTAATCAAAACGCATAAATAAAAAACTCATTCTCGGGAATTCGATACATTATGTCCTAACGCATTTGGTATGATGTATAGATTTCTCGAGGTGAGGATCTTTTCTAAATAAACAAAGGGCAATATTCGATGTTTAGGAATTTTGTGAAATCGAACCCTAACTTACTGGGTTTTGATTTTCTTATTTGACTCAAATAATTGGAAATCCTTCTCAAAGTGCATAGGTTTTAAAAGTCTAGAGATAAATTTAATTTTGAGGATTTAAAATGTTAGACTCTAACTTACCGAGTGTGATGACTTATTTCCTTGAAATAAGTGAGTCTCATTGTCCAATTTATCTTACTTAAATTTTCTTTTAAAAGGATCGTATTTTAAAATCTTTTCAAAATTTCGACATTAAGACATTAAACAATCGATTCGGTACCAATTTTGGGCGTTCCGAGGATGCTAACCCTTCCTCGCGCGTAATCGACTCCCAGACCTATTTTCTCAAATGTTGCAGACCTGAAATTATTTTCAAGGTGATCAGATCACACCTTACCCCAATAAAGGATCGGTGACGGCTCTATTTTTTTGTTTTTTTAGTCGACAACTAAATTTTTATTTTCGAAATAAAAAAAATGGTTTCGACAAAGTTGACCGTAAAGAATGGATGCCATATATTATGGACTGATGATTTAGTTGATCAGTTCAAGGGTACAAAAGTATTCTCTAAGGTCGATCTAAGTTTTGAATATTATCAGGTTAAATTTAAGGAGGCAGACATTTCTAATACCGCATTTAGGACTCGATATGGTCACTACGAGTTCCTAGTGATGCCCTCTGGTCTCACGAATGCTCTGGCAGCTTTTTTGGACCTAATGAACTGGGTTTTTTAGCCCTATCTTGATCAATTTGTTGTAGTCTTCATCGACGACATCTTTATCTACTCTAAGTCTGAAATAGAACATGATGAGCACTTGAGAATTATCCTATAGATTCTCTGAGAGAAATAACTATATGCTAAATTGAGTAAATGTGAGTTCTAGCTCTATAAATGATGTTCTTTCGACACGTGATATCAGCTGAAGGTATCTGTGCTGACCCTAAGAAAATTGAGGCTCTTTTGGACTGGAAACAACCTAAGAATGTTAGTGAAATTCAAAGTTTCCTTAGATTATCTGGCTATTATAGGAGGTTTGTGGAAGGGTTTTTCTTGATTGCAGCCTCTATAACCAAGTTGTTGAGGAGAAGCGCACCTTTCAAGTGGACTGAAGAGCAACAAGATAGTTTTGAAAATCATAAGTCTGTGTTGACTCAAGTGCATATGTTGATCCAACCAGAGTTTGGGAAAGATTACGTGGTATACAATGATGCACCTCATACCGATCTTGGTTGCATTTTGATGCAAGATGGTAAGATTGTAGCCTACACCTCAAGACAACTTAAGCTTCATGAACATAACTATCCAACCCATGATCTTGTTGTAGTTGTTGTCTTCGCCCTCAATATTTGGAGGCACTATCTGTATGGTAAGAAGGGTATTATCTACATAGATCACAAGAGCCTTAAATATCTCCTCACCAAAAAAAAGTTAAACATGAGGCAAAGGAGATGGATTGAGTTGCTCAAATATTACGATTGTACCATTGAGTACCATCCGGGGAAGGTGAATGCTATGGCTGATGCACTGACTAGAAAGTCGATGACTGATCTGAGAGAGATGTTCGTGAAGTTTAGTTTGACTAAAGATGGAGGCTTGCTTACAGAGTTGCAAGTGAGACCTACCTTAGTGGATGAGATTCAATCAAAGTAGTCTGATGATGCATATTTTGCACCTTGATTTAGACAGGTTGAGGAAGGTGAGCCTACCGATTTTGGGCTTAATTCTCATGGGGTTTTGTGTTTCTATAGGAGATAATATGTGCTCGATGATCAAGATTTGAGACATTCTATACTTCGGGAAGCGCATAAAAGCCCATACGCTATTGGAAACACGAAAATATACACTTTTTCATGCCCTTTTTAACTCAAATTCATGCAAATTCGTAGTAATTCTTATCGAAAATATATAATTATTATAAAATAATTAAATTGAAATAAAATTTTTAAAATGTTGAGTTTTAATTAATTTTATATCAAATTTTGATCATTTTCGACAAATTTGCACAAAGGGCAAAAAACAGTTCGACAGATACTGCTAGAAGTGCAAAACCGAGCAGCAATTTTGAAGCATCAAGGAAAATTAATTTTTAGCCTAAGACGGTCCAAATTATGAATATTAATTCATAATATAATTAATTTTAATTTTAATCCAATTTATTTTTGGTTAAATAATTATTATTAATTAATTATGAAAAGAGGCCTAGTTGAGCTAAACCGAGAAAGCCGATCCAACCGAGTACTGGGCTGACCAAAACCTCCCACATGCTGACCCAATCAAATTTTTTGGCTGATTATTTGGCTTGTAAAATGGCCCTTGAAGAATCCTTCAATTTGCATTCAAACCCTCCACTATTTATGCCTTTCTAGATTTGCCCTTAACCTAAAATAGCAAGTTTGAAACCTTAAAACTTGCCACATGTGTGGCTGGCCATAGGGGAACTCTATGGCTGCTAATTTTTGCTATTTTTAGCAGCCTTATCAACCTATAAATACCCCCTGTCTGTTCACTTCAAACACATCTAAAACCCTCTCATCCTTTCACTTCTCTCTTACTCTCTCTTTTAAAAAAGCCCTTCCTTGTTCTTCATCTTTTACCCCATTCCCTTGCGATTTCACCTCTTGGGAAAGAGACTTTCAACAATTATTGGAAGCATCATTCAAGTGTTCGTGGAAGCCGCGGTTCAACAAAGACAAGTGGAGAAGGAGGAGCGGAGCAAACTAGTCAAGCATTGGAGAAACACCAGATTTGATTCTTGTTTCTTATCCTTTTATTTTTATTGTTGTTGTTATGAACATGCCTATGAATATTAGTGATGTTAATGCGTTCAATTTAATTAATATGGCTTAAATTTAATTCATGTTAGGTTGATTGCATTTTGTCCACTTAATTTATTAAAATTATGTTTGTGTTGTTATAGGCCTTGGTAAAGTTGTTTGATTAGGTAAAACCATGAATAAGTTTTTCTTGCATTATAATTGTAAGGTAAATAATGAATTAATTATTTAAACGGCTTGAAATTTTAATTAATTGACACAATACTTAATCAGTGCATGTTTAATCATCTAAGGTAGTTGCGGATTAAATTAGCAAAGGTATCTAACGATACATTAGCCTTACATAACTTGCAAGATTATTTTGATTAAATTGTTTCAAGGTAGGAAAACATTGTTACCTCACATAATCTTTTATGTTCTTATGAGATTGAATTAATTGTTTGACTTGACATAGAGATATGTACAAGAGATTATTTGTAATTTCATAAGTATGTATGTGCATTAACGCATTTGTTTATTAAAATTTGTTTAATCAGTTGAATTGACATAGAGATATTGTCAAGAGATAAATGGATTTTGGTAGGTGAGTTTGTTCATAAGTTAGCAAATTACCAAGTTGTTGTGAATTTATTCGTAACAACATGAACATGAGTTTAATAATTCTAAGTTAAGAAATGTAATTAATCTAACACAATTATGTCATCTTGATTAAAAGCATCTTTTGAAATCGTGCATTAGAAATTTTACTTTTATTTAATTTTACTTAGATTTTAATCATTTCGTATAAATCAAAATATTTTTCTTCACCAAAGTGTTTTAATTGTATTCGTAAATAAATGCTTCTCATAATCCCTGTGGGTATTATAACTTGACATTTACTTGTCACTTTGTTACTTGTTATGATTGTGTACAGTTGCACATTTCCGTCGTTCCAAGTTTTTGGCGCTATTGCCGAGGACTGTTTTAAAAGTCATTATTTGTGAATTTGTGAATTTTTTATTTTGGTTTATTTTTGTGTTCAATTTTAGCTTAATTATTTTTTCTATATTTGTTTCAAGTGGTTATGAGTATTGATCGAATTATCGATTTACTCCTTGTAGATCCTGAGATTGAAAGAAATTTTTGACAATGAAGGAGACAAGCAAGTTAGAGAAGGACCGACGAGATGAACTACAAAAATCAAAATCAAAATCAAAGAAACAGAGCAAACCCTACTCAAAATCCTTTCCTTTTTGTTGATGATAGGGATAGAGCTACAAGACTGTATGCCGTGTTAATGTTTCATGATTTTAATTCGGGTATTAAGAGACCCCAAATTGAGGCACAACAGTTTGAGCTGAAGCCAGTCATGTTCTAGATGCTTCAGATAGTGGGTTAATTTAGTGGAATGTCTACCGAAGATCCTCACCTTCACTTAAGATTGTTTATAGAGGTGAACGATTCTTTCAAGTTAGCCAGAGTACCCGAAGATGCGCTACGATTAAAGCTATTCCCATATTCGCGAGGAGGCTTCTTCCCCAAATGTCATTTCTGGTACTTTCACTCTTTACAATATTAATGTTATTACATTGATTGATCCTGGTTTGACTCATTCATATGTGTGTGAGACTTTAGTTTCTAGTAAGACTTTGCCTGTTGAGTCTATTGAGTTTGTGATTAGAGTATCAAACCCCCTGGGTCGGTGTGTTTTGGTTGAAAAACTGTGTAAGAATTGTCCGTTGATGATTCGAGATTTGTGTTTTCTGGCTGATTTGATGTTGTTTCCATTCGATGAGTTTGATATTATTCTGGGTATGGACTGGTTGACTTTACACGATGTTGTAGTTAACTGCAAAAGAAAGACTATTGATTTAAGATTATAGAATGACGAGATTATTCAGATTGAATCTAATGACCTGAATGGTTTACCGATAGTAATATCCTCGATGCTAGAAATGGTTGTGAAGCTTACTTTGCATATGTTCTTGATAGTAAAGTGACTGAAAAGAAGATTGAATCCGTACCAGTTGTGTGTGAGTATTCAGATGTGTTTCACGTAAAATTATCGAGTTTGCCACCTATTCGAGAGGTAGAGTTTGGTATTGAGTTAGTACCAGGGACAACTCAAATTTTGATGGCTTCGTACCGTATGGCATCGACTGAATTAAAAGAGTTGGAAGCACAATTGCAAGAGTTGACAGATAGAGGTTTCGCACTACCAAGTTTCTCTCCCTGGGGTGCGCCAGTTCTATTTGTGTAAAAGAAAGATGGAATGATGAGAATATGCATTGATTATCGGCAGCTCAATAAGGTGACTATGAAGAATAAATATCCATTGCCGCGGATAGATGATTTGTTCAATTAGTTGAAAGGGGCTGTTGTGTTTTCAAAGATAGATCTGAGATCAGGCTATTATCAGCTACGGGTTAAAGACTCTGAGGTGCCAAAGACTGCTTTCAAAATGAGGTACGGACATTACGAGTTTCTGGTCATGCCTTTTGGACTTACTAATGCACCTGCAGTTTTCATGGATTTGATGAATCGAATCTTTAGACAGTATCTGGATCAGTTTGTGGTAGTATTCATTGATGACATTTTGATTTACTCTGGTGATGAGACCGAGCATGCCGAACATTTAAGACTTGTGTTATAGATTTTACGAGATAAACAGTTGTACGCAAAGTTCAGTAAATGTGAGTTCTGGTTACGTGAAGTCAGTTTTTTGGGTCATGTTGTATCAGCATCAGATATTAGGGTTTATCCAAGTAAAGTTTCAGCTATACTTGATTGGAAACCTCTAAGAATTGTCTCTGAAGTTTGGATTTTTTTGGGACTAGCTGGTTACTATAGACGGTTCGTGAAAGGATTCTCTATGATTGTAACCCCGATGACGAAGCTATTATAGAAAGATGTTAAGTTTGAGTGGTCAAAAAAGTGCCAGAAAAGTTTCGATCAGTTGAAAGCTCTTTTGACCAAGGCTCCAGTGTTAGTTCAGCCAGAATCGGGTAAATAATTTGTTATTTATAGTGATGCATCTTTGAGTGGTTTGGGTTGTGTTTTGATGGAGGAAGGCAAAGTTATAGCTTATGCCTGGAGACAGTTAAAGCCACATGAAAAGAACTATCTGACGCATGATCTCGAATTGGCCGCTATTGTGTTTGCTTTGAAAATATGGTGCCACTATTTATTCGGTGAAAAATGTCATGTTCATTCTGATCATAAAAGTTTGAAATATTTGATGACTTAGAAGGATCTAAATCTGAGAAAGTGACAGTGATTAGAGTTGCTAAAAGATTACGAGCTTGTGATTGACTATCATCCGGGAAAAGCTAATGTTGTTGCTGATGCTTTAAGTAAAAAATCACTATTTTCTCTGCATGCAATGAACGCGCATATAGCTATATCTGATGATGGTGCGATAATGGCTGAGTTAAAAGTAAAACCACTATATGTTCAACAGATCTGTGAAGATCAGAAAGCCGATAAGGATTTAATTGCAAAACGGGCTCAGTGTGACTTGAATGATGATTTAGAGTTTCTAGTTGATGATGAGGATTGTTTGAGATTCAGAAACCGGTTATGTTTCCAAAAAATTTAGAGTTAATTCAGATGATCTTGATGAAGCTCATAATAGTCTATTATCTATTCATTCGGGTAGCACGAAAGTGTATAATGATCTAAAATAGCACTATTGGTGGCGCGTTATGAAACGAGACATTTTTGACTTTGTTTCGAAGTGTTTAATATGTTAGCAAGTAAAAGTCGAGCATCAGGTACCTTCTGGATTGCTTCAGCTGATCATGATACCTGAATGGAAATGGGATAGAGTCACGATGGATTTTGTATCCGGTTTACCGCTGACATCGAGTAAGAAGGATGCAATTTGGGTTGTTGTGGATAGATTGACTAAATCGACACATTTTCTTCCAGTTCGCACAGATTATTCGCTTGATAAGCTAGCTGAATTATATGTTTCTCAGATTGTGAGGTTGCATGGTGTACCCATTTCTATTGTTTCGGACAGAGACCCGAGATTCACATCGCTGTTTCGGAAGAAATTGTAAGATGCTTTAGGTATGAAACTACACTTTAGCACAACTTTCCATCTACAAATAGATGGTCAGCCCGAACGAGCCATTCAGATACTTGAGGATATGTTGAGATGTTGTATTCTCGAGTTTGAAGGTACATGGGAACGATATTTACCTTTGATTGAATTTGCATATAATAATAGCTTTCAATCTAGCATTAAAATGGCACCTTTCGAGGCTTTGTACGGTTGCAAATGTCGTACACCATTGTATTGGATGGAGCTCAGTGAAAATAAGATACACGTGGTTGATTTGATTAAAGAAACATAACAGAAAGTGAAAGTGATTTAGGATAGTCTGAAAACAGCACCGGATCGTCAGAAATCATATGCAGACTTGAAAAGAAAACATATAGAGTTTCAAACCGGGGAAAAAGTGTTTTTGAAAGTCTCGTCGTGGAAAAAAATACTTAGATTCTGTCGTAAAGGCAAATTGAGTCCGAGATTCATTGGACCGTATGAGATTATAGAGCGTGTCTGATCGGTTGCTTATAGATTGCTGTTGCCACCTGAGCTAGAAAAGATTCACGATGTATTTCATGTTTCGAGGCTTCGTAGATACCGATCTGATCCTACACATGTGATCAATCCATCAAAGATTGGGATTAGATCTGATATGTCATATAAAGAAGAACCGATTTGCATTCTGGCTCGTGAGGTTAAACAGTTACGAAACAAGAAAATTCCGTTAGTTAAAGTACTGTGGCATAAACACGGAGTTGAAGAAGCAACTTGGGAACCAGAGGATGCAATGAAAGAACGTTACCCAAACCTATTAACCGATAAGATTTTTGGGGACGAAAATCCCTAAAGGGGGGAGAGTTGTAACGTCCCGATTTTGACCCTAATCAAACATAGTTGTTTTGGGACCACAAATTCAAATAAAAAAATATTTTAATATTATTTTCTGTGTTTATTATTTGTGAATTTGCTTGTGTGAAAATTTCGTGTTTTAATTTCATCGCTTAAGTGTCTGATTAAATAAAAGGACTTAATCGCATAAAATGAAGATTTGATGGTTAAATAGGGAAGTGCCTAATTATTGTTGTCTTTATAAAATGGAGGATTTATGATGCAATAACGCCAAAAGATAGTTAGTGGGCGGCATTTGGCAAAAACAACCTTGAATAATATGTTATATAATAATATTATTAAAGGTTAATTTAGTAAAACAATAATATGATAATATATATTATAATTAAAACAAAAACAAGCCATTATCATCATCTATTAGTGCCAAAACTAAAGAAAGAAAAATTAAGAAAAACCAAGCTTCATTCGGCTAGGTTTAAGCTTGATTCAAGGTATGTTTTACTTCAGTTTTTGATAATTTTTACGTTTTTGAGATCGTTGCTAAGTTATCTTTAAGACCCATGCTTGAATTTTTTGAATTGATGATGATTTTGAAATATGCCATTGATGAATTCATGACTTTTATGATGTTTGAAGGTGAATTATGAAATATATGTGTTAGAGTAACATGTTTTGTATTGGAATTTTTGGTGAATTTGAGTAATTAGGGTTAAATTGTGAAAATAAAATTTTAGAGGAATAAAATGAAAAATAAATGAAATGCTTGAACTTGTATGAGTATAATAAAGATTCAGCCTAAGCATAGTCTAGTCAAAATTTGAATGTTTTGTGTTTTGTGTAATTTGGACTAAATTGTGAAAAGTGTAAATGTTAGGGGCAAAATGGTAATTTACCTATTTATGTGTTTTTGGACTAAATTGAGTGTATATTGGTTGGATTTATTGAATTCGGCTATGAGATTATTTTATGTATAATGGTGCATAAATTAATTGTTATCATGTTGAATATGTATAGGATAGTAACAGTCAAATATGTCATATAAGTATGTTATGTTTAATTTTGATATAGTATGGATTTGGTTATGGCATTTAGTCGAATGGTTAGGTTGGTCTTATTGCAATTGATGTATTGGACAGTAATAATGTTGTGATTATGCATTTTCAGTTTTAATATAGGTTCATGGTAGGTTATTCGGCTATGTAATGAAATTGTTAGGAAATACATTATATGGAATGTTTGTGTGGAAGGATAAATATGTGATATACGTTATATGCATCTATAAGCTTATGATGTATATGTATATATAAATATTGACTATGATGATTCGGTTGTTTAATAGTATAATGAATTATGTGCATAAACAAATTTGGCTTGTTAAATATGTGATATATGTATGGCATAATTAAATCATTATGTGTGGTTAAAGGATGGAGAATATTGGATCATTGGGTTTTAATTTGCGTATGGATTGGTTTAAATATGTTTTGTGCTAATTAAGCATTTGGAAGTATTGTATATGCATATGAAGTGTATTGAAACATGTCTAATTCGATTATGCAAGTAACTATAAGATTTGATTTGTGTTATGTTATATTAATGAATATCTATTTGGTCTTATTAGATATAATGGTATATTCGGTTAATGCTTGGGATTTATTATGATATAGATGTGGTTGGTAAATATTGTGAAGGTATAAATATGCTATGTATTGAGAGATAAATAATGACCGAATATGCTTAGGTTAGTTATGTAGTATTAATGAGATATGATGTTTGAAGTTGGCTCAAAAAATATATCTAGGTTATTTGAGTTTGATTGAGATAAAATAATAATACAAATAAAATACAACTATGTTTTATTTTGAATGGTTCGGTATACGTAATTAAATTCTTTGTAAAGAGTACAAATTTGGTGAACTATGAATTGTACTTGTGATTTTAGAGATTGCATGTGATCATAGTGTTTAATGTTTGTGTTTTATCATGCTATGTTCGATAATGCCTTGTAACCCTAATCTGGCGATGGATACAGGTTAAGGGTGTTACATCTTGCACATTTAAAATATGTTTATTTAGGTAATGTTTCTACTTTGCTTGTGATTGTTTCAGTAGAATTGACCGAAGCGCAAGAAGAGAAAATCATCCTAGTGTTAAAACAATTCAAGAAGGCTATTAGATGAACCATAGCTGATATTCGTGGCATTATTCCATCTGTATGCATGCACAAGATCATCTTGGAAGATGGCGAGAAAGGAATGATTGATGGACAACGAAGACTGAACCCCATCATGAAGGATGTGGTAAAGAAAGAAGTCATTAAGTGGTTAGATGCGGGTATAATTTACCCCATCACAGATAGTTCATGGGTAAGTCTGGTCCAGTGCGTGCCAAAAAAAAGAGGTATTATGGTAGTAGAGAATGAAAACAACGAGCTAATACCAACCAGAATGGTTACGGGATGGAGAATTTGCATCATTATCGAAAGCTGAACAAGGAGACAAGGAAAGATCATTATCCTTTGCCGTTCTTGGACCAGATGTTGGATAAACTCATGGGGCGAGACTATTACTATTTTCTAGATGGATACTCGGGGTATAATCATATTACAGTAGCACCAGAAGATCAACACAAAACAACATTCACATGTCAGTACGATATATTTGTATTTAGACACATGCCATTTGGTTTATGCAATGCACCTGCTAAATTTCAAAAATGTATGATGCCTATTTTTACTAACATGGTTGAGAAGTATTTGGAAGTGTTTATGGATGATTTTTCAGTATTTGAAGATACATACATAGATTGCTTAGACAATCTAGCGAATGTACTAAGGCGATGCGAAGAAACAAACCTCGTACTTAACTGGAAAAAGTGTCATTTCATGGTACGTGAAGGTATTATTCTAGGGCATCAGATAATGAGAAATGGAATCGAGGTAGATAAAGCAAAGGTATATGTTATTGAGAAACTCCCAGCTCCAACATCTGTAAAGGGTGTTAGGAGCTTTTTGGGCCATGCCAGCTTCTATCGGAGATTTATCAAGGACTTTTCCAAAATTGCTAAACCCTTATACAAATTATTGGAGAAGGACACAATGTTAAAATTTGATGAGAAGTGCTTAAAAGCTTCCAATGATTTGAAAAACTGATTAGTTTTAGCACCAATCATTGTCACATCGGACTGGGATTTGCCATTTGAACTGATGTGTGACGCAAGTGACTTTGCAATAGGAGCTGTGATGGGCCAGTGAAGGAACAAAGTTTTTCACCCCATCTACTACGCAAGTCAGACTCTGACTGGAGCTCAGTTGAATTATATGGAAACAGAGAAAAAGTTACTTTCTATTGTGTTTGCTTTTGACAAGTTTCGATCTTATCTTATAGGTACCAAAGTGATTATCTATACAGACCATTAGGCAATTAAGTATTTACTTACCAAGAAAGACAGCAAGTCGAGATTGATCCGATGGATACTTCTACTTCAAGAGTTCGATCTAGAAATTCAAGATTGAAAGGGAGCAGAAAACCAAGTAGCAGACCACTTGTTTAGATTAGAGCCGTAAGAAGGGAATTCTCCACTCATACCCATTCAGGAGACATTTCCAGATGAACACATACTGAAGGTAAATCATTTCCATAATACCCCTTGGGTTTGTTGATATTGCTAATTATTTAGCTTGTGGTTTGATGCCAATTGATAAGATGTATCATCAAAAGAAAATTTTTCTTCATGATGTGAAGTACTATTTCTGGGAAGAGTCATATTTGTTTAAAAAGTGTGCAGATCAAATGATCAGGAGATGCGTGGCAGAAGATGAAGTACATAAGATTTTATATCATTTCCACACAGCTCCGAGTGGGGGACACTTCAGAGGTACACGTACTGTGACCAAAGTATTGCAGGCTGGATACTTTTGGCCAACACTATTCAAAGACATATATGCTTACGTAAAGAGTTGTGATTGATGTCAAGGGGTTGGAAACATCACCAACAGAAATGAGATGCCCGAACAAACATCATTGAGGTAAAATTATTCGATGTCTGGGGTATTGACATTCTCAGTCCTTTCCCTCTATCTTTTGGTCACAAGTACATATTGGTAGCAGTAGACTATGTCTCTAAGTGGGTTGAGGCCGAGGCATATCTGACGAATGATGCCAAGGTTGAGATGAAGTTTTTGCAGAAACATGTGTTCACTAGGTTTGGAACCTCGAGAGCTATCATCAGTGATGAAGGGTCCCATTTTGTGAACAAATGGTTGAAATGGTTACTCGAAAAACACAGAGTAAAGCACAAGATTGCCACAGCTTACCATCCGCAGACAAATGGGCAAGCTAAACTGGAAAATAAAGAGATCAAAGGCATACTCAAGAAGGTAGTTATCCTGAACTAACGAGATTGGTCCAAAAGAATGGATGATGCTTTATGGGCATACAGGACAACATACAAGCACCTTTAGGGATGTCACCCTATAGGTTGGTCTTTGGGAAAGCCTGTCATCTGCCCTTGGAGTTAGAACACAAAGCTTATTGGGCTCTCCAACAACTCAACTTGGATCTTAAGCTTGCTAAAGAGAAACAGATGCTCCAACTCAATGAGTTAGAGGAGTTCAGAATGTTCTCATACGAGAATATAAAACTATTCAAGCAAAGACTAAAAAGATGGCATGACAAGCACATCCGAGTTCGAGAATTTGAAGCAGGTTAGCAAGTTTTGTTATTCAATTGCAGATTAAGGCTCTTTCCAGTAAGTTAAAATCACGTTGGTCCGGTCCATTTACGATTCACCAAGTTTTTCCATATGGAGTTGTCGAACTTCAAAGTAAGGGAGGTAATTTTCAAGTCAATGCTCAGCGCTTAAAACATTACTAGGGGGATAAAATTGAACTTGATCAAATCTAGTTCATTTTATCAGATATTTAATTTTTCTTGTTTTTTGTTTTAAATTTAGGGTATATTTTCGGGATTTGTATGTTTAAATAAATTTTGTCTAAGAGATTGGAACTTAAGCGAGACCGCTTGTGACCCCTCCAATCCTTCCTGGGAATTGATTTTCACATAATCTTCCGAGAAATTATTCCCTAAGTAGCAAAATAAATTTTTAGTTTTTGAAATAAAAAGGGTCAATTTTGATCCAAGTTTTAATTGCAACTCAATTTCAAATTTTATTTAAGTCTAGGTACTTAATAGAACTATTTTCAAAATTTGGTTGCTCTTTTTGTAAATATTAAAAATTAGATGTCTCTTTTTCTAAAAGTTTTCAAAGGCATCTAGAATAAATGTTTTTAATTTAATTTAATAGATAAGATGATAATAACTAGTATATAATTATATTTATTATAATATATATTAATTATTATCAACTTTATATAGAATTAGGATTAGTTTAATTTGATCATATTTCAATTAATATTTTTGATTTCAATAAATTAATAGAAAATAATAATTTAATATGCATTATAAAAATTATTAATTGTTATTAACTTTGTGTAGAATTAGAACTTAGAATATTTTAATAGTTAAATTGTTCTAAGAATTCTAGTTAAACCCCTAATCTCTTCACTATAAATACCATCAACCTTCTCCATCATTCATCACTCATCAAACCGACCTCCATTCACTCATCCCTCCATCAATCCTAGTATCCAAAACCCACTAAGTACCGAATCACCTAGTGCCGCAGCTCCCAACTCTCTAGTCGCAACACTGCCTAGCTCCGCACGACACCATCACGCCTAGCAGTAGCCCCATTCAGCCAGCAGCTCACGCTGCTACTGCCGCTTGCACTAGACCTGCTCTCACGCACCCGCTCATGCGAGCCAATGTACCGGCCCTGCTGCTTGCCTGACAGTGTCGCCTACTGCCCGCGCATCTGCTCACACCGTGCCTTGTTACTCACACCAACAACCTTGCCTATCGCACCACACCAACAAGACACCCTACACCATCTATAAACTGACTTCTTTTGCTTTATATTTATTTTCTTTGAGTTCTTAATTTTTATATAAAGGTGGTAAGACAAAATTTTCTTCCAAAATTCAATTTTATTTAAAATTTCAATTTATTGAATTGTTAGTATTTTATACAAATTGAATTTTGAGAAAATTTGTTTTTTCTATCTTATGTTCAGGTTAATCATGCCTTGTAAAAGAACTCGTGCCTCTGTCCAAATTGACAAATCACAAAACAAATTCCACTGTGAAGAAACCAAAGCGAGATACAAAAGCATTTTCAAGAATCAAAAGATGCACCTAGAAATAGGCTTTACGCTAAAAGAAAGCAACTATATTGATTTCATGGCGCGCATTTGACAAATTGCTGAAGCTCTCAATTGGGAGTTATTTTGTGAGAAAAGCCTAGTGCAGATGAGGAGTTAGTTCATGGATTTTATGTGAATTTGACCTTAAGAGAATTGACAGAAGTCTTTGTTCGAGGAATCAAGGTACCAATCAGCTCAAATGCTATTAATGAATTCTTTGAATTACCTAGTTTTGAAGACGACGAATATTCTTCCTTGATGAGAAATATTGAGGCTGAAAAATTACAAGAAATTCTCGAGGACTTATAGTTCCAGGTTCTAAGTGGATTGTGTCAAAGCAATGAATTCAGACTTGTCACAAAAAAATATTTAACACCACTAGCGAAGGTATGGTTCTATTTCATTCGATTCAGCCTTATGCTTATTTCACATGGGACTACAATTTCATTAGAGCGAATGGTCTTATTATACTCGATTTTAACTGGAAAGACCATTGATGTGGGAAAAATCATTCTGAGAGAAATGCGGAATTGTGCCACTAGACGTTCTGGCCCAGGTTACTTTCCCTTTACGATAACAATTTTGTGCTTGAAAGCTAAAATTCTTGCAAACGTAAAGAAGAAAGGTTATAGCCAGAGCACAATCACAGATTGGGACCTCTACCGAATAGTCGGAGACTCTGTTCTTTAGAAATAAGTTGAAGAGAGCGAGGATCCTGAAGAAGAAGAAGATCCCAATCGAACCAAATAGTTAGTTGAAATCCCTGATAAGGTAGAACCAATGGAACTAGCAATCAAACCTGACATGACAACCTCAATGTTCAGAACTCAATCGCCTCACCTAGATCTTTGAGATGAGCTGTCAAAATTGATAGACATAATGCAACATATGAGTGGCAGCAACAAGCTTACTGGAGATATTAAAAAATACGGAATGACTCAATGAGAAGCGATCTTACGAAAATATTCAATGACCCTTTTATTTTTGTACCTGAGTTTTCGGATTTCATACTTGAACCATGGAGTCCAATATCGAAGAGGGAACGAAGTGATTCATGCAAAAACAAACACGATGGAGCAAAAAATGAGTCGAATTTGGAGGGATCTGCAAATAAATAAATGGGGGGATCTTGACTTTATTTTATTTCTATTCTTAGGATATTTATTGTTTTAGGATTAGGTTCTATTAGGAATTCTTTATTTTCACATAATAAAACAAGAGGTGGAAATCAAAATTAAAAATGAGCAAGTTTTAAAATAAGAAGTGTGGCAATGTACATGTTTAGGATTGGATCTATAGAGAGCTTGGTACTTAAGCAGTCAAACTAACTCACTTTCTCTTTTCTAGAATCCTACCTGGTGTATAGTATCTATTCACTTCTAACAATGAGGACATTGTTCATCTTAAGTACGGGTACCAAAAAATTGAAATAATTTCCTCTTAGAATGAATTTTTCTTTTAATTATGATTAGGACATATTTTTTTTCAAAAATTTGAAATTTTGTTAAGTATGCTAAACTTTAATATGTATAAAGTTCGATTATTTCAATAATTGTTATGTTAGATGAAATATGATATAAATGTATTCTTAATAAAGCATGCAAATTATACTATAAAATTTTTAGTTCCTTAGGAAAGTTAGGCGTCCATGCAAGTTTAAGTCTCTAGAATTGACTTAATAATTTCTTGAGGCGAAATCCTAGGAAGCATGGAATGTTGAAAATGATTTAGGCAAACTTTTGTTTGGACCGTTTGAGCCTTTCAAGGCAACCTTGATGAATTTTTATCCCTTGAAACCCAACTTTGAGACTAATGACCTAATTTTATTTGAACCTTTGCAATATTTAGCCATCACTTCTCTCTTAATCATCTTTAAATTGTCCTAAACACTAGACTCAGTACTATTCAAAATATTCTTCGAAAATAAGTTTGGGGGAGTTGAAAAGAAGTACCAAATGCTCAAAAAAATTATAGTACACACAACAAAATACTCATTAAAAAAAAGAGAAAAAAAGAAAGCATATGTACTTGAAAGAAATAGATGTACAAAAGAGCATGTGAAAGCAAAATAAGTTGGTGTATTGAAGGTAATTATTTCGAAGGTTCGATTCAAGCTGAGTCTAGGGGTTTAAGCCTAAATTTATCCATCTTTTACCTACCCCTAGCCTAGCCAAGTTACAACCTATTTAAAAGACCTATTCATTCAAGTTTCTATCCTACCTATATTAATGGAGATAAATTGCTATGCTCAACATATGAAGGCATAAAGTAAACTTGTTGATTGTAGCTTAATCTTAAATAAGGGAATAAAATCATATCTTTATTGAGAAAGAATTTAGTCTAATTTTTCTATCATAATAATAATTGAGATTAATTTGAATGATATGTTTACT
The DNA here is from genome assembly GCF_007990345.1 of Gossypium hirsutum. Classification (NCBI taxonomy): domain Eukaryota; kingdom Viridiplantae; phylum Streptophyta; class Magnoliopsida; order Malvales; family Malvaceae; genus Gossypium; species Gossypium hirsutum. The sequence goes on from NC_053444.1 coordinate 30,347,034, forward strand.
TAAGTAGCATAAATATCAAATTTCTTGCTCTTGAGCATAAGTATACTAAATTCATAATTTTGAGAAGAGTGTTTTTCTGAAGGAATTTTTCAAAGGTGTTTTCGAGAAACTCTTTTCAATTTGTGCATTACTCGGGACAAGCAATGAATTAAGTTTAGGGGTGTGGAAACACGAAAATATACACACTTTTTCATGCCTTTTTTAACTCAAATTCATGCAAATTCGTAGTAATTCTTGTAACACCCCGAACCCGAGACCGACACCGGAGTCGAACACGAGATGTTAACAGACTTTAAACCCTTTATAAAAATATTTCTCAGACACTGCCAATCTGCGTACTAGTCGCTTTAAAAATCATATCTTGAGTTTCACAACTCGAAAATCAGTTTCGTGATTTTTCCCTGAAACTAGACTCATATTCCCATCTACATATTTTTTTCTAGAATTTTTGGTCGGGCCAATTAGTACAGTTTATTAGTCAAAGTCTCCCATATTACAGGGATCGACTACACTGACCTTTGCACATTACGACCTGGATATCTCCCTGCACAGAGCTTCAATACTGATGCCGTTTGTTTCTATAGAAACTAGACTCAGAGAGGAATCTATCCATATATGGTATGACTCCTAATTGTCTCTGGTTAATTTATAATGAATTTCCAAAGTCGGAACAGGGAATCCAAAAACCGTTCTGGCCCTGTCTCACGAGAACCTGAATATCTCTTAACATACTGTCCATATGATCTTTTCGTTGCTTCTATATGAAAATAGACTCATCGAGCTTCGAATACATAATTTATTCATCAATTTATTCCACTCCTACTATTTTTAGTGATTTTTCAATCTCACGTCACTGCTGCTGCCAGCATCTGTTACGAAAGCAACTATGCCCATTTCGTGATTTCTCCTTGATCTAACTAGTAATTCGTCATACATATCACAAATTATGATCATGACTAGCCATGCCAAAGGCTAATCATTGTCAAACATCCCCCTACTACACTATTGCCATATCATGAATTTTAACACCAAAATAATCAACCATGACATATGGCATAAAAAGGTCGAATTATCAAGATTTACGACCTAACGTTATGAAACCAAACCCAACCGAACATTTATGCCATTTTTGCATGGCTAAAAGTTTACATACCAAAGTTCAAACACAACATAATAGCCTATACATGCCGAAATGTTCTCCTAAGCCGACTAAGAAGAAAGTACCAAAACTTGCTAGCCGGTGTGATGACTTCGACGACGGCACGATCACGCAAAAAGAGACGAGTCCAAGAAACCTAGAATAGGTGACAAGCAAACACCGAATGAGTATATAACTCAGTAAGCCATAAGCATTCCACAACCATCCATTAATAAAATTATCACAACAGGAAACAATGAAATGAGGTTAAGTACTCCATCCATACCAAACTATACCATAGTTCCTTAAACCCTATGGTTCAATCTCATACCAAGTCCTACATTGGCCTTTCATACATCATTTTATTTTCGTTATAATCATACAATTAAACGAACTTTCACCTATTCCACAATGAACCTTATGTACGTGACTTCAACTATAATCGTCACATAGGTTCAAAACTTACCAAGCTCAACTCCAAATATAAACATAGCGCCTATTAGCCATGAACTCAAGGTACTTACCTTTTCCGCTGTCCAAAATTGACTCGGTAAAGTCGCACCCTTCATGTAAATAATTTATAGAAAATATATATTGGGTTCGCACACATAGTGCTTAATAATCAACCGCGCACACTTAGTGCCATGCACTTTAAACTCACACACTTAGTGCCATGCATTTCAAGTTCGCACACTTACCTTTTCCGCTGTCCAAAATCGACTCGGTAAGGTCGCACCCTTAATGTAAATAATTTATAGAAAATATATATTGGGTTCGCACACATAGTGCTTAATAATCAACCACGCACACTTAGTGCCATGTACTTTAAACTCGCACACTTAGTGCTGTACAATTTAAACCCGCACACTTAGTGCCAATCTCATGACCGTGAACACTTATTGCCCGCACACTTAGTGCCGAAAACCAGCCACTCAATAGGCTTCACTTCCTTTTTACATTCGACAAATTTCATCTCTACTTACATATACATTTGTATACATTTCATCTCATTAAACACAATGGTATAGGTATTACGATCCTTTAAATCAATACCAAAGATATGCTTAATGACTTACTTGGTGTTGGGTAAGACGGTTCCAATTCGGCTACTCAATGATCTTTTCTTTGCCTTTGCTTGATTCTCCTCCTTTAACTCCTTGAGCTTAATCAATAAATCAACTAGTTTAGCCATCTTGCTAAACATTCATAATTCAATTACACATGCATATGTATGTTTGTATATTCGGCAACCATCCTCACTAATTACCCATTTAGTCGATTATACACATAATTAAAGGTAACATCCCGAATGGGCATACTTGTGTATATATACATATATATGTATATATATATACTTCGGAATGGGCATCACAATTAGATTTAACACCACCTTCATACTCAATTAGATGGCCGAATGTATGTATACATGTACAATGTCAACTATAACATCATTTAAACACCTAATTTCATCTCATGAACACTTAATCGAATTTTCCTAATCTAGCATATTTTCACATCTATTTGTAACATCATGTAAATCCACATATAATTACATTTCTTAAGTTCCACATCTTAATGCCCATTATAGCCACTCCCATAGTCTAAATCTAGCAATCGGCAACACCCACCTTTCCACTATGTTAGCCGAATACTCATTCTCTTCCTAGTCCTAAATTCGGCACCTCCAACAAAATAGCTTAACAATTTCAACTTTCATGCTAACATAACAAGCAACTTAACACATCCATATAACTAGCATGCTAATAGCATCAAGGTATCAACTAAAATTTTTTTTTAAGCTCCTTAGCCGAATCCTAACTCTCCAACAACCCCAAATCCAACCATGGGATAGATAGAATTTAGACTCATCACCCAAAGGTCGTGTAAACTTCCAAAAATATCATTGAACATACCTTGATCTAAAGGACCACCTTGGCCGAATCTTGCTTCCTCTTCTTCCTCTAGTTACGACAATTGCAAAAGAAAGAAAACATGAACACTCCTTCTTCCCTCCTTATTAAGCATTCAAACTCCCTCATTTTCATGCCACAACATCAAACACTCCTCCTAGATACAAGCAATGGCCGAACTCTTTCCAAGTTTTTCTCCCCTTCTTTTTCTTGGTTTTTCGGCTAGGAGATGGCAAGTATGACACCCATTTTTTTTTTGTTCACTTTCCTATTATTATCCCCATCATTTGTTAACCAAAAGAAAACATATTAAATTAGAATGAGTGGAGCATCATCACTCCTTGGCCGGCCACCATGTATTTTATGGGCAATTTGACATGCAAAGCCATGCTTCCTCACCCTATTATTACTTACTCCTTATAATTCATCTATCATCTTTTCTAATTTCGTCAACTAGGTCCTTTTTGAATTAATTCACAATCCTAAAGCTAATATTAAGCATTTAATTTCTCATATATTCACTGTCACACAAAAATTTATGCAATTAAAACACAAAAATAAATTTTTGGCTCGGTAATGTGGTCTCGAAACCACATTTCGACCAGGGTCTAATTTGGGTTGTCACAACTCTCCCCCACATAAGAAATTTTCGTCCCCGAAAATCTTACCGGTAAATAATTTTGGATATCGATCCTTCATAGAGTCCTCAAGTTCCCAAGTGGCTTCTTCAATTCCGTGTTTATGCCACAGTACTTTCACTAATGAGATTTTCCTGTTTCGTAGTTCTTTTACTTCATGTGCTAAAATACGAACTGGTTCTTCTTCGTAACTTAAATTAGATTGAATCTCGATCTCCGATGGAGGAATTACGTGCGATGGATCGGACCTATATCGTCGAAGCATCGAGACATGAAAAACGTTGTGAATCTTTTCGAGCTCAGGGGGCAAAATTAATCGGTATGCAACGGGTCCAACTCGTTCGGATACTTCGTACGGACCGATGAACCTCGGACTCAATTTGCCCTTACGACCAAATCTAAGCACCTTCTTCCAGGGTGAAACTTTGAGAAATACTTTGTCTCCAACCTGATATTCAATGTCTTTTCTTTTCAAATCCACATACGACTTTTGACGATCCGAAGCGGTTTTCAAACTTTCGCGAATTACTCGAACTTTCTGTTCGGCATCCTTAATCAAATCAACCCCAAGGATCTTACTTTCACTAAGTTCAGTCCAAAATATTGGGGTACGGCATTTACGACCGTACAAAGCCTCGTAAGGTGCCATCTTAATACTTGATTGAAAACTATTGTTGTAAGCGAATTCAATCAAAGGTAAATACCGTTCCCATGAACCATTAAACTCGAGGATGCAACATCTCAACATATCCTCAAGTATCTGAATTATCCGCTCGGATTGACCATCGGTTTGTGGATGAAAAGCGGTGCTAAAATGCAGCTTGGTACCCAAAGCTTCTTGCAATTTCTTCCAAAATCGCGAGGTGAATCTCGGATCTCTATCCGACACGATAGAAATAGGTACTCCATGTAATCTCACAATCTGAGAAACATACAATTCGGCTAGTTTATCCAATGAAAAATCTGTACGCACGGGGATAAAGTGAGCCGACTTAGTCAGTCTATCAACAACAACCCAAATCGCATCCTTCTTACTTGCTGACAATGGCAGTCCAGACACAAAGTCCATTGTGACTCGATCCCATTTCCACTCGGGTATCATGATCGGCTGAAGTAATCCTGAAGGCACTTGATGTTCTGCTTTCACTTGTTGACATATTAAACATCTCGAAACAAAGTCGGAGATGTCCCGTTTCATACCATGCCACCAAAACCGACATTTCAAATCGTTGTACATTTTCGTACTCCCCAGGTGAATTGACATTCGGCTACAATGAGCTTCGTTCAGAATCATCGAAATGAGTTCTGAATTTCTTGGAACACACAACCGACTTCTGAACCTCAAACAATCGTCATCATCAATTTGAAATTCGGATTCCATATTCGGAATACATTCAGCCCGTTTTGCAACCAATTCATCGTCGACTTTCTGAGCTTCACGAATTTGATGAATCAATGATGGTTTGGCCTTTAATTCAGCTACTAACACATTGTCGGGTAGAACAGACAAGCGCACATTCATCGCTCGTAAAGCAAACAGCGATTTCCGGCTTAAGGCGTCCGCAACCACATTAGCCTTTCCCGGGTGGTAATCAATGACAAGCTCGTAATCTTTCAACAACTCAAGCCAACGTCTTTGTCGCAGATTTAAGTCTCTTTGAGTCATCAAATATTTGAGACTTTTGTGATTCGAAAATACATGGCACTTTTCACCAAACAAATAATGTCGCCATATTTTCAAAGCAAATACGATGGCGGCTAGCTCGAGATCATGGGTTGGATAATTTCTCTCGTGTGGCTTCAATTGTCTCGACGCATAGGCCACAACTCGACCTTCTTGCATCAATACGCAACCCAACCCGAGTAGGGATGCGTCACTATAAATGACAAACTCTTTGCCTGATTCGGGTTGCACCAAAATTGGAGCTTCAGTCAAATGAGTTTTCAGTTGATCGAAGCTTTTCTGACATTCCTCCGTCCATTCGAACTTAACATCCTTTTGAAGTAGCTTCGTCATTGGTGTGGCTATCATCGAGAAACCTTTTACAAATCGTCGGTAATAACCGGCGAGCCCCAGGAAGCTCCGAACTTCGGTAATATTTCTTGGAGGCTTCCAGTTAAGTATGGCTGAAATTTTGCTCGGGTCAACTCGAATACCCGATGCGGATACCACATGACCCAAGAAGCTAACCTCTCTTAACCAGAACTCACACTTACTGAACTTAGCATATAACTGCTTATCCCGCAAAATTTGCAATACTAGCCTCAGATGCTCAGCATGTTCGGTCTCATCTCTTGAATAGACCAAGATGTCATCAATGAACACAACTACGAACCGATCCAAATATGGTCTGAAGACCCGATTCATCAAATCCATAAATACCGCAGGGGCATTTGTGAGCCCAAACGGCATCACTAAGAACTCGTAGTGACCGTACCTCGTTCTGAAAGCAGTTTTGGGTACGTCCGAATCTCGAATCCGCAACTGATAATAACCCGATCTCAAATCTATCTTTGAAAACACTGATGCTCCCTTTAATTGATCAAACAAATCATCAATACGTGGTAACGGATATTTATTCTTTATCGTCACTTTATTCAGTTGACGATAGTCAATGCACAACCTCATGGTTCCGTCCTTCTTTTTCACGAACAACACTGGTGCACCCCAAGGTGAGAAACTTGGTCGAGTAAAACCTCTATCCGTCAATTCTTGCAACTGAGCTTTCAACTCTTTTAACTCGGTTGGTGCCATACGATACGGAGCTATCGAAATCGGCGTAGTTCCCGGTACAAGCTCAATACCAAACTCTATCTCCCGAACAGGTGGCAAACCCGGTAACTCTTCAGGAAAAACATCCGGGTATTCACAAACCACCGGCACAAATTCGGGTTTCTTTTCTAACTCTTTGTCATCAAGTACATACGCAAGGTATGCTTCGCACCCTTTTCTTACATATTTCTGGGCCAACATTGCTGATATTACAGCTAGCAATCCCCTTAAGTCCGTAGACTCAATTCGAATTATCTCGTTATTTGCGCACCTCAAATCAATAGTCTTGCTTTTGCAATTCACAACCGCATCATGCGCGGTCAACCAATCCAAACCAAGAATAACGTCAAATTCGTCAAACGGCAAAAGCATCAAATCGGCCGGAAGACAGGATTCTCGGATTTTTAGAGGGCATCTCTTACACACTTTATCAACAAGTACGCATTGACCCAAAGGGTTTGACACTCGAATTACGAACTCAGTAGACTCAACAGGTAGAGTCTTACTGGATGCTAAGGTTTCGCATACATATGAATGAGTAGAGCCAGGGTCAATCAATGCAATCACATTAGTATCAAAGAGAGTGAAGGTACCAGTGATGACGTCGGGGGAGGATGCCTCCTCTCGTGCGCGAATGGCATATGCTCTAGCAGGAGTACGGTTCTCGGCTCGAATAGCCGTATCAGGGGCCCCTCTCTGACTACCATCCCTACCTCCTAAAATTCTCGGTGGTCTACCTCTAGTTGTCACTCCACTAGGTCTTGCACCTTGAATCTTATTCTTCTCATCAAGCTCCATGCAATCTCTAATGAAGTGGTCCTTCGAACCGCATCCGTAACAGGCCCTGTTAGTAGACTTACCCCAACATTCACCTAGGTGTCGTCTTCCGCATTGGGGACATTCAGGTTTCTCTTGACGATTATTGCCCACACTAGCTACCGAAGTAGCTCGAGAGCCCGTCGATGGTTTTGCTCTGATGGAAATTCCTGCAGTCGTCCTCGACTTATTAGTGTCCTCCTTGAACTTCTTTACAGTTGAGAACGGAGCTTTACCCGTCGATCTTTTACGATAGTCTCTAGCTTCAAATTCAGCCTTCTTCTTCTCCTTTCCAAGTTCTTCCGCCTTGCAGGCTCGTTCGACTAGTGTTACGAATTCTTTTATTTCCAAAATACCCATTAGTAGCTTTAAATCTTCATTCAATCCTTCTTCGAATCTTTTGCACCTAGCAACCTCATCAGCTACACACTCCCGGGCATACCTACTGAGTCTCACGAATTCATGTTCGTATTCAGATACTGTCATACGGCCTTGCTTGAGTTCCAAGAATTCCTTACGCTTTTGATCAATGAACCGTTGGCTAATATATTTCTTCCGAAATTCTGTCTGAAAGAAGTCCCAAGTTACTCGTTCGTTCGGGACTATGGAAATCAAGGTCCTCCACCAATAGTAGGCTGAGTCTCGCAACAAAGATACAGCACACTTTAGACATTCATCAGGTGTGCATGACAGTTCATCGAACACCCGAACGGTGTTATCAAGCCAGAACTCGGCCCTTTCAGCATCATCAGTAACTATGGCCCTGAACTCCTCAGCCCCGCGCTTCCTAATCAAGTCTACAGGTGGCTTACTCAGCCTCACAGGATCAGTAACTGATGGCATTACTGGCTCCGGGGGTGGATTATTCAAATTCGGGAATTGTTGGACAGCCGGATTGGTTCGGGCATACTGCGCGACCCACTCATTCATCATGGTAAAGAAGGCTTGTTTAGCCCCCTCACCTTGATTATTCGCAGATGACTGAGGTTCAATAGGCGGTGTCCCTTGTGCAGGAGCAGCCGCTACACTTTCAACGTCATCCGCTAAGATTCTTTCTACACCGGGATCCATTTACTAATCAAAACATAAAATTTTAACCGTCAGAAGTCATCACACAGTTAAACATTAACATTCGGCATGTATAGCTAGACTCATACGTGCTATGGTAGTCCTAGAACCGACTAAACCATAGCTCTGATACCAATCAAATGTAACACCCCGAACCCGAGACCGACACCGGAGTCGAACACGAGATGTTAACAGACTTTAAACCCTTTATAAAAATATTTCTCAGACACTGCCAATCTGCGTACTAGTCGCTTTAAAAATCATATCTTGAGTTTCACAACTCGAAAATCAGTTTCGTGATTTTTCCCAGAAACTATACTCATATGCCCATCTACATATTTTTTTCTAGAATTTTTGGTTGGGCCAATTAGTACAGTTTATTAGTCAAAGTCTCCCATGTTACAGGGATCGACTACACTGACCTTTGCGCATTACGACCTGGATATCTCCCTGCACAGAGCTTCAATACTGATGCCGTTTGTTTCTATAGAAACTAGACTCAGAGAGGAATCTATCCATATATGGTATGACTCCTAATTGTCTCTGGTTAATTTATAATGAATTTCCAAAGTCGGAACAGGGAATCCAGAAACCGTTCTGGCCCTGTCTCACGAGAACCTGAATATCTCTTAACATACTGTCCATATGATCTTTTCGTTGCTTCTATATGAAAATAGACTCATCGAGCTTCGAATACATAATTTATTCATCAATTTATTCCACTCCTACTATTTTTAGTGATTTTTCAATCTCACGTCACTGCTGCTGCCAGCATCTGTTACGAAAGCAACTATGCCCATTTCGTGATTTCTCCTTGATCTAACTAGTAATTCGTCATACATATCACAAATTATGATCATGACTAGCCATGCCAAAGGCTAATCATTGTCAAACATCCCCCTACTACACTATTGCCATATCATGAATTTTAACACCAAAATAATCAACCATGACATATGGCATAAAAAGGTCGAATTATCAAGATTTACGACCTAATGTTATGAAACCAAACCCAACCGAACATTTATGCCATTTTCGCATGGCTAAAAGTTTACATACCAAAGTTCAAACACAACATAATAGCCTATACATGCCGAAATGTTCTCCTAAGCCGACTAAGAAGAAAGTACCAAAACTTGCTAGCCGGTGTGATGACTTCGACGACGGCACGATCACGCAAAAAGAGACGAGTCCAAGAAACCTAGAATAGGTGACAAGCAAACACCGAATGAGTATATAACTCAGTAAGCCATAAGCATTCCACAACCATCCATTAATAAAATTATCACAACAGGAAACAATGAAATGAGGTTAAGTACTCCATCCATACCAAACTATACCATAGTTCCTTAAACCCTATGGTTCAATCTCATACCAAGTCCTACATTGGCCTTTCATACATCATTTTATTTTCGTTATAATCATACAATTAAACGAACTTTCACCTATTCCACAATGAACCTTATGTACGTGACTTCAACTATAATCGTCACATAGGTTCAAAACTTACCAAGCTCAACTCCAAATATAAACATAGCACCTATTAGCCATGAACTCAAGGTACTTACCTTTTCCGCTGTCCAAAATTGACTCGGTAAAGTCGCACCCTTCATGTAAATAATTTATAGAAAATATATATTGGGTTTGCACACATAGTGCTTAATAATCAACCGCGCACACTTAGTGCCATGCACTTTAAACTCACACACTTAGTGCCATGCATTTCAAGTTCGCACACTTACCTTTTCCGCTGTCCAAAATCGACTCGGTAAGGTCGCACCCTTAATGTAAATAATTTATAGAAAATATATATTGGGTTCGCACACATAGTGCTTAATAATCAACCACGCACACTTAGTGCCATGTACTTTAAACTCGCACACTTAGTGCTGTACAATTTAAACCCGCACACTTAGTGCCAATCTCATGACCGTGAACACTTATTGCCCGCACACTTAGTGTCGAAAACCAGCCACTCAATAGGCTTCACTTCCTTTTTACATTCGACAAATTTCATCTCTACTTACATATACATTTGTATACATTTCATCTCATTAAACACAATGGTATAGGTATTACGATCCTTTAAATCAATACCAAAGATATGCTTAATGACTTACTTGGTGTTGGGTAAGACGGTTCCAATTCGGCTACTCGATGATCTTTTCTTTGCCTTTGCTTGATTCTCCTCCTTTAACTCCTTGAGCTTAATCAATAAATGAACTAGTTTAGCCATCTTGCTAAACATTCATAATTCAATTACACATGCATATGTATGTTTGTATATTCGGCAACCATCCTCACTAATTACCCATTTAGTCGATTATACACATAATTAAAGGTAACATCCCGAATGGGCATACTTGTGTATATATACATATATATGTATATATATATATACTTCGGAATGGGCATCACAATTAGATTTAACACCACCTTCATACTCAATTAGATGGCCGAATGTATGTATACATGTACAATGTCAACTATAACATCATTTAAACACCTAATTTCATCTCATGAACACTTAATCGAATTTTCCTAATCTAGCATATTTTCACATCTATTTGTAACATCATGTAAATCCACATATAATTACATTTCTTAAGTTCCACATCTTAATGCCCATTATAGCCACTCCCATAGTCTAAATCTAGCAATCGTCAACACCCACCTTTCCACTATGTTAGCCGAATACTCATTCTCTTCCTAGTCCTAAATTCGACACCTCCAACAAAATAGCTTAACAATTTCAACTTTCATAATATAATTAATTTTAATTTTAATCCAATTTATTTTGGGTTAAATAATCATTATTAATTAATTATGAAAAGAGGCCCAGTGGTAGTTGGGAAGAACACTTGTCGTTAGTCGAGTTTGTGTATAACAATAGTTTTTAGTCGAGCATTCAGATGGCTCCTTATGAAGCACTGAATGGTCACATATGTCATACAACTCTGTGTTGGACTGAGTTGGGGGAAAAGAAAGTAATGGGTCTGGATTTAGTACAAGAGACCGAGAATGTGGTGAAATTGATTCAGGTTTTATTGAGACCAGCATCTGATCAAAAGAAATCCTATGCCAACTTGAGGCTGAGGGATATTGAGTTCAGTGTTGGGGATCAAGTGTTCCTTGAGGTTTTACCATGAAAGAAGGTATTGAGGTTTGGACGTAAGGGCAAGCTGAGCCTGAGGTTCATAGGACCTTATAGAATACTTAAAAGGGTTGGACCAATGTCTTACCAGTTAGAGTTACCTCCGGAACTAGACCACATTCATGATGTGTTCCTTGTTTCTATGTTGAGGAGATATCATTTTGATCCATTTCACGTGATTCCGATCAATGAGGTTGAAGTGAGGTTTGATTTGTCTTACGAGGAAAAGCCAGTGCAGATTTTGGACTGTGAGGTCAAAGTATTACGGAAAAAGCAAATTCCTCTAGTAAATGTCTTATGGTAGAATCATGGTGTTAAGGAAGCCACTGAGAACCCGAGGAATTGATGCGGCTCCACTACCCCCACTTGTTTAGACCAGGTAAATTTCAAGGATGAAATTTATTTTAAGGGGGATAGAATTGTCACGTCCCATATTTATTTACTTTAATTTGTTAGTTCTTATACAAATAATTAGAGTAGCCTAGTGGTTAAGTGGATAGTTAATTTCCAAAAGGTCCCAAGATCAAGCCTCCATACTCTTAACTTTTTAAAATTTTTTTGACAACTTTGGCATAAGTCAACACCCTTGCCGAACAAACGCATAAGTTTCCATGCTTGGGAAGATTCTTCCCTTTTTGACATGGTCAACATTCCCTTTTTGTTACCCTTTTTACTCCTTTGTTCCCTCCATGATCCACCATCTACTTCCCTTGTTCCCAAACTTGCCTTTCTCCCCCATTTGACTAGCTTCTGTCGTCCAATGCGCCTAATCACTTGTTTCATTTTCATTTTTTTCCATTTTGCTCTCATCATCCCTCTTTGTCATCCTCCTCTTTGCTCCTCCCATTTTCTTTTATTTTTACCACATAAATCACCCTTTTTCTTCCTTTCTCCTCCACCTCACCACGACAACACTGCCATTGAACCTCTACCATCGTCGCTGCCACACCGCCGCCGTCGTCCACCACTGATATTCTCTATTTCTCATTCTTTTCTACTATGTATTAAAAATACATCTTTTTAATATTTTTATATTATGATTAGTTACAAATCCTCCTCCCTAATTGATTCATTGTGGGAAATTGTAGAGCTCCTATCATTTTGATATAGTGTAAGTGTTGAAGATACTCCAATCACAATTTATTCTTTACTTTTATACTCGATTAGGAGGATTCTAATATTACGATTTATTGTGCATTTGTGAAGTGATATTCATAAATCTCAGATCCATACTCCATATTTTAGAAGCGCATTTGGGCAGTCGATTAAGTAAGTATTTTACTTAATCACTAAATTGAGAAATATTCATTAAAATAACATTATTATGATACAATATGAAATTTGTTTAAAACTAAGGATTTAAGGATCAACCTCTTCCCTGATAGTTGGAAACATAGTTATTATCATTGGAATTCGCAAAATCAGGTGTGAGGATCTATTTATCTTCAATTGTGTGAAATTTTTGTTAATTAAATAAATTATATAATATTAAATATTTCTTTAAGATATGTAATGCAAAAATGGGTGAATAAATATTGTATTCAAACGGATTAAAAATTTGTTAAAAAGGAGGTTTCCAAGTAAGTGATTCTGAACTTCTGGATCTGTGATAATAAGTATGTGTTTGTGTGATTATCTATTAAATGTGATGTTATATGATTTCCTGACACTCATGTATTGTTACTTATGGAGTTATTGGATATGCATGAAAATAATCATGCCACTATTTCTGTTGATATTCTGATTCGCATGTTAATCATGCCATTATTACTTATTCTGATTCGCATGCTAAGCATGCCACTATACTGATTCTGAATCGCATGTAAAGGATTCCTACTGAAATTATGTTTTGTACGGCATATCGCATGCATAGGGTTGGGATATGATTGTATGGAGGAATATTCTGGCAGTTTAATAATGTATGGAGGAATACATTATCTGGAATTATATCAGCATTATCTGGTGGCTTGACCACAATTATCTGGAATTATATCTGTATTATCTACTAGCTTGACCACATTATTGGTGTGCTATTGGATGGACGAGTATTGGGGAACTCATTATGGTGTGTAGCGGAGATTGGTAGGAAATGTTTTCTAAAAATCTGCATTGTTCCTAAAAAAGTGTTGCATTGAGATCATCACTATGCATACTGATAAATGTGATTTTGTAATTGTATATTTATGTATATGTGATCTGTTATACTGTTGAGATGCTGTTTTAATTTTTGTTATGCAAATTGACCCACACTGGGCTTTAAAATCTCACCCCTTTTAGTTATGATTTTTTAGATAATAATCGAGGTTAGAACATGAGCCTACAGAGGTACTCTCGGATATCTATTTGAATAAAATGATAAACTATTTGTTTCGATATTTTGGGACTGTCTATTTATTTTCTGTGGACTTTGGCATGGGACACTATTTTGGATTTTTGGACATTTTGCATGACTTGGTTTTTAAAACTAAATTCTAAGAAGATTTATAGATATGGCAAGAACAACTAGATTTTTTAAATTAACAACAAATTCAATTCAATGATTGTTATTTTGAACTTAACACTATCTGTTCATTTAAATGAGATTTTACAAAACATTTCAAATTTATGATTTCAAAATGACTAGTGAAATCGAGAATTTTAGAAATCAAAGATTTAAGTAGTTTATGTATTTCTAAAAGTTTGATCGCTATTCAAAACTTTCATAATTTCAATCATATTTCAAAATCATTCGTTTATTTAATCAAAACTAAAGAACTTCACTATTCGTTTCTATTTGAAAAAAAATATTTTAAATTCATAAAATCAAATGTCTTTAGAAATCTCAATTGTAAACATTATAAATTTTAAAACTTAGTCTAATTTTATTAAGAACTCATTTCTTAGATTTGTAGTGGAAAAATGTAATATTGGGATATTTTTACAAAAATCACAACGAACCATTTTGTTAAAACCATGTTTTGCTAAAAATAAATATTTCATGTAAAATTGAGAAAACATCAATAGGTAATTTACAACCTCAAAATCTAAGTCATATCTTTGTCAAAAACTCGTTTTCATCGTCGAAGCGAAAAAGAGTGATTTTTTCAAGTTTTAATAAAACCAAGTTTCATGCATAATCTTAATCAAATACTAGTTAAACATTTGTTAAAACTTAATGTCATGCAAGCAATTCATGAAAAGAAAAATAAAAGATTCCCAAAGTGAAGTCCCATGCCATAGTCCATACTCAAACTTATTACAATCCAAAAATAACAAAATATTAAGATAAAATTTAATTACTTTAATTTAAAAATAATTTTGAGAAACTCCTCCAAATATCATCATCGAATCTGAACCTCGCGGTTATCTGTAAATTCAAAAAACTAAAGGGGAGTGAGTTATAAAGCTCAGTGTGAGTCTTAAATCAAGTAATAATAAGGAATTCAGTATACAAATCAAGTAACAATGAGCACATACTTATCATACAAATTAATCTATTTTCTTTATGCACATTATCATGGCAATGCGATTTTTATAAAATAGTTATGCAAATTTTTTAAAACATCCTACCCATCACAACTACACTCCAAAAGGGAGTTCCCCAGAACTTATCCATCCAAACACTCTAATTTGTGGAAAAGCCACCAGTAATGCAGACAAGCTGCTAGTAATGTGGTCAAGCCACCAGTAATGCAGATAAATTGCCAGTAGTGCGGACAAGCTACCAGTAATGCAGGAAAATTGCTGGTAATGTGGACAAGCCACCAATAATGCAGATTAATTGCCAATACTTCCTCCTTACACATATCCCTACCCCATACATGTGATGTGGCCACAATAAATACATTTTCACTTTGTTATAGAATAACACTTTAGGCATGTAAATCATGCTCATATAATCATTTAACACTTAGTATCACATAGGCATGTTTTGACATGCATATAACATATTATCATGATGTATCAAAACATCATATTTTAACAGTCATGAATAATCATATATGTCATAATATCACATAACATGAGAATGAGAACAACATGCTTTCCAAATCTAAACGTAACCACACAACATACTTTCACAAAATAGTTGGTTAGGAATCACTTACTTGTATTATCTGTTTTGACGGATTTATTCTCCCATTTTAAAATACTTAAAGTATTTGCAGAAGACAAAGATCAAGTAATAATATTTTATTTAGGCATTTTTAACGATATATATAACTTGTATTAAGTTAGACCTACACCTGATCTAAGCAACTTTAATGCGAACAACTCCTGCTAACGTCCATTTCTAGATTTAATTTGATCTATCTTGGATCTAAACACAAAATGAATAATCCATCATTAAATCGTCACTTAAGTTATCCTTTTAAATAAAAATAGTTTAATCTTGATTTCCAATACCACACATACACTTATACAACTAGAATTGGAAATGTGATTCACTTCCCAAAAGTTAACAGTGTTCCAAGTTGTTAGCAATCAATCCTTCAACACACAAATGATATACGAGATGTTAATATTGAAGAAAAACAATATCTAACACTACTACTACATTCGTCCATTGATAAAAATAAAAAAGAAGTGATGATGTATACCAATGTCATCCCATACTTACGTTAATACAATTTGTCTAGAAGGATCGATAGTTCACCAAAGTCTTGATTTGAAGAAAGAGTATAGACCATGGAAAAATCAATATCAAAATAGAAGAATGAGTATAATATTTTAGTAAAGATTTAAGAAAATACAAGAAGAAGAATAGAAATTCGATTATGACTAAAGATTTGAAGAGAAAATGGATAATGGAGAAAAACGATGACTAATGGTGGAGGAAAGGAGGCCAAAATCAAAATAATGGTGGCTCAAGGTGGTGCTAAAGGGGAGGAGGGGAGAAAAGAGAGGAGAGAGATGAAACAAATGAGAGAATAGACTCTCCCTAGGGTGGAGAACGTCCATAGCAAGTCAATAAGGGGAAAAATAGGAAGGGAGTGAACGCTGGGGAAGAAAAGGAAGGAAAGAAGCATATGGAGTAAAAAGGGGGCTAAGGGAGGAAGGTTGACTAGCTAATGGAGGAAAGAATCTTTCCCTATATGGAAACACTAGTTGATGGCAAAAAGGGGTTGACCAAAGATTTTTTTGACAAAAAATAAAACAAAAATTATGAGAGAGTGGGGAATTGAACATAGACCTTTAAAAAAATTAACTAAGCACTTAAACACTTGACTACTCACTAGCTTGATATAATTCCTTCAACATTTATTTTAAAAAAATGGTGTGACATTTACTAAGGTTTGAAAAAAAATTTGCACCAAATAGAAATTAATAAGAGGGAAGGGATTTAAACTCAGATCATCAAGGACAGTTCCACCACTACTCAATCACTATACTTGATACTTATATATTGACAAATGTGTCAAAGTCAGCTTAAAAAATAAATTCGGGCGTGACCACTCTTGGTTCAATAACCCAAGTTTTATTGACTCAGATTTTGGGATGTAACAGGTTTTGGGGCCATAAATCCGATGAGTGAATAAGTAAATAATATTATTTAATACTTATGAGTCCAATATAGTATTACAATAAATTTTGATATGATAATTATTTTGTGTTAATTGAATGTATAATTAAGTACAAGTGGTTTGTCCTTAAAGTCAAGTGGCATTGGAAAATTAGGTATCGAGACCTCATTTCTGTAAACCAAGACCGTAAATATTTTTATTCAATATTTACAGAGTGATTATATTGGGGTATTGAAATTTTGTCCAATAATTTTAACATTTAAATAGTTAATTAATTAAAAAGAACTAAATCATAAAATTTGAAAAAATCAATAACTATTGAACTTTATAGTTAAAAAGGTTTAAATAGGTAATGATTAAGAATTTAATTGGAAATTTAACTAATTTTAATTAGGTTGGGCAGTTAATGGCTTTTAAATTGTAAATATTTTAATAGTTAGTTAATTATTAAGTTATAATAATAAACATAATATAACTTTAAAAAAAAGAAACAAAAAGCATTTTTTTGCTTCTTACCATCTTCAACCTTACGAATATCAGAAGAAAAGAGGGGTTTGAGTTTTCAAATTATTCAACCTAGCATGATCAAGAAATGGATCAATCGATAGACAAACGCAGAAAAGGAAAAATTATTGATTAGTCCTTAGAGTCTTGTTTGCTGTAGAATTAGTTTAGGTAAGTTCATTTGTTGAATACACTTATTAATTGCTTTTTTGGTGATATGTTAATTAATATTCATGTTATGAATAAATTAAATTGATTGATATATGGCGATTAGTGAATTGGACCAAATTGCAGTATTATCTAAGTTGAAGACTATATCTGAAAAATGAGAATTATATGGATGTGTATACTAGTAATGTTATAGTGTGAATAAATTTAAATGATATGGATATGAAACGTGACCCGTATGAACCTCGTGAATGATTGGAATACAAATGACATGTCATTAGGGTTATTTATAGTTTCGGGTACTGGTCTTGGATGTCCTACCGATGGATGAGGTCTTGCATTTGTTGCGGATTCTCCACAGTTCATGTGAGCAGCATCGTGTAGCCTAACATCTCGACCCACAGCTCATGTGAGCAAGCCCATTTCATAGCTTGTGTCAACATTTACCGATATGACTTGTGAGAGCAATTACAGTTACAACTTGTGTGTGCATCTTTCTCGCATATCTGACGTTATTTCATTTGGTTCATTGGGTGTTATATGTATAAATGAAATGTAATATACGAAACGATTATATGGAATTAGACATTAAATGGAGAAATTTAGATAAATTATTGAAATGAAATGTGATATATAGAATAATTATGTGTTAAATGTTTAGATGAAATGGTTATTTGAAAAAGTTATATGAAATGATTGTATGAATTGGTTATATGAATTTGTTACACGGAAATAGATGTAAGCATTATCGTAAAAACGTAACTCGAATCATCATTTCCAATCATTTCATAAATCATAACATAATCCATTCAAACACATGCATATTGTCCCTTATTCGAGCCATTGAGGCCTTAGAAACACTTTAGAAAGGATTCGGGCCTAAATCGAAAACATTTAAAAACTTTGAAGAAAAGGTTAGAAAAATTCACACTGCAGGGGTCACACAGCCGTGTGACTCACACGGCTGAGACACACGGCCGTGTCTCAGGCTGTGTAACAATCAAAATAGGGACACACGGCCAAGCCACATGCCCGTGTGCTAGGCCATGTAACACTCGAAATGGCCTCACATGCCCGTGTGCCAAGCTACTAGGCCATGTAATTTTCAAAAAGCAACCTTTAAAACCTACAAGGGACACACGGTCATGTGTTACACATGGCTGAGACACACGTCCTTGTCTTAGGCCGTGTGGACAGGAAATTGACCAAAATCAATCCATTTCCTTCACCCACCTCAGACATGCACCTAAATATCATTTGCACACTTGACCAAAGCAGCAAAACATGTTTAAACATGCATAAAATGACTAATTTCAAATGGTCAAATTCCATTCAACCAATATATCATATAGACACCTCAAATGCAAACATACAATTTACCTAAACAATACATGTATTCATTCATCAACCCTTAATTCATTTTCCATATCAAAACTCATCATAAATTGTCCTATATCACTTCAACATAAACTTACCATATTTGACCACATTTAGACCATTACAAATAGTTCATATCTACCTCAAAGCATAACTCTACATGGTCTCATTACAAACATACCAAATATGGTCATTCCAAACATGCATCAATTTAACCATATTAACAACAACCAACAAGCATCAATATACCATAAGTACCTCAAATCCAAAATAACATTATATGCCATAACATTAACTAAACATTAGACATAAGTCCACCTATACATGCCATTATAACATAACCAAAACATCCAAATCTACCGATATAATCACTGGATAGTGTGATAGGTCTCCGATGAGCTGCCAAACCGATCAAGCTTTTGATAATTTGTAAAGTAAGAGAAAGACGACTACGTAAGCAATGGATGCTTAGTAAGCTCGTATAAACTTGAAACATAACTTCTCACTTCAATACTATCATACATAGATTAAATACGGTTCAACACCAATACTTTAAACTTAGTATAAACCTATTGAACACCATTCAACTCACAATTGAGTACAATTATAAACATCACATACACCTTTTATTCATAACATATAAGGTCTCATAGGTTGACTTACATAATTATCATCCTTTCCTTAAAATGATGAACCATTTCATCTACATACTTACCATTCCATTTACTTAGCATAAGCCTAATTACATTACTAACTCACGAGTTAGTGTACTTGTTCATGACATAAGTAAACTCACATATAGCGTAAGTAAATTTCTTCCTTACAAGTAAATCCTTTAACTCAACAATCCTTTTTTTTCATCATATTATATCCCTACTATGAACTTACCATTTCATTACCTATTCTCACTCGTTTCATTTGCATAACACGTAAGACATAAGCATGTACATCAACCATAGCCACAAGCTATTGCATTTAAACATAACACTTTTGAAATCAACTACATGATAAATCATTTCATGAGAACTTACATACTTTGATTCTTACCACTCTTTCATGCACATAAGCATCTTTCCATTTGTTCATTACCATTTCAATGCATATCTTTACAACTAACATAATACAATCCAACCAATAGCTTGACACAAGCCTAAGCACCATCAACAACACATGTTAATGCATCAATTCATATAACTTAGCAAAATTCATCACATGGTAAGGTAAATTTCATAATCATAATACATATTAATTCCTACCTTTCATAACATGTCTATACACACTTTGTTCATCAATACTTTGTAACATCCCGATTTTGGGCCTAGTCGAAACAGTGGTTTCGGGACCCCAAATCTGATGAGGAAAAATTTATTTTTACTATATTTCTATGGCCTACAATTTCACGGAATGGTTTCGTGAAAATTTCATTCAAAAATTTCGACGTTTGGGCACTCAATTTAGTCAAAAGGACTAAATTGTAAAAAGTGCAAAAGTTGAGTTCTACATGTTATAGGTGTCCAAATGTTATGAAATTTTAAATTGGAGGTATTTATATGGTAATTAGACCATTGGTTAAGTTATGGACAAAGATGGACATGAGATAAGTGAAATAGGAAAATTTTAAGTTAGGGGTATTTTGGTAATTTGGTAATTAAAATGAATTAAAAGGGAAAAAGATGGCAAATTGTGCTCATCTTCTTAATTTGGCCAAAAATAGCAAGGGGGAAGCCATAGTTAGGGTTTTGAAGCTTTCAAGCTCCATAGTAAGTGATCTCAAGCCCCATTTTTAATGTTCTTTACGTTTTTGAAGCTCTAGTAACTTGATTTAGCTTATTCTAGCAATAATTAACCTAGGGTTCATATTTGGAAAAATACCCATAGGTGAAATGTGCTTATTTTGATGTTTTATGGTAGAATATGAAGTCTTAAATTATGTTAAACGACTTGTACTAAGCGAGTTTAAGTGAAAACGAGTAAAACGACATAATCGGTAAAAATACCTAATGTTCATAAGTAAGTGTTAGAGTGGGAATTTGATGTTACCATAGAAGGGAAAAATTTTCAAAATATTATAAAACATAAGAATATGGGATGAAGTTTAATTTCTGAGTTTTGGGGCAAAAGTGTAAATATGTAAAAGTTTAAGGGCAAAATATAATTTTGCCAAAGTTAGAGTCGAGGATTGTTTTAATAATTGTGAGTATTAAATAAACTAAAGTTGCTATTATAGATCAAGAAGAACCAAATTCGGGGTTAGACCGAGGAAAGAAAAAGGTTGAAGACTAAGTTGATAGATTTGGCCATATTTTGTACCGAGGTAAGTTTATGGTAAATAAATGCAATATTTTAATAATTATTATTAATGTTGCTATTTTCTAGCAATTATGTATTTATTTTATGAAATTATTTAATGTTGACTCAAGTATGAGATGATAGAGAATTAATATTAAAAAGTCCCGTTGAATCATTAGGAATGTATCAGAAACGAATGTCATGGCATTTGGGTGATGAGATCCCATGTAAGATCATGTTTGGGACATGGTGTTGGCATCGAGGTGAGAGGTTCCCCGTAAGACCATGTCTGGGACATGGCATGGGTAACGATATGAGAACTCCCATGTAAGACCATATCTGGGATATGGCATTGGTAGTACAAGAAAAATCTCATGTAAGACCATGTCTGGGACATGGCTTTGGCATGTTATTATCATAAAAGAGACCCAAGTATCCTTATTATTCCAATGTGGCTCAACGGGATAGTAAACAAATTATGTTCATGAAAGTTCAGGTAAAAGCATAAATAGCAAATTCAGTGAGTTATAAGAGTTAAGAACATATTATGTTATCAATTGAGAACCAACATTTTAGCAAGAGAAGAGTAAGTTATAATCATGAGCTATCTAAGTAAACAAGTAAGTGAACGAGTAAGAGATTAAGTAAAGAGAAAATTAGAGATCATGACACTTTAGTATAATTATTTGTGTTAAATGTTGTTATTTATTTGCTTGTAAACTTACTAAGCTTTAGGCTTACTTCCTTTATTTTCCTTATTTTATAGTATTACAAGCAAATTTGGGAATCTTAAAGGCGTCGGAGAGCGCTCACACTATCAACAACAACTCGGTATTTTATGATGATTAATGTTTGAGCTATGGCATGTATAGGGACTTAGTCATTTTGAATGTATGTCCTTATGATATTGATAAAGGATGATGTGTAAATATGTGATAAAGTTTGTCTATTAAAATGGCTAAGTAAGAATATGTTTGGTATTATGAATGCCTAGGTGATAGTTTATACCTAAAAATTATGAAAGAGTAAAAATTTACAATGAAACAGTTTTGAGACAGCAGCAGTAACGCGAGTTTGAAAAATCACCAAGGATAGTATCAATTAAATTAGAGAGTGAATTATATATAGAATTAACTCTTATCAACTCTATTTTCATAAAAAAATAACTGTGAGGGTAAAGAAATTTTATATTCTGAGATATTTGAATTTTGGTTAGACAGTGTTAGAATAGTTTATAGTCCCCTATTATGAGTTTAGAAAATCATTAAAAACTATACAAAAATAATTATGAGTTATAGTTTACATGTCTAGATTCCTTAGTGAGTATATTTTCTGTAGAAATAAGTGAGAACACGTTATAAAAATCATATGATGAGAAAATTGATTTTTTGTGAATAAAGGTCAAAATCGTTAGGCAGTGAAATATGAGAGACTTTAATGAATAAACTGTACTAATTGGCTGAACAAAAAATTTTGAAAATTTTATGGTAAGAAAAAAAATATGAGTCTAGTTTCAGGGAAAATTTATGGATCTAAATTTTGAGTTTCATAACTCGAGTTATAATTAAATTAGTGATTGTTGCGCAGGTGCACAACTAATATGTTAAGTCAAGTAACGCCTCATGCTCGACTCTGGTAATAGTCTCGGGTAAGGGGTGTTACATTTATTGGTATCAGAGTAGGTTAGTCGGTTCTCGGAACATTCGGTGTGAATAAGAGTCTAGCTATACATGCCATACTTATATTTTGATAGTGTGATGACTCTTGACGATTTTAAAATGTTTTCTTTTATAGTTATGAATCTCGAAGAGCTGGTGCAGATGATGTAGAGAGTAATGCGCCCGCTCCTGTAGAAAGGATGGTGCCACCCGATAGTGGTGAAAGGCCCGTATCAGTTAGTCAGGGGGGAGGGGCTCGAGAAGCCTTCTTCCAAGCTATGAATGATTGGTTTTTCCAGTTTGTTCGTATGAATCCGACTGTTAGACCTCCACCCCCTCATGATTCTCAGGTTCCCCATATAGCTTCCTTGGATGTAGGTATAGTTATAAGAGAAAGACCACCAGTTGATAAGATCAGAAAACAAGGGCTAAAGAGTTTCGGGCTACTAAAGATGATGATGTAGAGAAAGCTGAATTTTGGCTTGAGAATACTATCAGAGTTATTGATGAATTATCCTATACACCTGAAGAATGCATGAAGTGTGTTGTCTCACTTCTCAGAGACTCAACCTATCATTGGTGGAAGACTCTTGTGTCAGTGGTACTGAGTGAGAGGATTACTTGGGATTTCTTTCAAGAGGAGTTCCATAAAAAGTATATCAGTCAGAGGTTTATAGATCAAAAAAGAAAAGAGTTTCTTGAGTTAAAATAAGGTAAGATGACTGTAACCGAGTATGAACATGAATTTGTCAGACTTAGTAAATATGCTCGGGAGTTTGTATCCACCGAAGCTAATATGTGCAAGAGATTTGAAGATGGGCTCAATGATGATATCCGACTATCAGTGGGAATTTTCGAAATTAGAGAAATTGTTGTTCTGGTTGAAAGAGCCTGTAAGGCAGAAGATTTGTTAAAAGAAAAAGAAAAGGGAAAAGCTGAAATTGAAGTGCAAGACACGAAGAAAAGGAAAATGAGCAGATCATTTCAATCTACATCCAAGAGGCCTAGAGAGTTCTCTAGTGGATCAAATTTTTCAGCCAGGTATTCTAGCCGAAACAGAGGTAGAAGATTTGAGGGTCCTAGAGCTCAGACTACTACAGTCGCAAGTACGGGTAGTACTTGACCACCTAGGCCAGAATGTGCTAAATGCGATAGACATCATCCTGGAGAGTGTAGAGCAAATGAAAATGCTTGATTTAGATGTGGTGCACCAAATCACTTTATTCGGGATTGTCCCGAAACAGTTAAAAAAGAAGTAATACCGAGTGTGAGATCTAGAAATGCTTCTACTAGAGGTAGACCATAGAAGAATTCGAGAGTTGGAGAAAGTAAAAGGGGTATGTCTAGAGACTCAGCAGTTAGACCAGATGTTAGAGCACTCGCAAGGACATACGCTATCTGTGCTCGTGAAGAGGCATCCTCCTCTGATGTGATTATGGGTACATTTTCTCTCTATAATTCTAATGTTATTGCTTTGATTGATCCGGGTTCGACCCATTCCTATATTTGTATGAGATTGATGCCTAGTATGAACATGCCTATAGAATCTATTGAATTTGTAATTAAAGTATCAAATCCATTAGGCCAATATGTGTTAGTAGACAAAGTATGTAAAAGTTGCCCTTTGATGATTAGAGGTCACTGTTTTCTGGCCGGTCTCATGCTATTGCCATTTGATGAGTTTGATGTGATTCGTAGTATGGATTGGTTGACTTCCCATGATGTGATAGTGAATTGCGGAAAGAAATACATTGAGTTGAAATGTGAAAATGGTGATATTATCCGGGTTGATTCAGATGAGTTATATGGTTCTCTCGCTATGATTTCTGTTATGTCTATTATGTCTGCTCAGAAATGTATTGAACACTAGAGATCCAGAGTTGAAAATTGAATCAGTGCCAGTGGTAAGTGATTATTTAGATGTGTTTCCGGAAGAATTTCCAGGTTTGCCTCCTAATAGAGAAGTTGAATTTGGTATTGAGTTGATTCCAAGTACAACTCCTATTTCTATTGCTCATTATAGAATGGATCGTTGGAATTGAAAGAATTGAAAGCTCAGTTGCAGGAATTAACTGATAAAGGTTTTGCAAGGCCTAGTTGTTCTCCATGGGGTGCACCAGTGCTTTTTGTGAAAAAGAAAGATGGTTCGATAAGATTATGCATAGATTATCGGTAGCTTAATAAGTTAACTATAAAGAAAAAATATCCACTACCTAGAATTGATGATCTGTTTGACCAATTGAAGGGAGCTACTGTGTTTTCCAAAATAGATTTAAGATCCGATTATTATCAGTTGAGGGTTAAAGAGTCAGATGTTCCGAAGACTGCTTTTCAGACTAGGTATGGTCACTATGAGTTTCTTGTGATGCCATTTGGCTTGACTAATGCTCCTGTTGTTTTCATGGACTTAATGAACCGAATTTTCGGACCTTACTTGGATAAATTTGTAATTGTGTTCATTGATGATATTCTAATTTATTCTAGTGATGAGATTGAACATGCCAAGCTTTTGAGAACCGTTTTACAGATTTTGAGAGATAATAAGCTTTATGCCAAGTTTAGTAAAAGTGAGTTTTGGCTTCGGGAAGTTGGATTCCTTGGACACATTGTCTTAGGTGATGGTATTAAAGTTGATCCGAGTAAAATTTCAACAATTGTTAATAGGAAACCTCCTAGAAATGTATCAGAGGTTAGAAGCTTTCTTGGATTAGCTGGTTATTACAGACAATTTGTAAAGGGATTTTCCATGATAGCTACCCCGTTGACAAGGCTGTTGCAGAAAGATGTCAAGTTTGAATGGACTGAAAAGTGTCAGTAGAGTTTTGACAAGTTAAAGGCATTGTTGACTGAAGCTCCTATTTTAGTAGAACCAGAACCGGGTAAAGAATTTGTGATTTACAGTGATGCATCCTTAAATGGTTTGGGTTGTGTACTTATGCAAGAAGATAAAGTCATCGCATATGATTCCAGACAGTTAAAGCCACATGTGAAAAACTATCCGACGCACGACTTAGAGCTGGCTGCCATTGTATTTGCTTTGAAGATCTAGAGACATTAGTTGTACGGTGAGAAGTGCCAAATATTTACTGACCATAAAAGCTTGAAGTACTTGATGACTCAGAAAGATTTGAACTTGAGGCAAAGAAGATGGCTAGAGTTGATTAAAGATTATGAGTTAGTGATCGATTACCACCCGGGTAAGGCAAATGTTGTTGCTGATGCCTTAAGTAGAAAAAAATTATTTGCATTGAGAGCTTTGAATACCAGTTTGGCTTTTTCAGATGATGGTTCCATTTTATCTGGGTTGATTGCTAAACCGATGATTCTCGAAGAAATCTATGAAGCTTAGAAAAATGACAGTGAGTTGCAAGCTAAAAGAGCTCAATGCGAGTCGGTGTAGAGTCTGATTTTCATATCGGTTCTGATGGTTGTTTGATGCTCAGAGAAAGAGTATGTGTACCAAGGAATGATGAGCTAATGAATCAGCTCATTTTATCCCGGTCCGTATGGATTATTCACTTGACAAGTTGGCTGAATTGTATGTTTCAGAGATAGTCACACTACATGGGGTACCGTTATCGATTATCTTAGACAGAGATCCGAGATTTACTTCACAGTTTTGGAGGAAATTGCAGGAAGCTTTGGGTACAAAGTTGAGTTTTAGTACAACTTTCCATCCTCAGACCGATGGTCAGTCAGAGAGAGTTATTCAAATACTTGAAGATATGCTCAAATGTTGTGTTTTAGAATTTCAAGGTAGTTGGGAGAAATATTTGCCGTTGGTAGAGTTTGCCTATAATAATAGTTATCAGTCGAGTTTGAGGATGGCTCCTTATGAAGCTTTGTATGGACGTAAGTGTCGTACGCCTTTGTATTAGATAGAGCTTAAGGAAAATTAGATTTACGGGGTTGATTTAGTTAAAGAAACGGAAGAGAAAGTAAAAGTTATCAGAGATTATTTAAAACCAGCTTCAGACAGACAGAAGTCTTATGCAGATTTAAAAAGAAAACAGATCGAGTATCAAGTTGGTGACAAAGTGTTTTTGAAAGTATCCCCGTGGAAAAAAATTTAGATTTGGTAAGAAAGTCAAACTAAGTCAACGTTTCATTGGACCGTTCAAGGTGACTGAAAGAATTGGGCCCTTAGCATATCGGTTAACTTTGCCAACTGAGTTAGAGAAGATTCATAATGTATTCCAAGTGTCTATGTTATGTCGTTACCGTTACGATCTTTCACATGTGATCTCACCGACAGAGGTTGAGATTCAGCCAGACATGACTTACGTTGAAGAACCGGTAAAAATTCTAGATAGAGAGATCAAGCAACTAAGGAACAAGAGTATTGCACTTGTGAAAGTGTTATGAAATAGGCATGTGGTTGATGAGGCTACATGGGAGGCCGAAGAGGAAATGCGAAAATAGTACCCAAATCTCTCCACAGGTACAATTTTCAGGGACGAAAATCCCTAAAGGGGGAGAAATGTAACATCTCGATTTTGGGCCTAGTCAGAACAGTAGTTTCGGGACCACAAATCTGATGAGGAAAATTTTATTTTTACTATATTTTTATGGCCTACAATTTCACGGAATGATTTCGTGAAAATTTCGTTAAAAAATTTCGACGTTTGGGCACTCAATTTAGTCAAAAGGACTAAATTGTAAAAAAGTGCAAAAGTTGAGTTCTACATGTTAGAGGTGTCCAAATGTTATGAAATTTTAAATTGGAGATCTTTATATGGTAATTAGACCATTGGTTAAGTTATGGACAAAAATGGACATGAGATAAGTGAAATAGGAAATTTTTAATTTAGGGGCATTTTGGTAATTTGGTAATTAAAATGAATTAAAAAGGGAAAAAGATGGCAAATTATGCTCATCTTCTTCATTTGGCCAAAAATAGCAAGGGGAAGCCATATTTAGGGTTTTCAAGCTTCCAAGCTCCATAGTAAGTGATCCTAAGCCCCGTTTTTAATGTTCTTTACGTTTTTGAAGCCCCGGTAACTTGATGTAGCTTATTCTAGCAATAATTTGACCTAGGGTTCCTATTTGGAAAAATACCCATAGGTGAAATTTGTTTATTTTGATGTTTTATGGTATAATATGAAGTCTTAAATTATGTTAAACGAATTGTGCTAAGTGATTTTTAGTAAAAACGAGTAAAACGACATAATCGGTAAAAATACCTAATGTTCATAAGTAAGTGTTAGAGTGGGAGTTTGATGTTACCATAGAAGGGGAAAATGTTTAGCATGTTATAAAACATAAGAATATGGGATGAAGTTTAATTTCTGAGCTTTGGGGCAAAAGTGTAAATATGTAAAAGTTTAGGGGTAAAATTGTAATTTTGTCGAAGTTAAAGTCGAGGACTGTTTTAATAAATGTGAGTATTGAATAAACTAAATTTTCTATTATAGATCAAGAATAACGAAATCCGGGGTTAGACCGAGGAAAGAAAAAGGTTGAAGACTAAGTTGATAGATTTGGCCATATTTTGTACCAAGGTAAGTTTACGGTAAATAAATCCAATATTTTAATAATTATTATTAATTTTGATATTTTCCAGCAATTATGTATTTATTTTATGAAATTATTTAATGTTGACTCAAGTATGAGATGATAGAGAATTAGTATTAAAAAGTCCCGTTGAATCATTAGGAATGTATCGGATACAAATGTCATGACATTTGGGTGATGAGATCCCATGTAAGACCATGTCTGGGACATGGCATTGGCATCATTGAGATTATGAGAGGTCCCATGTAAGACCATGTTTGGGATATGGCGTTGGCACCGAGATGAGAGGTCCCTCGTAAGACCATGTCTGGGACATGGCATGGGCACAGATATGAGAACTCCCATGTAAGACCATATCTGGGATATGACATTGGCAGTACAAGAAACATCTCATGTAAGACCATGTCTAGGACATGGCTTTCGCATGTTATTATCATAAAAGAGACCCAAGTATCCTTATTAGTCCAATATGGCTCAACGGGATAGTAAACAAATTATGTTCCATTAAATTTCAGGTAAAAGCATAAATAGCAAATTCAGGTGAGTTATAAGAGTTGACAACATATTATGTTATCAATTGAGAACCAACATTTCAGTAACAGAAGAGTAAGTTATAATCATGATTTATCTAAGTAAACAAGTAAGTGAACGAGTAAGAGATTAAGTAAAGAGGAAATTAGAGATCATGACACTTTAGTATAATTATTTGTGTTAAATGTTGTTATTTATTTTCTTGTAAACTTACTAAGATTTAGGCTTACTTCCTTTATTTTCCTTCTTTTATAGTATTATAAGCAAAATCGAAAATCTTAAAGACGTCAGAGAGCGCTCACACTATCAACAACAACAACTCGGTATTTTATGATGATCAATGTTTGAGCTATGGCATGTATAGAGACTTAGTCGTTTTGAATGTATGTCCTTATGATATTGCTAAAGGATGATGTGTAAATATGTGATAACGTTTAGCTATTAAAATGGCTAAGTAAGAATATGTTTGGTATTATGAATGCCTAATTAGCTAGGATATTTACTATAAATTTGTACCATTCTTTACTTGTTAAATATAGTTTCTTTTCAATTTATGACAGTATTTTATAATGATCAATGTTTGAGCTATGGCATGTATAGAGACTTAGTCATTTTGAATGTATGTCCTTATGATATTGCTAAAGGATGATGTGTAAATATGTGATAATGTTTAGCTATTAAAATGGCTAAGTAAGAATATGTTTGGTATTATTAATGCCTGGGTGATAGTTTATACCTAGAAATTATGAATGAGTAGAAATTTGCAATGAAACAGTTTTGGGACAGCAGTAGTTACGTGACTTTGAAAAATCACCAAGGATAGCATAAAATGAATTAGAGAGTGAAAAATATATAGAATTAAATCTTATCAAGTCTATTTTTATATAAAAATAACGGTGTGGGTAAAGGAATTTTATATTCTGAGATATTTGAATTTTGGTTAGACTGGGTTAGAATAGTTTTTGGAGTCCCCTGTTTTGAATTTAGAAAATTATTAAAAATTGTACAAAAATAATTATGAGTTATAATTTACATGTATAGATTCCTTAGTGAGTCTATTTTCTGTAGAAATAAGTGAGAACACCATATAAAAATCATATGATGTGAAAATTGATTTTTAGTGAATGAAGGTCAAAGCCTTTAGGTAGTGAAGCAGGGGAGAATTTAATGAATAAAGTGTACTAATTGGCTGAACCAAAAAGTCTGAAAATTTTATTGTAAGAAAAAAATATGAGTCTAGTTTCAGGGAAAATTTACAGATCTAAATTTTGAGTTTCGTCACTCGAGTTATAATTAAATTAGTGATTGCTGCGTAGGTGCACAGCATTATGGTGAACAGTGAAATAAATTTTAAAAGCAAATTTTTATGCCCTAAACTAATAAGTTAAGTCAAGTAACGCCTCATGCTCGACTCCGGCAATGGTCTCGGGTAAGGGGTGTTACATGCTTCATACCTTTCTAGAATTTCACATTGTAATCAATCAAAACCCTTACCGGTTCATCCCTTTACATGCCCATTGAACCACTTAGAATAATATCGGATACACGGGAAGCTCACACAAACTGTGCTAACACATGGTTGAAACCATTCCTTTCATTTTCCTTTATGAAAATTCTCATACGAGCCATAAATAGGCATGCTCACACAACTTGACGGTCGTAACGTAGCTGCACGATGCCGCTCACACAAGTTGACGAGTATCCGTAACAAATGCCAGAACTCAGCCATCGGTAGGACGTTCAGGACCAGCACCCGAAACATGGTCACCCTAATGACATGTCATTTGTATCCTATATATTCATAAGGCTCAAACGGGGCTTGATAGTCGTCGAACGTCGTTGGATTTCCATCGTCTCTTTACTTGATAAATTGTATAATAACATATATATATTGATTCATTAACAATAGAACCACACATTAAACGTTCAATTTAATCAACGTTTAATTCATACGAACTTACCTGACTAAATTGTAGAAATGTCAAAGTATAGGGGATTTTTTGTAATTTTCCAATCTCCTTGATTTTCCACTCGATCTTGATCTAAATTAATAATTTTATTCAATTTATTAATTTAGATAGTAAAACAATTTATTTTATGCAATTTAGTCATTTTTAACATTTTTATAAAATTGCCCCTAACATTTTACTTTTATTCAATTTAGTCTTCGAGCATAAAACATGCAATTTAACCAATTTTATTGCAAATTCATATCAACCGAATATTCATGGAACCCAATATAGCCTACATTTTTAATAATTTCACATCAAATCCTTGTATTTTTACTATTTTAATAATTTAGTCCTTAATCGATAAATTCATCAAAATTACTTAACAAAATACTTTTAAATATCAACCAACATTTGAATTTCATCATTTAACATCTAAAAGCACAAATATTTATCAATGGAAACATTCAATATCTTTAACAGTTTCAAAATTGAAGGTACGGGCTAGCTGGACCTAATTGCAACGATCTCAAAAACATAAAAATTATTAAAAATGGGGCTAAAACGGACTTAAATGCATACATGGATACTTGGTCGAAGCTTCAAGGTCTAAAACTGGTTTTCTTCTTTCTCAATTTCGGCAAAACATTAAAAGGAGAAAGATGAAATCTTTATTTTATTTTATTACCTTTGAATTTGTTTTATTATAATTAATAAAACATATATATTCATAATAAAACAAAGTCAACCATCCATTCATTTATAATATGGTATATTTACCATATTAGTCCATGAATTTAATTTTCATAGCTATTAAACATCTTTAGTTAGTAGAATTCAATTTTTACACTTTTTATGATTTAGTCCTTTTTACTTAATTAACTATCCGAACATTAAAATTTCTTAATGAAAATTTAATACAACCTTAATAACACTCCATAAATATTTTTAAAAATATTTACAGCTTGTTTTATAGAAATGAGGTCCCAATACCTCTTTTTCTAAAACCGCTTGACTTTAGGGTCTTACCACTTGAACTTAATAAATCATTTATATAACATAAATTACCAAATCAAAAACCTTTTTAAAACTATATTTGATTTGTAAATATTAAATAATAATATTTACAAACTTACTTGTTAGATTTGTAGCCTCGAAACCATTATTTTCGACACCACTGAAAAACGGGCTGTTACATGTTCACTTGTAATGTTCTATGACATGATAAGAAAATTTCAAATTATTTTTATATGAACTCACTAACCTTGTGAGACTTGTGATATCTATAGTTTAATAATGAACTCTTGACCTTGTTATGGCATTTAGTTGAGAAGTATTTAAGTTCCAACGATTACAGTAAGTTAAAGTTTATATTTAATGCAAACTTACTAAGCTTTACATAAACTTACCTCGATTTTTTTCTTCCTTATAGATCATCAAATTCGAGCTATCGATTGATTTGGTTTTGGAGATGACACTATCTGACAACTTATTCAGTAACTAATTATCCACTTTGGTCCGATTATAAGTGGTATGTAAATAGGGCTTTGGTATATGTATGCGATGATCATTTGGTTATGTTTGTGCCATTTGAAATATGTAATATATGTGTTTTTATGTAAATCCTTAATGGTGTTTTGGTTGGTTTGGAATTTGATAGCATAAAAGTGTTTGAAATGTAATGCCTTGTTGGATTGTTAAATTGGTACGTACATGACAGGTTAATTGATGATATTCAAGTAATGATTTTGGCATCTGGTAAATGTATAAGCATGGAAAGATAATTTGTTTAGGCTTAAATGGTTGATGTTTATGCCTGAATTTTGGTGCCAATGAAGGCATATTGGTTTGAATGGTTGATTGTGAAATGGTATATTTTGACATGTTTTTGCACAATTTGAATAGGTTTGAATGTTGAATAATGCATGGCTTGGAACCTAAGTTTTGGTATGTGAATTGGCTTATGTTTGAAGGTGAATTTAGGTACACACTATCTGTGACACGGTTTACAACACGGTCGTGTGCTCCACACGGTTGTGTTATACAACAGTGTGGTCTGTTTGATTTTGGTGCAGGTTTTTCCCACACAGTCATAGGTTGTTACATGGCTTGACGACACGGTAGTGTGACCCTATTTTCTAATTGTACATGGTTTGGCCACATGGCATGTCCTTGAGCCACATGGCTGTGTGACACCTATTTTCATTTTTTTCTACATATTTTTATTTTGTTTCAAATTAGTCCCTAATTGTTTCCAAATTGATTTTTAGGTTCCGTACCCTTGATTTAAAACTCATTTTTGTATAAATGTATGAATGATGATTGGCTACAAATAAATAATATCTAAATTTATTTTTAATTGGTTTATATGATGTATTGAGATTTGTTATGTACCGTAATACTTTGTATCCTTAATTCGGCAATAAAGACGGGCTAGGGATGTTACAAACGGGAAAGGAATCATTGCCTATAAGGCAATTGAGGTGGACGGGTAAGGGGGGTTTGACCAAAATTTTTAATGCTAAGAAATGTATAAAAAATAAGTAGGTAAGGGAATTAAACCTAAGATCTATAGGAATTTAATTAAGCTCCTTACCACTTGACCACACACTAGCTTGTTAAATAAATTTATGAATTAATAAATAAAAATATCGGATGTGACATGCTCTCTCGGTGGAAGTGGGATGTCTCTAGGGTGTTGTGCTCTTCTTGTGTGTGTGATGATAAGTTCTGGTTCTAGCTCAAACGGTAAGACGCCATAACCGATTCGAGTCATACAATGTTTCCTAGAAGCACAAGAAATAGAAGAAAATTAAATAACTTGGAAAAAAATTAAAACAAACACAAAATAAGGTTGTATCTATCAATCCTACCTTGGCTACTTATCTCTACCTAAAACTGTAGACTAAAATTTACTCAAATTTACACCGTCTTCCCCTACAACAGTGCCAACAATTTGACACAGGTTGCGCATGGGTGTAAAAACAAAAAATTTATGAAATCATTTAAAGAGTGGGTTTTAAATGCAAAAGTACAGTGTCAGTTATAATAGTTATAGTTTTCAAGGGGTTGAACAAAGGAAGAGGTGATCGAGCAATACTAGCATACACAATAGAGTTTGAGTGGCTACTAATATGATTTTATAGTACGCCAAGTCATAAGAAGATGAGTTTGTAAGAAAATTAAATATTCTACTATAATGACTAAATTTCAAGAAATGTAAAACTACAAAACTATCCAAAAAATAACTTAGGGGGGTTGGTTGACTTCGATGTGGTTCACAAAATCTCAGACTAGGGACATAAATCGAGTAAATTACCAAGTGGCTCCATTTTATCATCCGATCTCACCGGAACGGGTGCGTGACAAGATTACCTTCTGGTGTCACTTTACGTTGATATTCCTTTAGGGGTGTCACTACCTAAGTTCTTAATTCTATTAAAATTAGCCCATTTTGTTACAATTTAGTCCTTTGTCTAAGTGGTTTTAGTTTACCTACAATCCATCAACCAACATCGTTAAAGGTTTAGTTACACATGCTCAAAGTAAAGAAAATAGGCATAACAATGGAAAACAAGGTAGCCATGAAATAAAACTTGAGATTTTTATGCAAGAAAATATAAATAGCATGAAACCAAAAGCATTCAACAAGAAAATATAAAGTAAGAAACATAAAAGGAACAAGCTATAACAGGTTTAAAGTAAAATAAAATTAAATAAATTAAATTAAAGCTTAAAGAGTCTTGAAAGCAAGGTACATGGATTGGAAATGTAAATAAGCCTTAGCTACAATAATAACTAACTTAACTAACACTAAGAACAACAAGAAAAATAAGTAAATGCAAAAAAGAAACTTTAATCTGAGGTAGAAGAAGAGAAAAATAAAAACCCTAGAAAAGTACACAGAAAAACTAAAGAAAACCTAGAGAAAACTAAACCTACAACTAAGCTAATGTGTGTCTCCCTCCTCCTTTGCAAATTTTGGCTATTTTTAAATGTATTATGATGACTTCTCGCTTCTAAAAATGCCCCTACATGAGCTTTGTGTAATTGGTGGGCCGAGTAGAAAAAGACTACCCATTTTTTCTAAGTTTATCCCCTTAAGGAAGGTGATATCGATACCATGAAGAGGATATCACGATATCTTAGGCAGTATTAAAACTTGGGGTCTTCCTTGAGAGTTGGATATCCTAATACCCAAAGAGGATATCATGGTACCACTGAATGGCGTCTTGACTCTTCTATACTATTGGAGGTATCGCGATTCCAAGGGTTGGATAGCACAATACCCTTGCGCTTGATGCCATTCTAGCTTACTTTTAACCTCCAAGATGTCCCTACATCATTGAAACACACATTAGGCCTCCTAATGGCACTCTTGGTCCATTTGGGTCGTAAAATAGACAAAAATGAGATATTTTCACTTAGTAACCTAAAAGCTATGCTAAAAACTTTATGTTGCTTGAGAAAAGCTCCTTAAGGGCATCAGAAAAGCCTTATTTGCCACATCAATTTGTGGAAGATCATCTATGTGGTGTGAACTATCAGGAATATCTCATAAGCTATGAATCTGAATGTCTGTCTCTATGGTATGCTCTGGAATAAGAGTTGAATAAAGTCGTAAGGGTTCTGTGAAAATGAAATGTATATCTGTATGTTGAGAAGGGTACCGATCATAATGAAATGTAATGTAAAGTAAGAGGTACTGCATCTTCTTCCAAAATTATATTGAATCTGAGTAAATGCTATTTTGAATTACGAGATTCTGATATAGCATGATATGGAGTTCATCTGGATGTTATACACATTGAAATATTAGTATGGACATGCATACAAAATTGGATCAAGGTATATCTGAGTGTGAACCAATAGTATGAAATTCTGTACAAGTATCTACCATATATATGTATCTCCCAAGATAATGTTAGTGAGCAATTGTTTGAAATAAAAGTATGGATTGTTGGAAATAGTTTCTAAGGGTATGTTTTGTTAAGTAAGTATTTTGGGACAAGAGATTTATGTAATGATTGGAAGAATTCCTCATTTAAGAAGATATGGAATATTAAGTTTGATAAGGGCATGATAACTGGTGTATAAATGAATTATAACATAGTGATGGTATTAGCTGAAGTAAATGGTAGAGAATATGGTTAACTCTAACAACTTATACAAGACTACAAAGTATCCATAAAGGTATGGTTATATTGAGTTCACTAAGTACTCGTGTACTTACAAGGTTTGTTATTGCTTTTCAAGTATGTTGAGAAAAGGCTTGGCTTGGAGGGATAGTGCCAGGAGTATGCCAAGTTGGCGGCGGAGTGGGCTATTTTGCATATTTTGGATTTGTGATGCAGTCTTGATTACATCTTTTGAGTCTGTCTTAAAATAATTTCTAACTTGTAAAGACCTGTATCAAATCTGATGTAATAAGTTATTTATCATATATTTTATTTTAAATTTTTGAATACTAAGTTTTTTTTGGAACTACAAATAATAGTTTTAAAATAAATGGGAAATTGTTAACTATTTTTGTTGTATGGGTTAGTAATACTCGAGATCTGGACTCGATGAATCAAGTCAGGTTTAGGGCGTTACAAGTTGGTATTTGAGCCCAGTTCAATCAGTAATACGTCGAACCTGGCTTAGCCTCTTAGGTATGTGAAATTTAGTAAACTGCTTCTAAGATATGTAAGATAAATAGAAATAAGGAAGTAAATTCATTGATAAAGATGAAGCACATTGTTGATTAACAAAAAATGAAGTATAAGAATAAATACAGAACAATTCAATTTACTCCCTCATTAGGCTGAACAATGGGTCCAATTGAGGCCTTATTACTCTAGGAAGGATCATCAGGATTTTGGTCCTCATTGGCTGAACCCTCTTCATTGTCTATAGCATTGGGTGTACTGGGGATGAGGAAGCCATCAGACTGATTCCATTCTCTTTGAAAGGCTACCCACACTTCACCCTCAAGATAGTAAATATCAAAGTTAAGTGAATCACTTGGGTGTGTAGAATCAGATTTGATCTCCATTCTAGTAATGCATTAATAAGATTCTATTGGGTATCCTCTAGAAACTTTCTAAAAGTTTCTTCATGGGATTGGCGAAGACATTCTAATTCTGCCTTGTGACTTTCCTCCTAGACTTTGAGTTTTTCATTCAAAATGGACTTTTCATCTTTCATCTGATTGATCTCCTCTTTTAATTGTTCATTCTCCATCTCTGCATCTTTGAATTTAGCCTTCACATTTACAAATTTGGTAACCAGCCTTCCAATTAATTTGGTAGATTCATGATATTTTTGGTGAAGTTTAGATAAGGAATCTTCACCAGTTTTCACTGCC
The DNA here is from genome assembly GCF_007990345.1 of Gossypium hirsutum. Taxonomy (NCBI): domain Eukaryota; kingdom Viridiplantae; phylum Streptophyta; class Magnoliopsida; order Malvales; family Malvaceae; genus Gossypium; species Gossypium hirsutum. Next base: position 30,384,371 of record NC_053444.1, read on the forward strand.
TTCTCTAAATCTGCCATCTTGATGTTATAACACTTATCAGTGTCCTTAAAAGCCCCGCTCCAAAGGTTATGATCTATAGATAAGGCTTGTGAAAGAATTGGACGAAAGGTAGGAAGAAAAAGCCTCCCTTAACTATTAAGGAATTAAACCTTATTATTGCTGAAAAATAGAGCCAAGAGAAATAGACGATGGGATTGAATAAAAAAGATCTCGCTAAGGAAAAATCCTTTCCATTTCATTAGAAGGAGTATTATGAGGCAGAGTATAAGGAGAATCAATGGACTGAATTAAAGGTAGTGGCTCAATGGGATTCTTGAAAAAGGAAGATCAAACGTTTATATTGGAGATCCTGATTGATGGGTGGATTCTTTTAGTAATAATGGAATGTCAGCTAGAGCATGAACTGATGGGAGATTTGTAGCTGTAGTGGCAGACTCCTTGCTTGGTTTATACTGTTTTAGAGGAGGACATTCACTACTCTCAATTTCTTGAGAAATTTCCTTCACTCTCGCCCTTTTCTTAGTTTTCATTACAGAAGTTTTTCTCGATGGAACAACAGTAGTCTTCTCCTTAGTTCGGGCCTCATTAAGTATTAAAGTGATATCCATGTCTTGAGTTGAATCAGGAGAGGTATGTGAATGAAAGCAATACCCTGCACCAGCAATAGGAGGATTAGCTTATTTTGGTTAAGAGGTATAAGCTGTAACAAGATTAGTAATAAGATTCCAATTTTGTGTGGAAAGACCACAGATGCTATAAAAATAAAAAGGTGGCTCTCTATTGTGGCCTAATAAAATGTGTGTTAAGTCACCATCTGAATTATACGACCAAGCTTCAAAAGAAAACGACATTGTAAAACCATCAACCGGTTGATGGAATCATTTGATTAATAACCATTTGGGCTTAAGTCTTGTAGACAGTTTTGGAATACGTTTCTAACTGAAATGAGTTCTACCAAATTAAGTATGTACCCCTACTTAACCGTTTATGTTGTATCTTAGTAAGCTGAGAATCCACTAGTTGCTATTGCACGCAGGTATTCTTCTTGGGAAGGGACCACCTTGTTTGAAAAACAAAACTAGACTAAAGTTTACAAATGACTCTTACATACTTGTCTTTCCCTTGATGAAGGTTTGATATCCTATTTTCGATGATAGGCTCACGCCTTGAGTGTGCACTAAAGTGAGCATTGCCAACAGAAATACCTTGTCTGATCACCTTCAACTGATAGAATTTCTGGAAAGCCCCCAGCAATGGTGGTTCATTATGCATACAAAAGTCGATATAGTAAGCTACTCGTGCCCACCAGGATAAAGTCGATAACTACCCTAGTGCAATGCCATATTCATTCAAAACAAAACAAAAGAAAGGTTTGAGTGGAAAATGGAAATCGGTTTCCAACAGAATTAGGGGTAAAACGAAACCTATAGCGTTATTGCTTAAAGGACATTGTTCCGGTCGTTGGAAGGTATAAGTAAATTTTGGGTTTTGTATACCCCGTATTCCTAAAAATTGATTCATCTTATCCTAGGTGGTGCTATAATTGATTGACTCAGACACTACCCTCGGTGGAATATTTTTTGACCTTAGGGCCCAAATGGAATAAGACTTGTTGAAGTGAAGTTTTGTTTGGTATGGCTTCGTCCCCTTCCTCTTGTTGTTGTTCGAGTAATTTTATGGGATATTAATGTAATAAAAGAAAATTAAAGAAAGAAAAAGCATTACCTTTGATGAAAATCTGAAGCGGAAGATGAATAATGCAGTAAGGTTAAGTAAAGGAAAAGTTAGAATTTCGATTGATTTTGCAAAAGTGATTGAATAAGTGTTGTGTACCTATTTTATAGAAAGAAACTTGTGTAAGAAGTTTATTTCGTGGAAACTAGTCAGGTTATCCAATAAAATTTCAGCATCGATCATAAAGGGGAAGTATGTAACGTTTAAATTTAGACGGGTAATCGCGAAATCCAAAATTCTCCCAACTTTTGGTACGCACCTGGCATGGTCAGTTAGTTACCAGTTATGTTTGAATTCATCAAAGTAATAAATTTCGAAGAAGAAATTTTATTAAAGAGAGGAGAGTTGTAACACCCCAGATCTGGCGTGTCCAAAGTTTCATCGTATAGTAGTAAATAGTCTGTCTAGCATACTCTTATTCGCCCAAAAGATTTTTTTGGCATATACGTGCGGGCGTGTAATACCGCCACAAAAATAAGTAAGAATTTGATTTTCTAATATTCTACCATGTATTAAGGAGACATTTGTGTTAAGGGAAAAATGGGATGAGTATTCGCCAAAGGTATAGTACACCTACTTTGTATGAAATACTGTGCTAGTTAGACTTTAAGTAATTTGATTTGAAACCAACTGTATAGTTTATCTTGATAAATTTGATGAAGGGAAATTATTTATATTTTTCTCCAAAATTGTAGGTAAAATAGAAGGCAAATTCTGATATGTACGACACTTGTTAAATTCTACTAAGTAAGACGAATCATATTTATATGTAAGAGTGTGTTATGAAAGGGTGGTTCTACCTTCTTCTTCCTCTTCCTTAAGAGGTATCTACTCAAACCTTCCTTAAATCTGAATGTATCCTACATCGATGATCTAGAGGCTAAGGTTCTTTTATGATCAGTAGTTAATTTGCATCAAGGTAAGTATTTCAGCTCTTCATGTTATGTTTTGACTGAGTAAATCTGTATTTGGGAACTAAATAGACAGAATGTGAGTATAAGGTTTCTATAAGGGATTATCAATGATTGAAATGGTAAGCAGTTTGTATGTATAAGAGTAGTAATGGTGAAATTATGTTTTTCAAGTAGTGATTGCTGCTGGTTCAAGAGGGATATTTGGATCATGAGTTTGAACTGTAGTAAGAGAGAATCATGTAAGTTCTATGCTGACTCCTACATGTATACTATTCATATCGAGAGATACCTGTGGGAAATTGATTAAACTATGAATGTGATAATTTCAAGTATGTGCTGATTGGTGTATGAATAATGAAATGTTGAAGTATGGTTGTATATATATGTTTAGAATGCATGTTGTGAGATGTATGTTCTATTGGGTGTATGTTAACGAATTAAAATGTTAGGCTTAGAGTGTGTTAGTGCATGAAGAGTCTGTGTCTAGTCACTACGGTGTTGTCTGATGGAGTTCGTCAGGACTGAAAACATGAATTCTGATATTGGCTCTAAAGGGAAAGTCAAGGGCCACGGGACCATCTGAAAATGAACTAAGGAATGGTGATTACCCAGTGGTGTTCTCTGCATGTCCCAGAACGATGATGGCCAAACATCATGTAATGTGAGTTTAGGCAAATCCATATCATAAACATGACAACTAAGAATAGCCTCTATGACAAACTCTTAATGAATAGTCTTTGTGGCGTACTCTAAAAGAATAGCATTTGTGGCAAACTCTGAAAGAATAGCGTTTATGACGAACTCTGAAAGAATAGACTTTTATGGCAAACCCCGAAAGAGTAGATTTTACGGCAAACTTTGAAAGAATAACCTTTGTTGCGAACTCTAAAAGGGATGCCTTTGTGACAAATTTTGAATGGATCGCTTTAGTGGCGTACTCTATTTGATTGTCTATATGGTGTGTTATGCTAAGTCTATGTGGCATGAATTGTCAAGAATATCTGGTAAGCTATGAATCTGTATGTCTATCTCTATGGTAAGAATGAGTAAATTATAGTAGTTTTGTAATAAGTATGACCAAGATAAGGTATTGGTATGCTCTGGAATAAGAGTTGAATAAAGTCATAAGGGTTTAGTGAAAAAGAAATGTATATCTATATGTTGATAAGGGTATTCGTTATAATGAAATGTAAATATGGAAAGTAAGAGGTATTGTATATTCTTCCATAATTATTTTGAATCTGAGTAAATGTTATTTTGAATTACAAGATTCTGATATAGCATGATATGGAGTTCATCTGGATGTTATACACACAGTGAAATATCAGTATGGATATGCATACAAAACTAGATTAAGGTATTTTTGAGTGTGAACCAATAGTATGAAATTCTATGTAACTATCTACCATATATATGTATCCGCCCAAGATAATGTAAGTGCGCAATTGTTTGAAATAAAAGTATGGATTGTTGGAAATGGTTTCTAAAGGTAGGTTCTGTTAAGTAAGTATTATTGGACAAGAGATTTATGTAATGATTGTAAGGATTCCTCAGTTAAGAAGATATGGAAGCTTAAGTTTGATAAGGGCATGATAATTGACGTATAAAGGAATGATAACATTGTGATGATAGCAGTCGAAGTATGTGGTGTAGAATATGGTTAACTCATAACAATTCATACAAGACTACAAAGTATCCATAAAGGTATGGTTATAGTGAGTTCACTAAGTACTCTTGTACTTACAAGGCTTGTAATTGCTTTTCAGGTATGTTGAGTAGAGTCTTCGCTTGGAGGGACAACGCTAGGAGTACGCCAAGTTGGTGGCTGAGTGGACTATTATGCATATAGTGGATTTGAGGCATAGTCTTGAATATGCCTTTTCAGTCTGACCTAAAATAATGTCTAACTTGTAAAGATTTGTATCAAATCTGATGTAATACATTATTTATCATATACTTTATTTTAAATTTCCAAATATTACATTTTTCTTTTAGAACTAAAAATAAAAATTTTAAAATAAATGAGAAATTGTAAACTATTTTATTGAATGTTTTGTATCGTTTAGTAACACCTAAGATCCGAACCTGGTGAATCGGGTCAGGTTGAGGGTGTTACATTAATTGTCGAAACAAAAAGAACCTAACTTATGCACACAAAGAAATTGTACGCTGAGTTTAACTTATTGGTATTTATATAATCCGAAAATAATTCATAATAGAACATAGATTAAGTTCATAAGATGCATATGTCAATTAATATTAATCGACATTATCAACTTGTAGTTCTAACACAGTTCGATACTTGATAGTTCATCTTGTCAATGTTACTTCAACAATTTATTGTCATATTTCTCATTTGATTTCAGACTTTTTATTTCAATCAACATAGTAATTTTTCATATTGAATATTTTCACGATTCCATATTTTAATTTCCTATTAACCTAACTCGGATTCAGACGGATATGCGGATCCAACTATCACACCAATTTGTCACCCAGTGCCTACTGGATAAATCCAAAAATAATAAGTTGTGCCTTGCGCTGGTCGGTATAACCAAAAAGTGGGGTGCCCAGTACAGCCCAAAAAGTAGTCTTATAACCTTGAAACTCTTCATATCTTATGACATGCCAATTATAACCTACCCTGCCCAAATAGTTAATAGGGTAACAAATTTCTCATATTCATTTTTAATCAATTCTCAATTTGATTACTTAACATAGAGTTCGCTTAGATCTTCCTTACTTCAAGTTGCTATCAATACATGCTTATAAAACATATCCCAGAATCGCCACTTATTATGGCGTGCCCTAGCTTCATTATTTTTTTCTTGTTATTATGTGGGGTTCGTCATTTCATTTACATACGATGCCTTTTTTTCAGAGTTTTTTGGATACTTAGTTTCTTCTACTTGTCCATACATTATCTCTTACACTTACCTTACCTTCAGAGGACCATTTATGCCATTCTTTCCTAATTCCTTACACACCATTCATTCAAAATTTATTGTGAAGATATTCCTTTCTTTAAATAGTAGCAAGGGCTTCCTTTGTATTCACCATAAGGGCTTTCCTTTACAGAGTTGCGCCACGAAGGCATTTCTTTTCAAATATAGCCACAAAGGTTTCCTTTATGGAGATAGCCACATAGCCTTTATCTTGACAGAGATCGTCACAAAGGCATTTCCTTTCAGAGATTTTCCACAAAGGCGTTCTTAAACAGAGGTTTCCACAAAGGCTTTCCTATCTAGAGTTTTGCCATAAAGGTTGTCCTTTACATTCAGTACTCACTACAAAGGTTGTCCTTTAATTGGTGTTTTAAACGATAGGGATTTACCTAAACTCACACTTAGTGAGGTTTACCTCGCATCATTTCGAGACACAAGAGAACCACATTAAGTAAGAACCTTCCTTAAATTTCTCCATATGATGCCATAACCCACCAGTTATGATCTTACATGATATGATCTTCTTCTCATATGATGTCATAACCCACTAGTTACAGTCTTACATGATATGGTCTTCTTCCCATATGATGCCATAACCCACCAGTTACGACCTTACAAGATATGGTCCTTTAGTGCCATGGCCATGGACTTGTCCTTTCAGATATTTGTGCTTTCAGTCTCGACGGACCCCTTTGATGACTCCAGAGATAGACACACACTCATCATACTTAAACCCATTTTTCATGAACTCATCATATCTTGACTTACTCGTAATTGACACATCCAGACCTTTTAGACACATTAACACATTTTCATTATCCAGACACAATTATCCTTTAACTTCAAGATTCATGTTTCATACTTTGACAACGAACTTCATGTTATCCATACATATAAGTTCGTAAATCTTATGTTCCTCATAAGATTCATTACATCATATTTTACTAGTTTTTATTTCATGATTTGGTTACTTAGCACAGAAGTTCCTAGAACATCCATACTTCATGCAAGAGTCAGCCTAAGGACTTACCTGATAACCTCAAATAGTAGCTTAGCCTTCAAATCAATCATTCAGCAAGATGATACAACCTCCTCTGCCTTATAGAACAGAAACACTTTTTAAGAACCCATCTAGGTAACCATTATCACCATTTTGAACCCAAACATCTCTCAAAGTCAATCATACTTACTGATCTATGTTTCCTTGATAGACTAAGTGACAAAACATACCTTGTAGTGAAGAAAATCATTACAAATATCCATGATTCCTAACTTAGTTTAGAGAAATGCTTTTATCTCTCTTTAGCCCTCAATCATTTCTGTTTTTCATGGAAAAGGGAAAGAAGATAACATTTTCTTAACCCAACCGGAGTGTCCTTTTAACTTAACCCAAATCCCTATGGGAACTTGGTAAACGTCACATCAAGATTGAGTGGCCTTATCAAAATCTGTCACCTCTAAAACTTACTTGATTACTCTTTTAGCATTTAACCTTTCTAGTTCACGTCGGCTTATTCCTAATCAGCTTTCTTCACAATTTAGCTGGCACTGGACCATAATGGTTATGGGGTGTTCTACTCACTGGCATGAACTCACATCCTAAAGGTCATTTTACATAACCGTAAGTCTCATTTCACCACCTATAGTAATTGGACATGAAATCCTTACTGTATTCTCATATTGGAGTATGTCCATTCTAAACGCCAAGAAGTGCATTGGGGAGAACACTACTTTGCCAGTCATATTTCTTTATAACAATGTGCTATATTTACATAAATATATATACATTCTTACTAGTACTCATTGATTCATCATACTTACCTTTCTTCATAGTTACCCATAAGCCTTGTTCTTTCATAATATTCTATACAATGTACTTACCAGAGTTCATCATGGGTTCTTTTCCTTTCGTTCAGAATCCGCTAGACCATGGCATCACTGGCACATTAAGAAAGTCCTTACACTTAATCGAGTCCTAACATTGAGCACTTAAAACTCACCCTTAAGCCTTACTTTTACAAACAGCACTTAAATAGTCGGGAATTCGTCGGTTAGGATGTTAAAATATGCCACAAAGGCATCACAGAATACACTACATAGACTTTCCAAAGAATTTTGTGTTTACTGTCCTTGTAGACCATCTCTGTGGGTGCCATGGGGCTTCTCCCACATGGTTGTACACATATCTTTATATCGTGTTTTGCCAGTCTGTTTTACATCTCACTAGAGTCTACACCGTGAATATCCTCATTATCATATAATGACATGGGTCTCTACCACTTGGTCTTACATATATCTTCATGTTGTGATCTGTCAATCCAGTTAGCATTATAGTTGCCTTAGCATAGGCATCACATCCATAATTACATATATCACGTCATATCCCGACACTCCATCGAGCCCTCCCATTTTTCCAATGTTTTCAACCACACATGATACATATAGAATATGTAAAAATTCATGCAAACTTCACTCATACCTATAATAGAATTGTATTTCCATGCATGCTTAACACACATCAACATGTTCATTCAACACAATATACACTCATGCATTCCACACATCATACAATTTCACTAATGTAGATGCTTCACGAGGGTCACCCATATACGTTCAGTTACTTAGAAGACATGCACCATTACTGGAACATCAATCAGGTGAAGGTTCTATTTAGAATGTTATGCAAGGGTCGAGGCTAAGGACTCACCTGAGACTCATCTTTACTTCAACTTAAAGTTTATGTTCTGATGATTCTACTCGAACCAACAAAAGTAACTACTTAAAATATTACGAAACTTCCATTAAAATCTCATTTACAGACATTTTACTAACAAAACAATTATAGATGACCCCCATTCAGGACCTCTTATTCACACCCTACTATTTATGTCTTTTAACATCCTTACTCTTCAAAAATCATAACATGCTAAGTATCAGACTTACTAGAAGGTTGAAACATCCATCGATTAACCCAAAACCTTACCTTCTTATTTAATAAAGAAGAAGAGAATATTTAGGTTTAAAAAGAAGAAACATAGCGTAGAACAGAAGGTAAAAAAAGACCATCTGAATGTTCCCTTCTTACCATTTATATATACTCAATTCCTCTTAGTGGATCTTGACAAGTGTCGAATGCATACAAAATTTGTCCCTTAGGTGCCCTACAAAAAATGAAAATATAAATGAGAATTTGGTGCATATGTTGTTTGACCAGTCAATTCATTCAGTTGACACCCAACCAATCATGTTACATAACCCACCTTGCATAACATTCGAGCAAACTGGGCGTACCATATTTTTGGTAGTAACTCCCATAGGGCGTGCTCTAATCTCCTATAATTTTCTCATACACTTGATATACGTGTCATGTTAAGACAAAATTTTGAGGCGTACTCTTCGGTTGGCGTTCTCTTCTTCAATTGGAAAATATCTTGAGATGATAACCTTAGATTCTACACGGGCTGATACATTATGCGCCAGGATTTAACTTATCAAAATTCTAAAAAGTAGCAAACTATATAATAATAGTGCCCCAAAACTAATAACCTTCACATCTATTTGCCTTTTTCTCAGTTCTGCCAATTTTGAGGTGTGAAAATTTTCATCTCTCAGACAATCACGAGTGCAGTGCTCCAATGATTCGCATCGAAAACAAGCATTTGATAACTTTCAACATTTCCCCCAATGTTTCTTTCTACAATGATCAACTCGGTACCTTAGAACTCTAGTCGAGCCTTTTACACTACCAACTGAAACTATTGGTTGACGATCTCACATTTTATTAGGTGTAGTCGATCTTGCAGGAGCTCTCCATGGCTCATAAGATTCTCTAGTTCGTTTAGACATTCGATGTGAACTAAAGGTTCCAAATTGTTTTCCTGTAACACGAAGAGGTTCATATTTCTTATCCAATCCCATAGATTTCTCAACCATTTTTGCCCACTCTGACAAATCAACAAATTCTTTTATCCTTAACAACACTAACTATGTTATGAGTTCATCACGTAACCCACGCAGAAAGGGTTTAAAACTCGCCTCTTCGGTTGGTATAAGTTCTAAATCATGGTTGCTAAGTCACAGATATTCTCGCTTGTAATCCAACATAGGTAGTTCACCTTGTTTCATTAGAATAAATTCCTGTTTTTGGTCCTCCAAGTATAATTCCCCAACATACTTTTTTAGGAATTCTGATTAGAAGAATTCCCAATCAATAGAATCAGCAGAGATGTGACACATGACAGTCTGCCAATAGGTATAAGCCTCACATTGTAACAAAAAAAACAACGCAAGTAACACTCTCACGGGAGTTACACTCTAGTTGTTCAAATACTCAGTTTGTTGATTCTAGCCACATCTCGATCGTTGACGGATCAACCCCTTTAATTCCCACAAATTTAGTAGCACCATACCTCCACAATTCTTTAATCAAGGCTTGTCAAACAACAAGCACAGACACCACTGCAAGAGTAGCTCCCACCACACTTTGAAAAGCATCAGCTATGGCATGAAGTATATTTGCATCACCTTGTCCTTCATTTCCATCTCTATTAGCTCAAGGTTATTGAGTACCAGCTGAATCTATGCTAAGTGATATAGATTCGACCCTAATTTCATTCTTAGCGAAGTGACCACTACTATAAACATTCTATAAACATTCTAACCAACATCATTCTTGGAGTCCTCTGACATCTTTTAACTATAAAATAGAAGAATTTAAAGTCAACATCCAAAATATAACACTCCTTACTCGGTCCTATCGTCGAACCCGATTAATAGAATACTACAAAAAAAATTGAAACATTTAAAAACAATTCATAGTTCAAAATTTCAATTCAATATCAATTAATCACATATGATCAACTACAACATGTAATACAATCAAATTCGGGTTTAAATCAAGCTAAATATTTAAATTAACCCAACATCAATCAATGATCAATGTGAAACTATTATAAAAAACATGGGAAAATATTATAAAAAGGGGTCACATGGTCGTGTCCCCTTACAGTGTGAAAGGTTGAAACTGTGTGAAGATGGGACACACAGTCATGTGGATAGACAGTGTAACAAACTAAGGTCATGTGGACTTGGAGTCACATGACTGTGGGAACAAACCGTGTAACTTACTGATGCCGTGTAGGTCAAAAGTGCAATTATTCAAAAATTGTCACACAGTTGTGTCGTCGGGCCGTGCAACTGGCTATGGTCGTGTGCAATTATGCAAGTATAAATTCAATAGGTCACATGGGCATATGCCATCCCATGTAATAGCCTGATGTCGTGTAATGGAACCTTGTGTGGCACACGAATGTGTGGTACCAAAATTGACCTTAAAGTCTCAAAACAATCCCTAAACATCTTTCCATATAGAAGCATGGTCCAAAACATATTCAACACTACTTATAACTTGAATGTAATTTAATAATATATCAACCAAATGACACAGTCAAACCATCCCAATATGCCTCAATGGCACCTCAACACAATCAACATGGCACACATCATTTAACCATTCAAAACTTCCTAAGATGGCATCAATATCAACCACACAAACATACACCAAACCTTTACCAAATTCTTTCAAACTTAACATATGCATACCATTCGTTTCACCAAGCCTATTTCAAGACATGTTACCTAATCACCATATAAGCAATTAAGCATACATGCCTAAACAATTCAACAAGATCATCAACTACAAAGATCATTACCAACACTTATATATATACACATATACATATACATTCAAAATTCTAATTTCATCCAAAGTGTAACATGTACATGCCATTAACAACTAGAAACATCACCAACACTTCGAGTCTAGGATTGCCATTGGATGTTGATGTTGATGGTCAAACCAAAAAGAATCTAACCTATGCACGGAAAACAAAATTGTACATTGAGTATAACCTAGTGCTATTTCTATAATCCGAAAATAAATCATGTTATAAATCATAACAGAACATAGATTAAGTTCATCAGATGCATATGTCAATTAATATTAATTGACATTATCAACTACTAGTTCAAACACAGTTCGATACTTGATAGTTCATCTCGTAAATGCTACGTCAATGATTTATTGTCATATTTCTCAGTTGATTTCAAACTTTCTATTTCAATCAACATAGTAAATTTACATACCGAATCTTTTCATGATTTCATATTTTGAATTCCTTATTAACTTGACTCGAACGAATATGCGGATCCAACCATCACACCAATTTAGCACCCAGTGCCTATCGGATAAATTTGAAATAATAAGTTGTGCACTGCACTGGTTGGTATAACCCACAAGTAGATGTGCCCAACATTGATCTATATAATAAAAAAATAGGGTGCCTAGCACTCCTCGATACGTAGTCATATAACCCTGAACTCTTCTTATCCTATGGCATGTCAATTATGCCCGACCCTACCCAAAAAATTAATAGGGTAACAAATTTCTCATATTCATTTTTAATGAATTCACAATTTCAATATCATAATCTCAATCAACTAATCAATAATTCTCATATACAACAGGATAACTCATCACAACATTAGTACAATTCCACATTTCAAATAATATTTAATATAGTTGGATCTATTCAATTTAGTCCTTATCACAAACAACCGATTCATATCAATTCATTTCAAATCATTGAAAGTATAACCCACCTTATGATCTTACCATACAATGCAATTCATAAATGCAACAATTTAGATATTTCAGATATAGAAACACAAACCGTAAGCTTTGAGCTATTCGTCAACGACTTTGTCTTTTCATTTCTTTTTCGATAAATACAGGTCGATGTTAGCTACAGATTAAGACAAGCATAGAAAATTATCAATACACAAATAATTTCACATTCAAGTAACTTTTGCATTTTATTCAATTTAGTCCCTAAAATCGGGACTTGTATAAATTTCAATTCTAACATCAATTTTTCATGTGAATTTCACTATAGTCTTTATTATACTTCCTATTTCTCATTTTCACCACCTATTTCAAAATTTATTCATCTAAGTCCTTATTGAACAAACTATAAATTTACTTCACAATTTAGTGTTTTTTCTTTTTAATTCCAACTCAAAATCTATCAAATTAACACCTAAAACTTCTAGGATTAATAAATGGCATCCTCTTAAATCTTTAACAGTTCTAAAAAATAACACACAAGTCAACTAGATTAAGCTCTCGAGATTTCGAAAACATAAAATTAGAAGAAAATGACTAAATTGAATTAACCAATTGAAAGTTTAAACCTTAAAACCCTTATGGCTGAAAGTTCTCTTATTCCTCCTTGGTTTAGTTTTTGCATGAATAAAAGATGAAATAAAATGTTTCTTTTTCCACTAACTTTGTTTATTCATATTTTATTTTTATTATAAGTTTTTCACATTTTCTTTAAATAATAGTGTAAGCTACCATCCACTATTAATCTTATAGTGGTTAAATTTCTTCACAAATCCCTTAGTCTTATTCTAATTAAAAATTCTTTAAGAATTGAACTTTTAACACTTTTACGATTTAATCCTTGTACCCTAATTAAACACTAATTCGACAAAATTACCTGTCAAAAATTTAATTCACTTGTAAAATGAGGTCCTGAAATCGCACTTTTTGACACCACTGACTTTTGGGTTGTTACAATCCACCAAACTAAAGTGTTTGGATTCAAATGGTTTCATTAGTCCAGTTGGTTTTGATTTGTGATACTTTGTACACGGATTCGACGAGAAGGTCGGATATAGGGTGTTACATAGAAAATATTTTTCTACTTGTTCTTAACATGAAATTAAAGTTTAGGGGTGGGAAATTAGGTTAGAATTGAAAAAAATGGAAAGGGAAAGTTCTCCCTTTCCTTAGGGAGAATGATGTCTAATACGAGGGATAAATATGACAATTTGTCATCTTTTTCATCTTTTATTTCCCTTGAAAAACATTTCAAGTCAAAGTCAAACACCCTTTTAAAAATTATGTGGTCCACATTCCATCTTCCTTTTAATCCAATCCAATGGCTCATAATTAATTCTACATACCAAATATCTCATCAAAATAATATTTCTAATAATAAATTTTTGAGAAATGACCAAAGTGTCTTTTCATGGTAAAATTACCATTTTGTTTCTTTTTTTTTGCCTCTTTGCACTATTTATTCACAACAATAAGTACCCATCAAATCCAAAACTCACAATTTACATTTAACTCTTAATAATATTTCTTGGATGGAAAAATTTACACTTTTACCCTCTTCTTAGCTAAAAATGATGCGATTTAGTCTCTACATTTTCCAATCCTTTCAATTTGGTCCTAAAACTGATTTTCATCATGCAATACATGTTTTGACTTATTATTATGCCAATTAAATAATAATATTTATCATTTCTCATTTTGGATAAAAAATACACTTTAATCTTATAGCTTTTTAAAATTTATAATTTAGTCCTTTTTGGGACAATTTCACATCTACAATTCTTTCATCAAAATCTATTTCTAATATCAATTTTCTCTGGCCAAAGTTCTCCGTTGGACTCAACTTTAAAATTTTCTTAAGATTTCATTGTTTTTAATCCTACAACAGTACTGTATTATTGGAAATTTTGAGTTGTTAAAGTATCGGTACTTGACTTAGTTGTTTCAGTGCATCTCCCTAGAGATACCTATACCATAGTACCTACCTTAGCTCATTGCACTACTTCAAGCCATTTTGATTCCTGGGGACTCATTTTGGGTCTTGGGCACTTTTGATCACCTTCGAATCACGTCTAAATGATTTTAAATAGTCTCCAAAGTCTCTAAGTTATTCTAAACTTGATTAATCAAATTTATAAAAATAAAATAAAATTAAAGTTTGAAATCTTGAATAATTTCAATTTTTATATTTATGCTCTAATGGCATCTCTCATTCGTATCGAACGCCGATGGGGTGTTACAGTACTAACTATGTCAAGGAAATTTCTAAAATAACCTTACATATTTTAAATAAGTTATATTATTATGAGATACTTTTATCATTTTATATTAATATTAGTTTCAAAACACATGTTCAATTGTCTATTAGATGTTATTTTTAAAATCGCATGTGTTCTAAATGCATGATTTCTATGTGCATACATGTACGGTAAAATTACTAATTAAAGTTAATATCTTTTATGAGTTAACTTATAGTTTAATCAATAACCAACGAACTAATTTTTTGGATTTTTTTCATCTTTTTATTTCTCATGGGTGTGCTTATGCAAAGTTTAAACTTCTAGCTCAGTATCCAGGGGAACAAATAAAAAGCTGCTAATTGGATCAACCATTTGAAATTTTGAAGCCATAACCAAAAATAAAGAATTAATAAATTCAACTTATATTTGGCGCATTGTAAATACGGGGTAATTTACCAATAAAAGCCCTTTTTTTTCAAAATTTACCGAAATGGGCCAACTATTTAATTATTTACTGGAATGGTCCACTTTCCATGAAATCGTGTCCACGTTAGCGCTATGTCAGGGTACGCGCCAGGAAATCGCGTCCACATCAGCGCGACTTGCTGACGTGGAAGGAAATCGCGCCCTCGAGGACGCGATTTGCTAACGTGGCATGGACAGTTTATGTTTTTTAGCTTGGAAAACTTTGAAAGGCCATAACTTTTGGCTCGGTTGTCCGATTGAGACGATTTTTTTTGATTTCGAATAAATTTTCGAGCTCTACGCACTGACAAACATCCGAAGGTAGTTTGCCGCAGTTTTCATCGGAAAAGATATTTTTTACCCCTAAATTTCGATTTTTTCGGTTTAAAATTGAATTTTGAAACATTCAAATCATTATTTTCCTTATTTATTTGAAGTAAACACCGGATCTTTTTTTACAGAATTGTTGCATTTATTTGAATCTTTTTTGTACTTGTTGCATTTATTTTTTAATCAATTAACTGGGTAAAATACCAAAAAAGCCCTATTTTTTTTAAAATTTACCGAAATGGGCCCAGTTAATTGATTAAAAAAATGAATGCAACAAGTACAAAAAAGATTCAAAATTATTACCAACAAGATTTGAACCAAGGTACTAAGGGAAAAGAGCAAGCATCTTAACCAACTAAACTAAACTAATTAATTGACATATTATAAAAATATTGTTATTATCTTTAATTATATTACTTACGTTCTAATGCTTTATCGGACCTATTCCATACACGTGTCAAATCAGAAGAAATAATACAACAATTCTGTAAAAAAAGATCCGGTGTTTACTTCAAATAAATAAGGAAAATAATGATTTGAATGTTTCAAAATTCAATTTTAAACCGAAAAAATCAAAATTTAGGGGAAAAAAAGATCTTTTTTGATGAAAACTGCGGCAAACCGCCTTCGGATGTTTGCCAGCGAATAGATCTCGAAAAGTTATTCGAAATAAAAAAAATCGTCTCAATCGGACAACCGAGCCAAAAGTTATGGCCATTCAAAGTTTTCCAAGCTAAAAAACATAAACTGTTCATGCCACGTCAGCAAATCGCGTCCTCGATGGCGCGATTTGTGTCCACGTCAGCAAGTCGCGCTGACGTGGACGCGATTTCCTGGCGCGTACCCTGACATCGTTCTGATGTGGATGCGATTTCACGGAAAATGGACCATTCCGGTAAATAATTAAATAGTTAGCCCATTTTGGTAAATTTTGAAAAAAAAGGACTTTTATTGGTAAATTACCCGTAAATACGTGAGTTTCATATATTATTAGTGAAACAAAAAAATAATAGAGAACATAAAAATAAATACTAATGCATTTATTTAAACATAAACTGAAACTCGATGTAAAACTTAACCGATACAAATTCTAAATCTTAAATTATAGGTTTTAAACTAAAAAATAAAATTAATAATTAATAATAAAAATTAAAATTTAATTATGTTTAAATAAAATTATTAATATATATTTATAAGCGTGGTCTTATTTTATCGAATGATGATGTGTTTTTAGACACAAGATAATGTATGAATATTCTGATATATATATTTTTGTCCTAATTTCTCTTTTCACGCGTATGATACATACAATTTCTTGATTCATGGGTATTCATCACATGCCATGTCATTGCCATTACATCTTAGGCATACCAACCTTCCAACAACTCTAGTTCTATGGAATTTTACTAAAACCAAGAAAATTGATACGATGCGATGGTTCTTCAAGATAGTATTCCCATTCTACAACATGGGCAATGAGCATGATTCTCTAGCCATGGGATCAGGCACCTCGAATGAAACCGATGTGCGCATGGGGGATGAACCAGGCTCTCATCAACTTTGAACCTCTCCAAGCAGATTGCGCACTCATCCTGGTCCGACGCCTTCCAATTCAGCTTCGCCCAACTGAACCTCTTCGAAGCACTCTTCTTTGATCCAAATACCTCAGTACGCAACTCTCCTTGAACCAATGATTTCCCATCCACACACTTCATTCCTTCTTTGTTACTGTGCCTGAAGTGATTGATTGCAAATACCAAAGCAGGGGGACTAATTAGTGTGAAAACTAAGAGCATTTAGGGTTCATATTAGCGAATACCTTTTTGGTTCTGACTTTCTTTGTGATCTCAGCCTTTCATCTAATCTTTCCTTAGCTTCTCTTGCTACTCCTCCAAGCTTATCGTCTTGAAAACTCTGAGTTAATATGCTCCTTTGCTTTTTTCCCCAAATAAAACCCAAGTTAGTCCCAAACTTCCTCGTTTGAATTTTGGAACTGGAATTACTGTATATATAATCTAGAAATTTAAAGAATTACCTGTGAAGAAACAGAGCTATGATGAGTTTCATTGTTGCTTGTATACAAACAAAAAGAGGACCTCCTTGTTAAACCAATCACTGCCACACTTGACGAATCAGATGACCCTCCGCTTTGATGGAACCGTCTTCTTCTTGCACATTCAACACCAGGAAGCATGCCTGCCATTGGTAAAACATATATATATATATATATAACTCGGAAAGAAACAAATTAATTAAGATCCAGTGTGTTTCATATGTAAGATTCAGGCTAAGAACTTGTCTGGCTGTTAGAAACTGTCCGAGAACAAGGAGGTGAATATAAAAGAGGAGATAAACCAACCATAGGGTTATGATTGGGAAGTGATTGGATCTATTGAAACAAGGAGAAATAACAGTTGGCGTTACCAAATAGTGATTAGAGTGAAGAGTACACTGGGAGACAGAAGCGGGTCCATGCCATTGATTGAGGAAAGAAACAACCTTTCTCAATCACTTTCGACTTTCACCCACTGGAGATATGAAGAGGAGAAGTCAAATTTATGCAACTATTAAGGACCCCATTGTTACGTGACATGAATAAAAGATTGAAAGGAGAAGTGTAAAGAGAGGTAATCAGGAAGGGAGAAACAAGGTCTTCATGCTAACTTGCTCCTTTACCCGCCCGCCCACCAGAATTCCGCATCTGTGCACAAGGCTGAGCCACGTGAGTAAACCAAACTTTTTATTGGGACCTAGTTTTATATATTTATCGATAGATAGATTTTTGGTACCTAGTTGCTACTTGGTAGGTCCACTTCTTAACAATAAAATAATATTTTTTTTAATTTTAATTGGAAAAATATATAAATATTTATATATCTTTTAGTAATTTATTATTTTTATACTAACAAATAAATATGTCTATTTATATATGAATTATTATTTGTTTTATTGATTTGTTAATTTTAAAAGAAGCATATTTTAATGCGTGCATGTGAAAAATATTTTTAAATTCCTTTGCTGTAAATAAAAGCTTCATTAATGATATATTAAATTATTTTACTTTACTAAAACATTAACTAAATACTATTAAAAACAATTTCTAAATAAAATTGTGCCAATACAATATCCATGTCATTAAAGTCACTAGAATATATTAGACATGTGACTCAAAGTTTTATTCGTAAAATTGATTAAACATGCCAAGGATTACAGATGATGCCAAATCAAATTAATAAATATTAAAAATTCTATTACATGGATATGTTTGTCAAAATTATAGTATTATAATTAATAAAAATTAGTATATCGAGTTAACTAGTGAAACTAATTCAATTAATAATATTATTAATATTAGAAATTCTATCACAAGTGTATGCATGTGGAAACCATGTATTTAGAACACAAAAGTTTGTTTAAAATAATATATAACAAATAATAAAATGTATGATTTGAAACTAATTAATAATAACATATGAAATATGTATGATATTAAAATGAGAAAATAGATAAAATTGTGAGTAAAATAAAATTTAGACACGTAAATACATCATATTAAGAATATCAAATGCTGTGCAATTGTTTATTATGGTGTTGATATCAATATTGAGTTATGGTTGAGTTGACTTGTGACATCAACAGGGGCGAAGCTAGAAATTTTTTTTAGAGGGGCCGAAATCAAATTGTAATTTTTGCAATAGTAAAAATACAATTTCACCATTTTAATAATCTATATGTTTATACTTTTTAGAGGATTAAATCATTTTTTTCATTTTTAGGGGGGCAAACTGTAATTTTACCTTTACTAATTTAAAATTTTAATTTTTTTATAAATTTTAAATGGCCTAACTGGAAAATTTTTTATTTTAAGGGGGCCGGAGCCCTTACCAACCCTCCTAGCCACACCTTTGGACACAAACTCAATTAACAACATTATCAATATAGATTTTATCACACCCAAGATGTGGGTGAATGAAACTATTTTATATTAAAAATATATATTTCTAAACAAATATTTTAACAAGTAATTATTAGTTTAGTGGCAAGAGTTTTTTATAAGAATTTGTTGGCAATATGTTTGATTTCCAAATAATATTTTTTAATTATTTTATTTAAAAATTAAATAAAAATATGAAAAAGATGAAAGTATTCTTATAATAATAATTACTCTTTAAACTAAGAATATTTTAATAATTTTAATAATTAAATTTATATCGAATTAACGCATTATACTAATTCAATTAGCTATTTTATATATAATATACATACAAATAAAGAATTCTATCTTCCGGTGGAAAGCTAAGAGAAGATTCACCTACCACGAATAATAGAACATACATAAAATTCTGAAGGTGTTTTTTTGTTTTAAATAAACGAGGGAGTTTCTCCTTATATCTCAAGATCAGGATTAAACTTAGTTATTGTCATTCCCTCTGCTAATTTATAAATATATGTAAAAAAATAAAAGGTTAAACCATAATTATATCAATAAACATTTGTTAAAAAGTGATATATAGAAAACGTTTTTGTTTTCATATCATATATATACAATGTGCTTAAGCAAATATGAAAACAATCAAATGTGGTTCTCTATAATTTTGATAAGAAGTGACAGCTTTAATGATTGACGCATTAGTAAAAGTTGTCAATGAATATGTGGGCCTTATTTTAATCTTGACAGATTAAGGTAATTTTAGAAACTTTGAAAACAATTATTCTTCATTTCAATTTTAAAAATACAAATATATAAAAGAGACAATTTGCAAAATTCCTTATGTTAGAGTTGTGTGATCTGAATTTTTATTAAAGAAAATACAGTGATAAAATACAGGGATTTGTGTACATCCCAATGCTGTAGTCGAATAGATCCATAGTCGAATAGATCCTCGATCGAGGGTGGCCGCTGCGGTATAGACTATGCGGTACAAATAGAATCCGTACATAGCTACACTTCTTCTATTTAACATTGATTAGAACAATGTTCTTCAACCTTTAAATAGATGTAGTCAAAACTCTTCTTGTATCATTCGTTTTTCAAAATTAGTGAATTTCTTCTCCTCTGCCCGTAGTTTTCCCCCGAAAGGGTTTCTACGTAAAATTTGTGTGTTCTCATTTTTCTTTATTTTTGCGATCATTCTATTGCCATTATCGACATCTATTTTAACACCTTATATATCTACATTTAAAAAAAGCAAATTTATAAAAATGAATTTATATAATTAGGGGAGAAGCAAAAATATTTTGATTGTGAGGTTAAATTTTGAAAAACTAAAAAGAATAAAAAATTCATATAAATTAATGCATAACATGATTGAATGTAGAGCGTTTCAAAATTATTTAAATAATAATTAGTAAGGGTGTATTTGGCTGAAATTTTCGATAAATAATGAACCAAATCGTTTCATTCGATTTTTAATTTTTGAAACCAAAAACGAAACCATATTGATAAAAACTAAAATCGATAATTTAGATTCGATTCGGTTCAGAGCATTTTAACAAATTTGCATTTTAACAAATTTGGGCTTTGTCAAAAAAATAAATACAATATCACTTTGTTTTGTACCCAAAATATCTAATATTGCAATTATTGATTTTTTTTTCACAACAATCATAATACATTATCTAGATTAATTTATACACTTGTAAAGTAAATTCAATAATTAAATAAATATCATAATTATCCACAAGACAATTTGAAATGACATTTTAAGTTGCTATTAAGTTGGTAATTCCCAATTGTTAAAAGGAAAGCTAATACATAAATCATTTATATACCTAATATTTCGTTCTGGCATTTCTTTTAATTAGCTTAATTAATTGATAGTTTTAATTAGTTATAATTGATTCATTGCAATATGTAATATAATCAATTAAATTCATAACTATCAAATATATATATAATTGGCGATGTGTGAATAGTTGTCTCTTTTCTAAATAAAACATTATAAAATTTTATAAACTATTTCTCTAAAATTATAATTATGCTTATAATTATAATTATTATATTTAAGAAATAAACTACTTATTCTAATATAAAAATGTATTTTTATAAATTTTTTTATTAAATATTTTCACAACTGTAACTTTTTTGTATGATCATATCTAGTTTGGATAATGATGGTGATGATGATAATAATAATAGATTAGTCCACATAGACATTGGAACAACCAATTTATTATTCTATTAGGACTATACCTTTAAGCGTAGATTTTTTTATTCGATTTGATTTGGATAAAATGAGTTTCATATGAAAAATCAAAATCCAAACCGCATTGTGCAGATAACATCAATTTGAAGTCGAACCGAACAGTAAAAAACCCAAATCAAATATATTGGTTCGAATTGGTTTTTTGGTTTCCTCGGTTTCTTTGCTCAGCCCTAGTACTTACATAAATCTAAGTCCTGAATTTTTTTTTTCAAAAAGCCAACCATATAGATTAACCGCGATTTATACAAGCTAAATCTTCAAATTAGTTGGGACAAATAAAATTTGATGCAAGCATCAAGGCCCAATAAGTGGACAATGGATGAGATGGACTTTCTCTACCTCAAGGCCCAATAATGGGGTCAAAAGTAAAGCAAGTTAAGGAAAGATTGAATGAGTCTTTTCAAGACTTTGTGATAAAGGCCTTAGAAGCGCATATAAGGAAAAAAAATCAAGATTCACTTTCTCGTTTTAAAGAAAATCAAGAAACTGAATCTTGGTCTAATTATGCAGTTTTAGGAGTTTTTAAGAATCAAGAAAGTCAAGATTTTAAATCTTGAAATTCTGGGTCCGAGAAATCGAATCTTGAAGCTGGTGCATGATGTATTACACTTATGAGCTTTAACGTACCAATTTCGAGAGCGAAAAAATCACAAGTTCAATTTCTTGAAAATCATCCCATTGGGATGCCTACAAGCCCAATATAAAGTTTGGAGAAAAACTTAGTTAAATATCAGGCCAAATTATCAAAAGTGGCCCAATTTGTAAACCTTTAAAATTTTCTATTCAATTTTAATTCAATAAGTGGATCATTTTGTAAAAATTTTGTCCAATGGACCCATTTAACCCCTTGGCTGAATTTTCTATCAAATTCCACACTTAGACAATTTTTCATGTTAATTAGTTAGTTAGTTAGTAGATAAGTTTTCATGCTTAGTTGGCATACTTATCAAAACCTTTAAATTAAATAGAGTAGTTAGGGTTTGGGTGGCTATATATATAGTGTGCCCCTTTGTGATTCATTCCATTCATTCTTCTTTTGAGTCAATAAAATACTCTTTGAGTTTTCTTTTCAAGAATTCTTTTGAGTTTCTTTTAGAAAAAGCTTTATCGATCTTTTTAGATTGTGGGAATTTTTTCTAAGCTTCAACTTGCCAATGATTCTTCTTTGTAGGGGAGATTAGAGTCGTTTGAAGGGGGTTGTGGTTTCATCTTATTTCCAAGGTTCCTTAGGACGTCTACATGCTAAATTTATTTTTTTCATCTTTCTTTAGTTTACTATTTCGTTCTTGTTACTTTAATTCTAATATTTGTTTTGATTTATTTACAGTTCTTGAACAGCAAAGAGAGACATTCTCCCATCATTACTTTTCAAGAATCATTCAGAAAATAAGAGAACTCTGTTTCTTTCTTGAGTCGAACTCTTCTTGCACAAAACAATTTTCTTTTGGCTTAATTCATCATTATAACAAACTGTTTTGTTAATTTAGTTTCAAATCTAGTTGAAGGATTCCTTGAATTTCAAGAACAATTTCTTTTCATCCAAGAAACCTTAGTTTACTCATTCTTGGACTCACTTTCACCCGCCTCTTTCTTTCATTGCTTCTAGGTTTCATTTTCATTCAATTTTATTCAATTAATAATTTGTTCTTCTTCTTTTGTTGAGATCTTAATCCTACAACTTCTTTTCATTTAAGAATGGTTCAAATTACCATCAAACAATTGGTTCTTCATTGTTCTTGTAACACCTCACAACACTTGACCTGATCGTTAGGTCTGGATGCGAGATCTCACAACATGTTGCTGAAGCAACTTGAACATTGCTCATCAATAATTAAGTGGAGAAAATAAATATTATTTTTTTATAAGTTTTAGAACATAATATAAAAGCATTTACAAGTCTTTAAAATCAAGTTAGAAAGCTTTAGAATCAATTTTTGGGTAGTAGGAGGTGTTCGAGGCAAATACAAGTCCACAAGGGTTAAAATAGTTCCAAAAAGGGGAGAGGCCTTGTTCTGCCAAACCTATATTGGTAGAAGTATAGAATTCTACTAGTAGAAGTCTTTGCTACTGTTCATTTTTGGCTACTGACTTGTTCCAATACATCTAACCACTTGTACCAATAGAAGTTTGCCAAGGCCAAAAATCACGTAATATTCACCTATTTTGACCCAAAACCATACCTTAATGAAACCATAACTTGTATACATAAAAATCATGTTTAAAACACCCTTTTCACTCACATAGCACCATTAAAAAAATAGAAAAAATCATGCACACAAATTATCTAACTTACCCAACAAGCTAAGTGTAACGCCCTCGACCCAGCCTAATCTACTGGATCTAAATCTTGAATGTTACGTTCTTCTTACAGATGTGACTTGAAAATTTTCTTTCCTTATTTTATTAATTGTTGTAAACTAATGTAACATGATTTCTTATTAGCATACATTTACATTTTGCCTATGTACAGACTACTATCTATGAGTACTACAGAGTTTCTTGTAAAAATACAATGTATGGTTATTGTTTTGACTCAATAAAATTTCAAACTTCCCTACTTGTCTCTCTGAGTCTACTATGTACATCTTTGAGTACTAATTTATTTAGGCACAAATTCTAACTATAAACATATTGAGTTTCTACTCCAATGACTTACGCGCAGACTTTGACACGCCACTTAATTTTCTTCTGTATGCATAACAGCCCAGCGCACCACTTCCTTGGCGTAGCCCTGGCATTGTCTTTCCATGATTATTCCTTCATATACCTGAAAATAGAAACAACTTTTGTAAGTTTGTAAGAACTTAGTGAGCTAAACCTTATAATACCTTTTTCAATCTCTCTATGTTTCGTATGGTATATTGCATATCCTTGGGTATTTCTTAACCTTTCTTCCTTCTTTGGCAGGTAGATTTCTAAGGCTATCATCTTTCTTTCTTCAGAACCATTTTCCTTCTCTTGGGCGTACTATACTTAACATCTCATTAGCTTTACATAATCTTTAACCTCTTCATTTACCTTATTATAAGCCTTAACATCTTATTCCATACTTACCAATCTTATCATTATCTTCGGGTGGGATAGACTGTGCCCAATACTTATCTCATAATTTTCCCATATCTTCTTTAATTTGGTGCATTCTCTGTTCTTACTCTTAACTCATATTTTTGCCTCGCCATATACTCTGGCACACATTAGCCTTTCTTATTCATCCCTTGTAACTATACGGGGTTCGCCATTCATTTTGTAACACCCCTAACTTCTCTCTGTTGTTGGATTAGGGTTATAGAGCATTACCATACAATCAAAAACATTTAAACATCATAACATTCAATGACTTAAATTTATCATAAACCATTCAACCACATGCATTTCGTCCCTAAATCGACCCTCGAGGCTCTAAAAATAGTTTAAAGATAGTTCAAGACTAATTTGAAAGAAAAAGTAGCAAAAGTTGGAAACAGGGATTATACGGTTGTGTCCCAGCCCGTGTCGTCACCCGTGTAACTCATTGAGTAGCCCCACACAGCCGTGTCATACTGCTGTGTCCCAGCTCATGTAACTCATTAACTTGTACACTAAGAAACTTTTCGATGACACACGGTTGTGTCATCAGGTTGTGTGCCTCACATGTCCGTGTCCTAAGCCGTGTGAATCCAGGATGTTCCTAAAATCAAATCATTAAAAGTTCATTTCATACCTAATCCCTTAGACCATATAGGTGCACATTCAAGGGGTTAAAATACCTTTCAAACATACATAAACTTTCCATTTCAATCATCTAATATTACCTAAACAATGTGCCATTCAAAGACACCACAATTACATCAAACGACATTTACCAAATCAAGTTAACCCTACCTCATTTCTTACATAAAGACCTAGTTCAAATAAGTGCCAAATCACACCACAAATGACCATTATCAAACCACACTTGAGGACTATTGAAATGCCCAAGTTGCTCATTTAAATTGCAAGACTATTCAGCTTTACAAGGCAACTCAATTAAGGTGTATTTAGCTTCTTTGGCTGAACCAAGACAATACATTTAGCTCACCAACACTCCAATTAATGTCCAGCTGAATGGATTTCATCTAGAAGCTGTCTAATTGAATTCTTCATGCATGAAGCTTCCCAAAACCGTCCTAGGAAGGTTGCTGGAAATTTCCAGCCTCTTTTGCTTTAATATTGATTGACCATTTAGCATATTTTTAGTCCATTTGGCTACCTTAGGATTAGGCTATAAATATTTGCTCATTTGCATTTTGTAGGGACTTTTGAATCTTTTATGAATTTTATGTGCTTTGTGAGTTTGTTTTCAACTCTCATTGTTCTCCAAGGACTGGTCTGACTTATCAAGTAACCCTTGTGGCGTCAACCCGTTTTTGTATTTTGAACTTATCACTTTGTCCTTAAAGTGTGGCGTTCCATTATACCGAGGTTCCTATCAATATTGATAGTGGGTCAAGGTTGCATTCCAATTACCTACCTTCCAGCCGTTATTATCCCAACCTAAGCATTCATATAAGTTTCGGGTTAACACATTTATATTGTGTTAGTTCAACTTGAATACTTGATTTTACATTCATCCATCAATCTAAAAACTATCCCACAATATCTTTAAAACCAATTTGAGCCTTTATCTCTTTTCTTTCTTAACCTATTTTGACAAGCCTCAAATATTACTCCATTCACTATCGAGCAAACAATTACGACTCAATCGTTCATCGAAGTGACTGCGCATCAAGTTATTGGTCCCAACGGCAGCTCCATAAGTTCGTCATTAGGCTTGATGGGCGAGCTCACATCATAAGCTTTATGCTCTAACTCTAATGGTAGATGATAGGCTTTGCCAAAGACCAACCTCTACGGTGACATCCCTAACGGTGTCTTGTATGTTGTTCTGTAAGCCCATAAGGCATCATCTAATCTTGTGGACCAATCTCGTCGATTTGGGCAGACTACCTTCTCAAGTATGCCTTTGATCTCCATATTTGCCAGTTCAACTTGCACATTTGTCTGCGGATGGTAAGCTATTGCAACCTTGTGTTTCACTCTGTGCTTGTATAATAATCATTTTAACCACTTGTTCACAAAGTGGGACCCTTCATCACTGATGATAGCTCTTGGGGTTCCAAACCTTGTGAACACATGCTTCTACAGAAACTTCATCACAACCTTAGCATCGTTTGTCGGATATGCCTCAGCCTCGACCCACTTAAACACATAGTCTACTGTTACTAGTATGTACTTGTAACCGCAAGATGGAGGAAAAGGACCAAGAAAGTCAATACCCCATGCATCGAACAACTCTACCTCAATGATGTTTGTTCGAGGCATCTCATTTCTATTGGTGACATTTCCAACCCTTTGACATCGATCACTGCTTTTTACGTAAGCATATGCATCCTTGAATAGTGTTGGCCAAAAGAATCCAGCTTGCAATACTTTGGCCGCTGTATGTGTACCTCTGAAGTGTCCCCTACTTGCAATCACAGCTCTTCACGTTAGCATATGATCCTTGTAATCTTCTTCTGCCATGCATCTCCTGATCATCTGATCTGCACACTTTTTAAACACATATGGCTCTTCCTAGAAATAGTACTTCACATCGTGAAGAAACTTTTTCCTTTGTTAATACGTCTTATCAATTGGCAACAAACCACAAGCTAAATAGTTTACAATATCAGTAAACCAAGGGGTATTATGGACATGATTTACCTTCAGTATATGTACGTCTGGAAACGTCTCCTAAATTAGTATAAGAGGAGAATTCCCTTCTTGTGGCTCCAATCTAGACAAGTGATCTGCTACTTGATTTTCAACTCCCTTTCGATCTTGAATTTCTAGATCAAACTCTTGAAGTAGAAGTACCCATCAGATCGGCCTCGGCTTAGCATCTTTCTTAGCAAGTAAATACTTAATTACCAAGTTGTCCGTATAGACAGTCACTTCGGTACCTACCAGATAAGATCAAAACTTGTCAAAAGCAAACACAATAGTAAGTAATTCTTTTTCTGCTACCATATAATTCAGTTGAGCTCCTGTTAGGGTTTGACTTCCGTAGTAGATGGGATGAAAAACTTTGTTCCTTCGCTGGCCAAAGACAGCTCTAATTGCAAAGTCACTTGCTTCACACATCAATTCGAATGGCAAATCCCAGTCTGGTGTGACGATTATGGATGACGTGACTAATCGACTCTTCAAATCGTTGAAGGCTGATACGAGTCACAAAGGCCCAACTCAAGTTCAAGAACATGATGGGCGCAAATTACCAGAAGGCCCAATAACGAGGTCAAAGGCCAAGCAAATGCGTATGAAACTAAATGGAACCGTTTAAGACTTCATTAGCAAGGCCTTAGATGCGTATACAAAGGAAAAATAAAATCAAGATTCACTTTCTTGTTTTCAAGAAAATCAAGAAACCGAATCTTGGTCCAATCTTCCTATTTTGAGCGATTTCAAGAATCAAGAAAATCAAGATTTCAAATCTTGGAAATCTTGGTACAAGAAACTGAACCTTGTAGCTAAGGCGCATTGGATCTCAGTTATGAGCATCAACGAACCAATTTCGGGAGAGAACGGATTACAAACCCAAGTTCTTGAAGATACGACCCAATATGATGTTCCAAGCCCAACCAAGAAGTTTAAATTAAACTTAGTTGAAAACAAGGCCAAATTGTCAAAGTGGCCCAATTTGTAAAATTTTAATTCTTTAAATACTTAGTTTTAATTTTTAGACTTTATGAATAAATTTCTATGTAAGAATTCAGTCCACTAAGCCCATTTAAAGGCCTTGGACGAAATTCCCCTTGAAAGTCAACAATTAAGGATTTTTTTAGTTTTCCTAGTAGGGCTAGGAAAGTAGTTAGAAGGCCTATATATATGGCTTGGTCGGCCACCCTTAAGAACATTACATTGAATATCACATTGAATTCCGATTTTTTTTAGTGAACATTCTCTTTGAGTTTCTCGAAGAATTCTCTCTTGAGTTTTCTTTAGAAGTAGTTTTAACAATCTTTCTGATTGTGGGAACCATCTTCAGCCTTCTTCTTGCCGTGTTTTTACTTTGGAGGGTAGATTCGAGCCGTTTGAAGGGAGTTGTGAAATCTTTCTTGATTTCAAGGCTTCTTAGGATTTAATTATCTATCTTGCTATTTGTTCTTCCTTAATTATTTTTATTTGTGCCGAATTGTTGATTAACTTGTCGTGATTGTTCTTGTTGCGTTTTCAACCATTCCAAGCTCCAAGAATCTATTTTGGCAACATTCTTTAGCGTCAATAAACATTCAGTTTTTGGGAGTCTTTCTGAGTTAAATTTTGATTTCTTTGCTTCCAAGAAACCCTATTAATAAGTGTTTTGACTCTTGGCTGATTCTTTCTTTTTTTGGGGTGTTTCTTTATAGATCTTTTGCTGCTAATGTTAATTTTCTGTTTCTGTTTTAGATCCAAATGTCTATAGTTTTTGTAGGACTTTTCCCGTGACTTGACAACTCGATCTTGGTCCGCGCGCAACACTCTATCATTTGGTATCAGATTTTGGGCGTTTTGGGTGTTCATGGTTGATTTCTAAACTAATTTCCTTTAAAAAACAGCATATACCAGTTCTTACCCAGAAAAAGTTTTGAAAAAAATTGATTTGAGTGGGTAAACGTTGTCTGATTGGTCTGAAATTTTATATGCATATTTTTGGCACTGTGATAAAATATTAAAAATATCTTCCGCAAAAAAATAGTAGAAAAAGTCAAAAAATAGAAAAAGATGAAATAAAATAAAAATTAAAAAAAATATTCAGCGGGTTGGGTTTAGTGTTGAAACTTTCCAGATCAAATATACAATATTTAAGGACATTCCAGTTTAAATTTCGTGATTTTTTGAGATCAGGAACACCTCGAACGAAGTTGTCAAGTTACTCCGCAGTTTTTTCGGGTTTCCAGGTGTCAGCAATTTTTATTGATTCTTAGCTGTAGGTTTTCATTTGTTTTTCTTTTATTCTTCCTTTACACTATCTAACACCTTCTTGTTTCTTGTGTTAGTACGATTTAAAAGTGTGCACAATTCTTCCTCGGTGCAACACAAATCAATTGGAGTGTCGTCACTTTTTGGACTCCTAGTGCAATTAGGATTATGTGGTAGTTACGGTTCATACACTTTCTAATTGATTGATATAGACTCTACTAAAGAACTCACAAGACTGAATTCTACCTCTTTGAGAATTTGATTTTCCTTTTTGAGTGATTAACGGTGAGGTTTGTTAATTTTTTTTCGAGTGTTGAGTGTTTGTTAATAAATAAGATGCATAGAATTGGTCAAGTCGATGATGAGAATACTGACCATAATAATGTCCATGATAAATTTACAGAGTTCCAACAATAGTTAGACGAACAGGCTGCTGCACTCAAACAAACAAATGTCATACTTGGAACATTGAGTGCTACTATCAATGAGATGTGATTGGATCAAGAGCCTCAGTATCGGGGTCCAATTAAAGATGATGTGGATAACTAGCCTCGTGCTCATAGGCACGCTCCTAGACGTGTCCCTAGAACTGACTATGACGTTCATGGTCGCGGAAAACCCTCCTTGGCAAAACCAAAATTCACAATTTCTCAATTTCGTGGTAAGAATGATCCAGAAGCTTATTGTGAATGGGAATCTACAATTTAACTTATGTTTCGCTATTATAAATGTCCGGATGATGAAAAAGTATCGTTAGCAACACTAGAATTTTCAGATTATGCATTAAGTTGGACGACTCAACTTGGGGTAAATCGTCATAGGAATTATGAACGTGAGATTATGACATGGGATGAGTTGAAACAAGTCATGCGTAAAAGATTTATTCCGCCCCATTACTATAGAGAGGTTAAAACAAAACTTCGATGACTTGTTCAAGGTAGTAGGACGGTAGATGAATACTTTAAGGAGATGGAAATGCTCATTCAGAGAGCTAATGTAGAGGAGGATGATGAAACAACTATGGTTCAATTTATTGATGGTTTAAATAGGCCAATAGCTAATACATTAAGGCTACAAACATACATTGATTTAGAAGAAGTAGTTCATAAAGACATTGAGATCGAGCAACAATTAAAGGAACAAAGGTCTAGTTCCTTCTCTACTTCACAATATTATAGAGGTAACACTTCCAATTTTGATTTTAAAAGTTCGAAACCACCTTTTGTTACTAATAAGTCTTCTCTGAGTAGTGGTAGTAAGCAATCAGACTGGAAGAAAGGGGCTCCTATTAAAACGCAAACACCTTCTAAGCAACCCAATTTAAGTGATTCGAATGTAAAGAGGACTCGTGAGATTGAATGTTTTAAGTGCAAAGGGCGTGGTCATTATAGTAGAGAATGCCCTAACACGAGATTTCTTCTTATGAAAGATAATGTTGAGTACACTTCTAACTCTGATAAAACAGATCTGAAAATGCCCAAACTTGTGGATGATAGTGATAATGAAGAAGAGTTGGTTGAACCACCAAAAGAAGGGGACTTTGTCGACTTTCAATGCCTTGTAGTCCGCCGCACCCTTAAAGGTAACTTATGTTAACTTATTATTGATAGTGGGAGTTGTTCGAATGTAGTTAGCAGTTATTTGGTGGATTCCTTAAAGTTACCTTGTACCAAGCACCCTAAGCAGTATCACCTTCAGTGGCTTAATGAATGCTCGGAAGTTAAAGTTACAAAACAGTCCTTGATCACTTTTAAACTCAGGAATTACGAGGATGAGGTATGGTGTGATGTGGTCCCAATGCATGCGGCACACTTGCTCCTTGGATAGCGTTGACAAATTGATTGTGATGTTACACACCAAGGCAAGCTCAAGAGGTACTCTCTTGTGTTTAAAGGCCGAAAATTCACTTTTGCTCCTTTAAATTCCAATGATGTATATAAAGATCAATTAAAAATGATGAAATTTTGTGAGGGGGTGAGGGAGAAAGGACAAATAAAAAAGACAGAGAGAAAATAGGCTAGTAGTGAAAAAAGTTAAAATTTAAATGGCCCAAAGGTGAGTGAATCCGCAAGTGGTAAAACTAGAGTGAAAAATTTAATTGCAACAAAAAAAGATGTGCGGAGAGCCCTACTCAATAAACAACCTTGTATCCTTGTGAGGTTTATGCAAAACTATTTATCTCTATCTAACATTAATGAAAATTTGCCTAGTGTGTTTCAATGTCTGTTGCAAGATTATGAGGATGTTTTTAGTGAGGCCCCTAAAGGTTTACAACCTTTACGTGGGATAGAACACCAGATTGACTTAGTACCCGGAGCTTGAATACCAAATCGACCAGCCTATAGAAGCAATCCCGAGGAGACAAAGGAATTGCAAAGGCAAGTTGAGGATTTATTAGACAAAGGGTACATTCGTGAAAGCTTAAGCCCATGTGCCGTTCCTGTCTTCTTGGTACCTAAGAAAGATGGTACGTATAGAATGTGTGTTGATTGTCGTCCAATCAACAAAATAACGGTAAACTATAGACATCCAATCCCTCGTCTTGATGACATGCTTGATGAATTACATGGTTCAACTATATTTACTAAAATTGATTTAAAAATCGGTTATCATCAAATTTGAATGAGGGAAGGGGATGGATGGAAAATAGCCTTTAAAACAAAATTTAGATTATGTCAATGGTTAGTTATGCCTTTCGGCCTTACTAATGCACCGAGTACATTTATGAGATTAATGAATCACGTTTTAAGGCCTCACTTGGGTAAATTTGTAGTAGTTTACTTTGATGACATTTTAATTTACTCAACAACATTAAAGGGTCATGTTTTCCATGTTAGAATGGTTTTTGTAACACCCCTATCCCGTGACCGTCGCCGGAATAGGTAAGGGCATTACCGGGCTTGTAACTCATGTCAGAACCGTAAAATTTTGAACTTTTTCTTGAAATAAAGGTCATTCATTTAGATAAGTACTAAGCACGGCCAGGGATAAAATTTAAACTTCTCTAAGTAAACATTCAAAAGATGCCATTTTCGCATGGCTTATATACATTAACCAAAATATTCTTCCGCCACTAGTCTATTTTATACATGCCATAAGATAATCCAAAACATAGCCGTACCAAACAGTAGATAGTGATAGTGTGACTAGTTGCTGACGATCCCCGAGCCTGTAGCTTCGCAATGAGATCTATAAAACAGAGGAAACAGAGTAAACGGAGTAAGCATTACAATGCTTAGTAAGTTTTAAGCAGTGTCAACAGATAACAATCAAATTATAACATAGTTGTTCGTATTTTTATTTCACTCTTCCTTCGGGCATACCATCCCTTTACCGAATGTGCACATCTCATCATATACAATAGGCAGATAAACTTTCACATAAAAGTGAGCTCATGTGACATAGATATATCGTATGATTTCACATAACCTCTCACACTGATCCGATGTCACATAATCATAGGAATAGTCTCATAGATTGCTCTCGTATGCATCACATAACTACCTTATGATTTAGTGCAAATCAAGCTCACATATAAACTTGGAGTACATACCTGTTTAACCTTTCGCATTGGATATATTTATAAGCAATTCTTATTACGAAGTCTTACCCGGACATAATCTCCACACGAAGTTATCGGGTCTTACCCGAACAAAATCCCCACACGTAGTCATCGGGTCTTTAGAGCTCGGATATAGTACGAGCACGAAGCTTACGGACATTAATCAGTGATAATATTCTCGCATAAAGCCTGCGGGGTTTTAACCCGGATATAGTACTGACACAAATGCCCTTCGGGGCTTATCACATTTATACACTTTCACATCCATCACGTTGGCCACTCGGCCCTGTCACATATATACACTTTCACATTCATCACATCGGCCATTAGGCCTTATCACATATATACACTTTCACATTCATCACATCGGCCATTAGGCCTTATCACATATATACACTTTCACATTCATCACATCGGCCATTAGGCCTTATCTCATATATGCATGTTCACATCCATCACATAGAATCCTAAATCAAAATATAGATTTTCATGTATTCACATTACAATTATCCAAATATACTTCACATACCACATATACTTTCACGTATACACACTGTCTTGGCTGAATCTACATCTATCATTTTCCAATATCACAATTTAGAATTCACGTATGGGTTTAATCAATAGCTTATGAGCAACTAAAACAAGTTTATCAAGGTTTACAACACAATCTCAAATTCAGCACAAGCTGTTTTTCCTGCGCAATAGTCACTAAATTATTTATAACTGGAGCTACAAAACTCCAAATCACTTTCCGTTAATTTTTCCTGAATATAGACTCGTATATCTTCCATCCATAAAATTTCCAGAATTTTTGGTTTGGCCAATCAATACCAGATTTTTCATAAAGTTTCCCCTGTTTCACTATTTGACTAATCTGACCACTCTTCACTACGAATCAAATTTCTCATTTTACAGAATTCAAAATGAATTGTATTTGATTTCATTTGAAACTAGACTCATTACGGAGTCTAAGAATATAAATTTTATCTTATAACCATTTTTTTACAATTTATAATGATTTTCTAAAACAGAACAGGGGATTTCGGAGTCATTCTGACATCGTCTCACACAACTTTAAATATCTCATTATCGGAAATTCCTTTGCTTACACGGTTTCTTTTATAAGAAACTAGACTCATTAAGCTTTAATTTCATGTCTCATTCAGCCTCTAATTCAAGTCCATAAATTTATGGTGATTTTCTAAAGTCACGTTACTGCTGCTGTCCGAAGCAGACTATTTCAAATTACCCTTAAATTCCCAAGCTCAAACACTTAAGAACTTACCATTTGAGCTTAGAACATATCATGACCACATCTTATCTTATTAAATCAACTCATCATGTCCTATTATAATTGAATTTACTCAACGTTTAAACACTTAAAACTTACCTCGGATGTGGTCGAACAATTTCGGCGGCTATTCGATCACTTTTTCCCTTCCCTTATCCAACTTTGGTCCTCTAAGCTCTTGAGCTTAATTTAACAAATAAATTGATTTAATCATTTGAGCATCAAAAGAGGAACTCAAGGTACTTAGCCCATATATACATACATTAGACATTAAAGTCACATACATATGAAATCATAAATCAATTCAACATATTAGCCCACACTCTCTTTTAGCCGATTGTCTAAGCCAAGATAAAAGCATCAATATGCTTGCCTCTAGCCGAATACATGCAACACCAATCTTCTTCCTATGGCCGAATATGCATATCTATGTTGAGGCCGATTATATGCTTAATACTTCCTACAAGTATAGTTACTTGTATTGCTTATATATCATTTTGTTTCAAGTTCAAAACTCGGCTAATACGCATATATACACTAGTAATCAAATACTAACATTTTGCACTTCACCTTACTACCATTTTACATCTACTTTCTACCATGGCCGAATGCATCAAGACACCATACCATTCAATTTTGGTCATGGGTTACACAAAGAACTTAATGTCTAACTCAAAAATGCCAAAAAGAAAATCCAAGAGTCATCAATCACCATCACATGTATCATTACAAAGCTTTACACTTAGCATGCAAATGACATCAACACAAATCTACCTTAGCCGAAACTTAACTCATCTTCATGCCTCATCACCGCAACATCAAACATCAACCAAGAAGACAACACCCATGGCCGAATATCATCTCCATCTCATAGCAAAGATTTAAACCATGGGCTAGGTAGAACTCAAACTAACAACTAAAAACATGCATGAATCTCAAGGACAACATCAAACATACCTTAGTCTAGCAAACCACCATAGCCGATTTTCTCAAGCTCTTCCCCTTCCTTTCTTTCCTCTATTCAGCCAAAGATGTTCAAGAATGAACACTTTTTTTTGTTTTCTTTCTTCAATTCACGGCAAAGGGGGGGGGAAACATGGATGAGACAATTTTTTTCATCATCATTTACCTTTCCATTATTATTTTATTACCCATACTTCTTATTTTATTTTTTGTTTCCTCCCATGATGCACCAACACAACATGTCTATGACATATTTTGCCCATCACCCTTTGTCCATCCTAATGTCATGGCCGGCCACTACTAGATGGGGGGGAAAAATTGACATGCAAGTCCCCCCTTTTTCAACATGCACTAATAGGTCCTTATGTTTTGATCTATCACATTTCAAAAATGTCACACATAAGTCCTATTGACTAAATTCACATGAAATTTACTAAATCGAAGCTTAAAATTTTCATACATTTATTTTAGACAATAAATATCATATTCAAATAATTTGGTGACTCGGTTTAGCGGTCCCGGAACCGCTTTCCGACTAGGGTCAAATTAGGGGTGTCACAACTCTCCCCCTTTAGGGATTTTCGTCCCCGAAAATTTCCACCGATGCATAGTTTAGGTTAACGTCCTCTTATTGAATTATATTCATATAAACATTAGCTCATCGATAGCAATTGTAATTCATTATTGATTTCGCATCGATCTATAAAATCATTTTCTTATCTTAAAACAAATACATAAACATTTCTACAAGTATGCACAAATATCTCATTTTCTTGATTTCATAAGCAGTAATCACTTAACTTAATTCACAAATGCATTTCAAACACATATTAAGCACATATTAACATGTATAATTCACATCATCAACCCACATATTTGTAACCCACATTTTCATTCATGAATAAGCTGTAACCTAACCGAAAGTACACATATACTCAAACATCCCAATAAATATCCTTTATAACTTTATCACATCTCAATATTCAACTTAACTCATTTCCAAAAGAAAAGTCAACTTCCACGTACTTGAACATTTAGTTCATTTAGCACATTCAATCATAGTTAACGTTACCCATATACAGTCGAATAGGCATAAAGCCTAATATAATACACTGGCATGAGATTTGTTCTACCGCATAACTCGTATATCCAAAATTATCAACATTCATCAAAAATTCTTTCAAACTTTCGAATGTCGAAACTTAATCAAAATAATTTCTTGAACAAGATTAACAAAATAGTGTCCATTCAGCAATAGCACATATAGCTCTTACAATGCCATATCCTAGATATGGTCTTACATATTCTCACATATCGAGCCGATGCCATGTCCCAGACATGGTCTTACACACTATCTCAAATCAATGCCTTCGTCCCAAACGAGGTCTTACATGAATTCCACTTCACACACTTAGTGCCCACTGACCGATCTCGCACTCATAGTGCTCGGTTAAAGGAATTCGCACACACACAGTGCCTCTAATTATTCACATACATAGTGCTCTTATTCATTCGTTAATACACATTGATATGACTTAACCAAGTCTATAAACATCATGTATGTACACTTTTAAACATATCATCTCATTTAAATTTGAATTTGTATAGTAATGAGCACTTAAACTTTGCTCAAATTACCGGCACGAAGCCTACTAGGCACGAAGGCCCGAATACACGTCACCAGCATGATTACTCTTCGGGACCTAGCCCGGATATAACACCAGCACGAATGCTCTTCGAGGTTTAGCACGGATATATTACTAGCACGAATGCTCTTCGGAACTTAGCCCGGATACATCACTAGCACGAATGCTCCTCGGGACTTAGCCCAGATATATCACTAGCACGAATGCTCCTCGGGACTTAGCCCGGATATATCACTAGCACGAATGCTCCTCGGGACTTAGCCCGGATATATCACTCTCAATTCTCATGTACATATACACATATAGCAATACACATTAGTATATCATTTACATTACTTGAATGCAAACACAACATGCTTATCGACCATTCAACTTCCAGTTCCATAGCCACATACAAAAATCACATTTATAGTCATAACACTCTTTCAAAATTGCATCACTTATACCCTTATAATTCAATCCAAATCGAAATTCAAATACGAGTACATGATACGTACCTGATCAACTTAATAATTTAGGCATATCTAAGTGAAGTTATATCGCAAATTCTCATAGTCAGAAGCTTGCTACAGCTCGATCGGGATCAAGATTCATTGCAATACAGCAAACACATTTTAATAGCCAAAAATCATCACACTATCATTTTATCACTTTATGGCATGTATAAATAGACTCACGCGTGCTACGTTAGTACTAGAATCGACTAAACCGTAGCTCTGATACCAATAAAATGTAACACCCCTATCCCGTGACCATCGCCGGAATAGGTAAGGGGCATTACCGGGCTTGTAACTCATGTCAGAACCGTAAAATTTTGAACTTTTTCTTGAAATAAAGGTCATTCATTTAGATAAGTACTAAGCACGGCCAGGGATAAAATTTAAACTTCTCTAAGTAAACATTCAAAAGATGCCATTTTCGCATGGCTTATATACATTAACCAAAATATTCTTCCGCCACTAGTCTATTTTATACATGCCATAAGATAATCCAAAACATAGCCGTACCAAACAGTGGATAGTGATAGTGTGACTAGTTGCTGACGATCCCCGAGCTTGTAGCTTCGCAATGAGATCTATAAAACAGAGGAAACAGAGTAAACGGAGTAAGCATTACAATGCTTAGTAAGTTTTAAGCAGTGTCAACAGATAACAATCAAATTATAACATAGTTGTTCGTATTTTTATTTCACTCTTCCTTCGGGCATACCATCCCTTTACCGAATATGCACATCTCATCATATACAATAGGCAGATAAACTTTCACATAAAAGTGAGCTCATGTGACATAGATATATCGTATGATTTCACATAACCTCTCACACTGATCCGATGTCACATAATCATAGGAATAGTCTCATAGATTGCTCTCGTATGCATCACATAACTACCTTATGATTTAGTGCAAATCAAGCTCACATATAAACTTGGAGTACGTACCTGTTTAACCTTTCGCATTGAATATATTTATAAGCAATTCTTATTACGAAGTCTTACCCGGACATAATCTCCACACAAAGTTATCGGGTCTTACCCGGACAAAATCCCCACACGTAGTCATCAGGTCTTTATAGCTCGGATATAGTACGAGCACGAAGCTTACGGACATTAATCAGTGATAATATTCTCGCATAAAGCCTGCGGGGTTTTAACCCGGATATAGTACTGACACAAATGCCCTTCGGGGCTTATCACATTTATACACTTTCACATCCATCACGTTGGCCACTCGGCCCTGTCACATATATACACTTTCACATTCATCACATCGGCCATTAGGCCTTATCACATATATACACTTTCACATTCATCACATCGGCCATTAGGCCTTATCACATATATACACTTTCACATTCATCACATCGGCCATTAGGCCTTATCACATATATACACTTTCACATTCATCACATCGGCCATTAGGCCTTATCACATATATATACACTTTCACATTCATCACATCGGCCATTAGGCCTTATCACATATATACACTTTCACATTCATCACATCTGCCATTAGGCCTTATCTCATATATGCATGTTCACATCCATCACATAGAATCCTAAATCAAAATATAGATTTTCATGTATTCACATCACAATTATCCAAATATACTTCACATACCACATATACTTTCACGTATACACACTGTCTTGGCTGAATCTACATCTATCATTTTCCAATATCACAATTTAGAATTCACGTATGGGTTTAATCAATAGCTTATGAGCAACTAAAACAAGTTTATCAAGGTTTACAACACAATCTCAAATTTAGCACAAGCTGTTTTTCCTGAGCAATAGTCACTAAATTATTTATAACTGGAGCTACAAAACTCCAAATCACTTTCCGTTAATTTTTCCTGAATATAGACTCGTATATCTTCCATCCATAAAATTTCCAGAATTTTTGGTTTGGCCAATCAATACCAGATTTTTCTTAAAGTTTCCCCTGTTTCACTGTTTGACTAATCTGACCACTCTTCACTACGAATCAAATTTCTCATTTTACAGAATTCAAAATGTATTGTATTTGATTTCATTTGAAACTAGACTCATTAAGGAGTCTAAGAATATAAATTTTATCTTATAACCATTTTTGTACAATTTATAATGATTTTCTAAAAACAGAACAGGGGATTTCGGAGTCATTCTGACACCGTCTCACACAACTTTAAATATCTCATTATAGGAAATTCCTTTGCTTACACGGTTTCTTTTATAAGAAACTAGAATCATTAAGCTTTAATTTCATGTCTCATTCAGCCTCTAATTCAAGTCCATTAATTTATGGTGATTTTCTAAAGTCACGTTACTGCTGCTGTCCGAAGCAGACTATTTCAAATTACCCTTAAATTCCCAAGCTCAAACACTTAAGAACTTACCATTTGAGCTTAGAACATATCATGGCCACATCTTATCTTATTAAATCAACTCATCATGTCCTATTATAATTGAATTTACTCAACGTTTAAACACTTAAAACTTACCTCGGATGTGGTCGAACAATTTCGGCGGCTATTCGATCACTTTTTCTCTTCCCTTATCCAACTTTGGTCCTCTAAGCTCTTGAGCTTAATTTAACAAATAAATTGATTTAATCATTTGAGCATCAAAAGAGGAACTCAAGGTACTTAGCCCATATATACATACATTAGACATTAAAGTCACATACATATGAAATCATAAATCAATTCAACATATTAGCCCACACTCTCTTTTAGCCGATTGTCTAAGCCAAGATAAAAGCATCAATATGCTTGCCTCTAGCCGAATACATGCAACACCAATCTTCTTCCTATGGCCGAATATGCATATCTATGTTGAGGCCGATTATATGCTTAATACTTCCTACAAGTATAGTTACTTGTATTGCTTATATATCATTTTGTTTCAAGTTCAAAACTCGGCTAATACGCATATATACACTAGTAATCAAATACTAACATTTTGCACTTCACCTTACTACCATTTTACATCTACTTTCTACCATGACCGAATGCATCAAGACACCAACCATTCAATTTTGGTCATGGGTTACACAAAGAACTTAATGTCTAACTCAAAAATGCCAAAAAGAAAATCCAAGAGTCATCAATCACCATCACATGTATCATTACAAAGCTTTACACTTAGCATGCAAATGACATCAACACAAATCCACCTTAGCCAAAACTTAACTCATCTTCATGCCTCATCACCACAACATCAAACATCAACCAAGAAGACAACACCCATGGCCGAATATCATCTCCATCTCATAGCAAAGATTTAAACCATGGGCTAGGTAGAACTCAAACTAACAACTAAAAACATGCATGAATCTCAAGGACAACATCAAACATACCTTAGTCTAGCAAACCACCATAGCCGATTTTCTCAAGCTCTTCCCCTTCCTTTCTTTCCTCTATTCGGCCAAATATGTTCAAGAATGAACACTTTTTTTTTGTTTTCTTTCTTCAATTCACGGCAAAGGGGGGGGAACATGGATGAGGCAATTTTTTTCATCATCATTTACCTTTCCATTATTATTTTATTACCCATACTCCTTATTTTATTTTATTGTTTCCTCCCATGATGCACCAACACAACATGTCTATGACATGTTTTGCCCATCTCCCTTTGTCCATCCTAATGTCATGGCCGGCCACTACTAGATGGGGGGGGGAAATTGACATGCAAGTCCCCGATTTTTCAACATGCACTAATAGGTCCTTATGTTTTGATCTATCACATTTCAAAAATGTCACACATAAGTCCTATTGACTAAATTCACATGAAATTTACTAAATCGAAGCTTAAAATTTTCACACATTTATTTTAGACAATAAATATCATATTCAAATAATTTGGTGACTCGGTTTAGCGGTCCCGAAACCGCTTTCCGCTAGGGTCAAATTAGGGGTGTCACAGTTTTAGACATTATAAGAGCTGAAAAATTGTTTGCCAACCTTGATAAATGCACATTTTGTTGTGATAAGCTAATATTTTTAGGTTTCATAGTTAGTGCTTAAGGTATTCATGTCGATGAGGACAAAGTTAAGGCAATCAAAGAGTGACCAACTCCTAAATCGATAACTGAGGTGAGATCTTCCCATGGTTTAGCTAGTTTTTATAGATGATTTTTGAAAGATGTCTCCACTATTGCTGCCCCATTAATAGAAGTTATTAAAAAATCCGTGGGTTTCAAATGTGGTGAAACTCAAGAAAAGGCTTTTCAAACCCTAAAAGCTAAGTTATGTTCTGCTCATCTTCTTAGATTACCTGATTTTACTAACACTTTTGAACTTGAGTGTGATGCTTCAGGAATTGACATTGGCACCGTTTTAATGCAAGATAAGCAACCAATTGCTTATTTTAGTGAAAAATTGAATGGTGAACAATTAATTTACTCAACTTATGATAAAGAACTTTTGTCATTGGTTCGTGCACTTCAAGTATGGCAACATTACTTGTTTCCTAATGAATTTGTAATACGTACAGACCATGAATCCCTTAAATGGTTAAAGGGACAAGGTAAGTTAAGTAAACGACATGCCCGATGGGTGGGATTCATTGAAACATTCCCTTATGTGATAAAATATAAAACATGTAGAGATAATGTAGTTGCGGATGCTTTATCTAGACGATATGCTTTAATAACTACATTAAAGGCTAAAGTATTAGGGTTTGAACATATTAAAGAGTTATATAATGATGATGTTGATTTCAGACATATCTATAGTAATTGTGGAAATACTACTTTTGAGAAGTTTTACCTTGTAGATGAATTTCTTTTTCGTGTAAACAGGTTGTGCATACCAAATTGTTCCATGCGAGACTTATTGATTCATGAGGCCCATAGCGGGGGTTTAATGGGACACTTTGGAGTGACCAAAACACTAGACATCTTGCAAGAACACTTCCATTGGCCACAATTGAAGAAGGATGTCGAAAAGGTATGTTCAAAGTGCATCACATGTAAACAAGCAAAATCTAAGGTAATGCCTCACTGCCTTTACACTTCTTTGCCTATTCCTACTTCACCATGGGTAGACTTATCCATCGATTTTATTCTAGGTTTGCCACGAACTAAGAAAGGAAGAGATAGTATATTTGTTGTTGTTGACAGGTTTTCCAAGATGGCACATTTTATTCCTTGTCACAAAATAGATGATGCTACACATGTGGCAGACATATTTTTTAAAGATGTGGTGAGACTTCATGGCATCCCTAAAATAATTGTTTCCGACAGAGATTTCAAATTCCTTAGGCACTTTTGGAAGGTATTGTGGGGTAAGCTTGGTATGAAATTACTGTATTCAATTACTTGTCACCCCCAAACCGATGGCCAAATTGAGGTAGTCAATCAAATTTTAAGAGCCTTATTACGATCTGTTATAGTCAATCAATTACTTGTTTATGGTTTTAACCCACTAACAGTACTTGACCTTGCACCATTACCACTAGAACATATTGTTAATTTAGATGGTGAACAGAAAGCTGAGCTGGTGAAATCCTTACACAAGAAGGCTAGGCAACGAATAGCCAAAAACAAATGACATCAACACCAACAAAGCAAAATAAAGGGCACAAACGGGTTGTCCTTGAACCCAGAGAATGGGTTTGGGTCCATATG
Source organism: Gossypium hirsutum (assembly GCF_007990345.1). Classification (NCBI taxonomy): domain Eukaryota; kingdom Viridiplantae; phylum Streptophyta; class Magnoliopsida; order Malvales; family Malvaceae; genus Gossypium; species Gossypium hirsutum. Next base: position 30,427,424 of record NC_053444.1, read on the forward strand.
AGGAAAGAACGATTTCCTACAAAAAGAAATACCAAGTTGGACCCAAGAGGCGATGGGTCTTTCCAAGTACTCGAGTGGAACAAAGATAATGCATACAAAATTGATCTACCTGGTGAGTACAATGTAAGTTTTACTTTCAATGTGGCTGACTTATCTCCATTTGATTTTTTTAGATTCGAGGACAAATCTTTTTGAGGAAGGGGGAATGATACGAATCACAAAGGCACAACTCAAGCTCAAGAACATGATGAGCTCAAATTACCACAAGGCCCAATAACGAGGTCAAAGGCCAAGCAAATGCGTATGAAACTAAATGAAACCGTTCAAGACTTCATTAACAAGGCCTTAGATGCGTATACAAAGGAAAAAGAAAATCAAGATTCACTTTCTTGTTTTCAAGAAAATCAAGAAACCGAATCTTGGTTCAATCTTGCTGTTTTGAGCGATTTCAAGAATCAAGAAAATCAAGATTTCAAATCTTGGAAACCTTGGTCCAAGAAACTGAACCTTGCAGCTAAGGCACATTGGATTCTCAGTTACGAGCATCAACGAACCAATTTCAAGAGAGAACGGATTACAAACCCAAGTTCTTGAAGATACGACCCAATAAGATGTTCCAAGCCCAACCAAGAAGTTTAAATTAGACTTAGTTGAAAACAATGCCAAATTGTCAAAGTGGCCCAATTCGTAAAATTTTAATTCTTTAAATACTTAGTTTTAATTTTTAGACTTTATGAATAAATTTCTATGTAAGAATTCAGTCCAATAAGCCCATTTAAAGGCCTTGGATGAAATTCCCCTTGAAAGTCAACAATTAAGGATTTTTTTTAGTTTTCCTAATAAGGCTAGGAAAGTAGTTAGAAGGCCTATATATATGCTTGGCTGGCCACCCTTAAAAACATTATATTGAATATCACATTGAATATTACATTGAACATTACCCTTAAGATTTTTTTTTGAGTGAAAATTCTCTTTGAGTTCCTCAAAGAATTCTCTATTGAGTTTTCTTTAGAAGTAATTTTAACAATCTTTCTGATTGTGGGAACCATCTTCAGCCTTCTTCTTGCCGTGTTTTTACGTTGGAGGGTAGATTCGAGCCGTTTGAAGGGAGTTGTGAAATATTTCTTGATTTCAAGGCTTCTTAGGACTTAATTATCTTTCTTACTGTTTGTTCTTCTTTAATTATTTTTATTTGTGCCGAATTGTTAATTAACTAGGTGTGATTGTTCTTGTTGCATTTTCAGCCATTCCAAGCTTCAAGAATCTGTTTTGGCAACATTCTTTGGCGTCAATAAACATTAAATTTTTGGGAGTCTTTCTGAGTTAAATTTCGGTTTCTTTACTTCCAAGAAACCCTATTAATAAGTGTTTTGACTCTTGGCTGATTCTTTCTTGTTTTGGGGTGTTTCTTTATAGATCTTTTGCTGCTAATGTTAATTTTCTGTTTTCGTTTCAGATCCAAGTGTCTATAGTTTTCGTAGGACTTTTCCCGTGACTTGACAACTCGATCTTTGTCCGTGCGCAACCCTCTATCAAAGGCTTTTAAGCATTCCTCATCAAACTTGAATATAGAGTCCTTCTCTAATAATTTGCATAATGGTTTAGAAACTTTGGAGAAGTCCTTGATAAATCTTCGATTAAAACTGGCGTGATCCAAAAAGCTCCTAACAGCCTTTACAGATGTTGGAGGTGGGAGTTTCTCAATAATGTCTACCTTTGCTTTGTCTACCTCAATCCCATGTCTCGTTATCCGATACCCTAGAACAACTCCTTCTCGTACCATAAAATGGCACTTTTCCTAGTTGAGTATGAGATTCGTTTCTTCGCATCGCCTTAGTACCTTAGTTAGATTGGCTAAGCAATCATCGTAAGTATCTCCGAATACTGAAAAATTGTCCATAAAAACTTCCAAATATTTCTCAACCATGTCAGTAAAAATAGACATCATACATCTTTGAAATGTAACAGGTGTATTACATAAACCAAATGGCATGCGTCTAAATGCAAGCGTACCGTACAGGCAGGTGAATGTCGTTTTGTGTTGATCTTCTAGTGCTACTGTAATCTGATTATACCCTGAGTATCCATCGAGAAAATAATAGTAATCTCGTCCTGTGAGTCTATCCAGCATCTGGTCTTAGAACGACAAAGGGAAGTGATCTTTCCTAGCCACCTTGTTCAGCTTCCGGTAATCGATGTAGATTCTCCATCCCGTAATCGTTCTAGTTGGTATCAACTCGTTGTTCTCATTCTCTACGACCGTGATACATCATTTTTTTGGCTCGCGCTGGACCAGGCTTACCCTGAACTGTTTGAGATGGGATAGATGATACCCGCATCTAACCACATGATGATCTTTTTTTTACTACATCCTTCATGATAGGGTTCAATCTCCGTTGTCCAGCGATCGTCCCTTTTTTGCCATCTTCCAAGATAATCTTGTCCATGCATACAGATGGACTAATGCTGCAAATATCGGCTATGGTCCATTCGATGGCTTTCTTGAATTGTTTCAAAACTAAGATAAGTTTCTCTTCTTACTCAGTGCTCAATTCTGCTGAAACAATCACAGGTAGAGTGGAAGCGTTTCCTAAATAAACGTATTTTAAATGAGAAAGTAATACCTTGAGTTCTAATTTAGGTGGCTCCTCGATCGACACTTTTGGTTGATAATAGTCCCTCTTTTCTAACTCCAAAGACTCAAAATGGAATTGCGAATTAAATCCCCTTTGATTAGCTTCTAGCAAAGCTAAGTATTCATCCTCCTCTTCATCATTTGGAGGATCCAATGTCAAAATTCTTTCCAGTGGGTCCTCAACACAGTTGAGTTCCTTCTCCACTATTAAATCCTCTAAATCGGACACTGCAGAGCAATCATCTATTATGTCAGGAAATCGTATAGACTTAAAGACGTTAAATGTTACCTGATCATCCTGAACACGCTTAGTGAGCTTGCCCTTCTGCACATCAATAAAGGTCCTTCCAGTTGCTAAGAGTGACCTTCCTAGGATGATTGGTACTTCTTTGTCTGCTTCAAAATCTAGAATTACAAAGTCAGTAGGACAGATAAACTTATCTACACGTACCAATACATCCTCAATTTTTCCTTCTAGATGTGCTAAGGATTGATCTGTTAGTTGAAGCGTAACTGTAGTTGGTCTAACTTCTCCTATCCCCAACTTCCTAAATATTGACATAGGCATCAAGTTGATACTTGCACCTAAGTCACATAATGCCTTACCATAATATGTTGCTCCAATGCTGCACGGTATGGTAAAACATCTAGGATCCTTCAATTTTGGGTGTAGTTTGTCTTGAAGATATGCACTGCATTCCTTCGTTAGAGCTACCATCTGAAATTCTCCAAGTCTTCATTTCTTAGACAAGATATCTTTCATGAACTTGACGTAGTTCGAAATTTGCTCAAGTGCTTCAACCAATGGGATGTTGATGTGAAGTTGCTTGAATACGTCAAGGAACTTCTTGAGTTGAATCTCCTGCTTTTGTTTCTAAAGTCTTTGAGGGTAGGGTGGTGGTGGTGGTTTCATTACTGAGACTGATTCTGGTTTATTCGTCTTTGGTGGCAATTTTGCATCTAACGACATTGTTAGTTTATCAGAATTAGTTGGTCTTGAGGTTACTTTGTCGGGTTTTGCAGATTTTGGTTCTGGTGAAACTGGAATTTCAACACTTGGTTGAACTTATTTTGAATCTTGAGCGTCAGCTGGCTCCTTTTCAACTTCGACAGCTTTGGGCTCTACTATCTTTCCGCTCCTCAATGTCAATGCTTTACAATGTTCCTTCCCCAGATTTCTCGGATTCTCCATGTCACTAGGTAGAGCACCTTGTGGTTGGTTCCTGAGTTTAGTAGCAAGCTGGCCCACTTGATTCTCCAAATTCCTTAGAGTGGCGTCGTTTTTCGCCATGTATGCCTTCAATAGATTCTCTAAGCTATTGGATGGTTCCGCTTAGGTTGGTTTTTGAACTTCTTGGGGGAACCTAGGTGGCTGAGTTGGTCTAGGTTGGGCGTAAGTGTTACTGGTTCCAGTCCCTTGGTTATTCTAGGAAAAATTTGGGTGATTTTGCCACGATGAGTTAATAAAGTTGGACTGCAGTCCTTGCCTCCCTCGATTTTGGTTTTGGTTACCCATGTAATATACGTATTCGGGGTTCGATGGACATTCTTCAAACAAATGTCCTTCCCCACAATACACACAGGCTATATTCTCAAATTGGTTAGGTGGTTGGGCTGCAAAACTGTTAGACCCATTAGTGGTAAGATTCTTAAGCATTGAGGATATTGAAGATACCTGAGATGCGAGTGAAGGCAGAGCGTCCACTTCATGTATTCCAGTGACTTGTCTTCCTAATGCTGCGCGATTGGTTGGCCATTGATAATTGTTGCTAACAATCCTCTCAATAATTTCTTAAGCCTCATTATACGACTTAAAAAAGAGAGCACCATTAGCAGAGGCGTCCACTCCCATCCTCGTGTGAGCATTGAGACCATTATAGAATGTCTCAAGTTGAATGTAATGTGGCATTCCATGATGAGGGCACTTTCGTAATAACTCTTTGTACCTTTCCCATGCCTCATACAGGGACTCATCGTCCATTTTTTGGAAGGAAGTGATCTCATTCCTCAACTTGGCATTCTTGCTCGGTGGGAAATACTTCATGAGGAATCTCTCATCTAACTCTTGCCATGTAGAAATGGAGTTCGGTGGCAATGAGTTCAACCAGGCACGAGCTCTATCCCTTAGTGAATATGGGAATAGCTTTAGTCGTAATATATATTCGGGTACTCCAACTAACTTAAAAGAATCGCTCACTTCCATAAATAGTCTTAAGTGAAGATGAGGATCTTCAGTAGGCATTCTACTGAAATGACCCACAGTTTGAAGCATCTGGAACATGACTGGCTTCAACTCAAATTGTTGTGCCTTGATTTCAGGTCTCCTAATGCCCAGATTAAGATCGTGAAATACTGGCATAGCATACTGTCGTAAAGCTCTATACCTATCATCAGCAATAAGAATAGGATTCTGAGTAAGGTTTGCTCCGTTTCCTTGATTCATATTCTCAAAGTTTATCTCTTTGGTCCTTCTCTGGTTCGCTTGTCTTCTTCGTTGTTGAAAGGTCCGTTCTATTTCAGGGTCCATAGGGAGTAAGTCGATAATCTAGTGATGGAAAATATTTTGGTTTAAAGATGATTAAAAACTAAGGGTTAAAAACTAAGTAAAAAATTTAAAATAAAAAGGTTCTAATGCACAATTTCAATTAAGGTTTAATCAAGATGATATAATTGTGTTGGATTAATTACATTCCTTTAACTTAGAATTATTAAACTTATGTTTATACTGCTACGAACAAATTCATAGCAACTCGGTAATTTGCTAGCTACTGCTCATACATACTTATGAAATTAATCAATCTCTTGAACATTTTTCAATGTCAATCCAAACAATTAATCAATATTCACAACCATATAAAAGATCAAGTGACGTAACAGAGTATTTCTACCTTGAGACAGTTTAATCACAATAATCTTGCAACTTATGCAAGACATATGTATCGCCAAATACAATGCTAAATTAACTTCTGCCACCTTAGAATACATTTTTTTTACAAAACTTACATCTATTTATTTACTTATTCAATAAATTATGAAATGTAGTAAATTACTATTTTTAAATCAACGAGTACGATTTGGTTATTCTTCCACTATGGCATTTCAAGGTACGATGTTTCCTTCAAAGGTTCAAATCTTAAACTTTTCAAACTAATCAATTTCTGATAATTTATTTCGAAAGAAATTTTAAAGGCATTACTTTGGTTTTTCTCAAGCAAATCAGAACCCAAGTTTTAAAATATGAGGATTGTCAAATGGAAATAGCTAAATGTCACCATCAACATGGCCAATGTGATCTTCGAGACTCAACCATAACATCTATGGTTGAGTTTAGGGGTTATACCTATTCTCATCCTTTTATTTTGATGATGATTCTTCTATAGACTCTATTTATCTCTTCAAATCAATACCCTGGTGAACTATCAATCCTTCTATATTGATCGTAATAACGTAAATAAAGTATGATTTGGGATAATCATCACTTCTTTCTTATCTTTTGTATTTAGGTTCGAATATAGTAGTGGTTATAGATTTTATTTTTTTTCGATATTAACAACTCGTATTATTCATATGTTGAAGGACTATTTGTTATCAATGTGGATCACCCCTTACTTTGGAAAGAATCGCGACTCTGTTCTAACCATAATAGCGTAAGTGTTGGATTGGAAACCTTGATTAAGTCGTTCTTAGCAAAGAATAATTAATATAATGATCTAAGTACATATCATCATTTTATATTCATATCTACAATTAATCTAGTTAGATCCAAGTGCAAGTGTACGAAGGAGTCTAATGTTGCTTTGGCTCTACCCATCAAGCTGTGGGTTTAACATAATATGTAATGCCCTCAAACCTACCCAATTCATCAGATCTGAATCTCAGGAGTTATGTCATAAGAAAGACTTGCACATAACCTATTCATACAAAGTTTCAACAAATACATCTTAATTAGTAACACTGCACAACAAATTTTCGTCTGGGTGTACAAAGTGTGATTACAATCATTTGAACAAGACTTTTCCCTCAGTGAGTCCTTATAAGTACATATAACTCACTTAGTCTACCTATAAATAATATTACTGGTAGCATTTGTAGTACTAATACATTCTATACATGCCATAAGACTTATAAAAAAATTTCGTAACCTATCCACAATATTTCCATCATACTTGAACATGCTAATCCACTTTTTTTGTATGCATAACAACCCATCTCACCACTCATTTGGCGTAGCCCTGGTGTCATCCCTCTTGGTGTAGCCTTTTAATCCGCTTACTTATAACAAGATGACATCGAGGTAAGTTCGATAGAACTTATTGAGTAAACCCTTATTTACTTGAATATCATCTTGGAACTCTCTTATCCAACTCTTTATCTCTTGTTCTTTGACTTAAATCTAGCGGATACATCCTTTAGATTTTATTCATTTCACCGTTGGTGTCACATTTCGTTCTATGATCATAACTTGCATTACCTATCATTTTTACCTTAATCGTATTATTCATTTTGTTCTTTCATGACTTCTTAATCATTCTTGTTACAAAGGGTCTTACAGATAAAATACCTTTGATTCGCCACTCATGCTGGCACATTCTTGTCTCTTTCTTCACCACAACACCTCTTATGAAGCCTTTCTTTCAGAATTCGCCATACTTAACGTACCTTCATAAGACATCGTGCATGGTTTATTAGAGTTTGTGTCACATTTCAAAAATTGGGTTAGTAGGAACTGGGTTAATGAACCAAGAGTGGTCGCCCAAATTTTTCTTAGATGACCTTGGAATATTTTTCAATATATAAGTAGCAAGTATAGTGATTGAGTAGTGGTAGAGTTGTCCTTGATGATCTGAGTTTGAAACCCTTTCCTTTCTCTCTATTTTTCTTTTACTTTAGCCAACAACCACCACCTTTGCATTATTTTCCTACTCTCCTCATCTACTTCTTTTCCTCGAGCCACCATCATCACACTACTGAACGTCCTCCCTACCATCGCTCATCTCATTTATTTTACTCCAACGCTGCCCATTGCACCACCAATTACCACCATGGCCAAAATCTTACACCACCACCGATTATACCATCTTCGTCTCTTCACTTCTTTATTAATATTTTTTCTTCTTTTCCTTTAAATATTCTCCTCCTCTCAAGTGTCGTACCCTTACCTTTCCTCTTCTTTCATTGGTTTCTCATCGAATCACTGCCACCATCATCGCTACCGCACCACTATGCCTCCACTGGCCTCAGTGGTTCTTTCTCTTTTCTTCACCATTTTCTAATCTCCATCATTCCTATAGTAATAAAAAAATCATCATCTATTTCAATTAGTTTTAAAATTTTTGAAGGTTGTACTTAGTGACTCAGTTTTTCAAGCGGCTATTTTCTCTAGACTTGGTTTCCCTTTTGATTCGAGACTCCACTGACCCATCAATCCTTTCAATTCAATCAAGTTTGAGTAAGTATGGTAGTGGAATGAAAACCACTATTTCTTCCCCAGTTTTTACCTTAGGTCGAATATGTATAAAATATCATGGTGTATTTTCCTTTGTCTGTTAACATCGTACTCTACTTTTGATAAAGGTTCGATTGATACCATCTAGGAAAGCTCTTAATTTCAGAAAAAAAATCATCGTTACGAATAATTATTTTTGAGAGTAAGTTCGAGATGGATGATTTTGTTTCAGTGAGTAATTTCATAATATGTTTTGAAAAAGACATTTTTAATGGAAAAACACTTTGGTAATAGATCAGTATTCCATTGGTCAAGATCTGAGTGTGGACGTTCTTTAGAGTGGTGTATTGCATCGAATCTACTATTAGGTGTGTAATAACAGATTTTGCCCGGGCCTAAAAGGGCTCAAATTACATTGGCCTATATGGTCCAAATCCAAAATACAACAGGGGCCCAAGGCACGGTGGCCCAATTATGTGTGGCCCAAAGTGCCCAAAACTTTAGTCAGAAACCCTAGAGGTTCTAGGGAAATCCTCAAGCGCCGCAGCCACGAATCTCAGCCCCGATCTTCACCTGCACAACAATGAAAGAAAGCAAAATAGTATATGGAAAGAAATCAAGAGATTGAGAATCAAATCAATGTAAATAGGATTTTATTTTCATATTTCTTATGTATATTATGGCTATATAAAGCCATTGTTAAGACGGTAAAAGGGATTAGAAGTCAAGAATAAAAAACACGTTTTTACAGCACAAACAGGGATACAGTGAAAATCAAAGGTTGTTTTACATTCTGTTATTTATTACTCGTTTATATACTGTTAATAAATAAGGAAAAGAGAGATACAACCTCCTTTTTGAGCCCTAGATCGCAGTGGATGGCTGAGGGTGTCGTCTCTGATGAAAGACGACCAGAAGCCGAAAGGTTTCGTTGCTTTTAGGGCACTTTCGTTGGTGTTTTGTGCGATTTGAGCCCGGATTTAGACTCAGGGAGGCTAAAAGGTCAAACCTAGAAATTTTCCCCCTCCGACCACCGCAGACGGTGGTGTCGGTGCCGGAGATCGGCGGCCGGCGCGGTGGCTGACGACTGACCGATGACCGACTATAGTCAGAGGGCAGACCGAGGGGAGAAAATTTCAAAGGGGGTTTTTGTTTTTTTTTTTTTTTATTTTGGTTTTGAAAATGATTTTTTTTGAGATGTTGGGGGCTTATATAAGGTACCAAAACGGTGTCGTTTTGGAGAGCCCCCAGATGCCTAAAATGGCTTCGTTTTGGGGAGGCCGACCCGACTCCGACCCGACCCAGCCTAGGATCCGCATGTTTTTTAGCGGAGGGGTAAATTGTATTTTTAGCCCCTCCGCCTCTTAATATATTGTCAATTAGTTTTTGTTATTTTTTTAAATTCGACCTTTAATTTATTTTAAATTCCAATTTAATCCTTTTGAACGACGCCGTTTTAGAGGAGAAGGGAAAATTTCCCTTCCAGCCCCTCTATGTAACTCGCGCGTTCAAATTAGTCCTTTTACTTTTATTTATTTGCGGATTTACCCCAGATATTGTAATTGCAATTCAATTTATTTTTTTATGTTCTTTTTATTTATTTTATTAATTAATAGTGTAATTATTATTTTTATTCTAATTTGTTTATCTGTATATATTCCATATATATGTACATATATATATGTAAAAAAAACGAATATTTTCCTAGTTATTTTAATGAATATTTTCACATATATGTATATATTTACGTTTTTAAGTGATTAAATACTCACCTTTTTTTTTCATTTTTTAAAATATACTTATTTTTTATTATTTTATATATGTATGTATATATTTCTTTTCTTCTTTATTTTCATAAGTATATTATGTGTTGTATTTATATATAAATTTTATAACCTAAAATTTTATTTGTAAATTATATGTATATTTTTAATCTTCATAATTTCCATGTGTACATCTTTTGATCCTTATTTATTTGTTTGCTATCCCATCCATTGTATAATTGTGTTTACATTTAATATTTTGCATGTCATGGATTACCTTTTTTTATTTCGTTTATTCATTTGCTTATATTATTTTTTATGTCGATGATGTATTTATTATTGTTCTTATTATTATAGCATTTGTATGTATAAAATCACATTACATCATTTTTTACTCAAATTTAAAGATAGAAAATTTTTTAAATTTGAGATAATGTTCGTATTTAGAATTTTCAAGGGAATTGATCCCTAACGTATTGGGTTCCGATTTTCTTCGTTAAATCCGAAAATTGAGCATTTCTCTTCAATCAAAAAATAAAAACTCATTATTGGGAATTCAACACGTTGTGTCTTAACGTATTGGATGTGACGTATTGATTTCTCGAAATGAAGAGTTTTTTAAAATAATAAAGGAAATATTCCGAGTTTGGGATTTTAAAGGAATTGTGCCCTAACGTATTGCGTGTGATTTCTTAAATCTTGGATCAGTGGATGTTCTTTTAAAGTAAATGAAATATTCCGAGTTTGGGATTCTAAAGGAATCGTGCCCTAACGTATTGGGTGTGATTTCTTAAATCTTGGATAAGTGGATGTTCTTTTAAAGTTTTATTGTACAAGTATTTTGGCCCAATTCATTTTGGGGAAAATTAGAATGTTGTGCCCTAACACATTGGGTGTGGTATCTTCTCTCTCTGAAATAATAAGGGTCTTAATACATAACCTTTTAAGTTTTGCTAAGGATTACGTTTTTTTCCAAATTCTCGACCTTAAGACACTAATTAATTAACTAGGTACCAATTTTGGGTGTTACGAGGGTGCTAATCCTTCCTCGTACGTAACTGACTCCCGGATCTGTTTTTCTAAAACTCGTAGACCAAAGCCCTTTTTTTAGGTGATCCGATCACACCTCAATAAAAGATTGGTGGCGACTCCTAATTTTTATTTTTTAAAGTCGACAACCTAAAATATTTTTATTTTTCAAAAAAATGGTTTCGACAACTTGGCGACTCTGCTGGGGACTTTTTTTTAAAAGATAAGAGAGTCGAGCCACAAAGTTGATTAATTTTTGTCTTATGGTCGAGAAAATATTTTTTAAAAAAAACTCATGACATCCTTTCGCATTCATTATCTTATTGTCTAAATATTGTTTGCATTATACATTTCATGAATCGAACAATGTTAACCTTTTAAGTGGGAGTGAGAAACTATGCCTTCGTGAGGTTTTTACCTCCGTGTAGGGTAGTGGATTGCTTTCGGGATAAATCTGTACCTATGTCTTCGTGAGATTTTTCATCTCCGTGCAGCCATAGGGAAATGTATTCCCCTAAACTGAACTCGGTCCATATGAGCCTATAATGGGTGAGGATTGAGGAATCTGCTGGTTCGGGTACCTTTACTCTAGAAGCCAAACTTCATATAATGAACCTTAGGAATCCACCTTAGGTAGAATTATGCTAAACCCTAGAGTATATCTAATTAGGGATCTTTATTATTTCTTGATTATATCTTGTGTTTCTATGTTATACTGACTTTTGGTGTTTTATTTGCATGATAGGACATTTCATTTCATCATAAAAGGCGTCAATCCAAATTCAGTTGCTAGATAGAAGGCTTATCATGGAAAACGAGTTTCTTGATAAAGTGGAGGACAATGCGGCTGTTCGAACTTGGTCTGAAACAACGCAGCAAGAAAAGGGTGATAGTTTGGCTGATGGGCATGTATCGGAGTTATGGGACTTTACGCATATCAGTGCAACTCAAAACAATTTGCAAGAATTGAAGGAAATCTGGGGTCAGTGGAGTGATGAGGTTAGACAGCTCTTTCATGATAATTATGGAGATCTGCCTAATTTGTTTGATGTGAAGGGAGACAAGCATTTGTTTCAAGCCCTCGCCCAATTCTGAAATCCTTCTTACAGTTGCTTTACGTTCAGGAAGGTCGATTTAGTGCCTACGATAGAGGAGTATATGGTTTTACTCCATTGTTTAAAGTTTCAAGTGGACAGGGTCTATCCAAGAGCGGTAAATGTGCCAGCCTTTTCCAATAAGCTGATGAGTGTAACAGGAATGAGTGAGCAGTGGGTTGTCGCACGAATTAAGCAAAAGGGGGACAGTAAGTGCATTCCTTAGAGAGGCTTGAAAGATGCAATTCTTACACACCCAGATGTAAGGAAAAGGTTAGATGTTTTTGCTTTAAGTATATATGGCTTGGTTGTCTTCCCTAAAGCCTTGGGGTATGTGGATAAAATAGTCACTGATTTATTTGACCGACTCGATAAGAAAGTTACACCGATTCCAGCAATTTTGGCAAAGACTTTCAGGTCATTGAGTGCATGCCGGAAGACGGGCGAAGGTAGATTTATTGGATGTGCACAGCTTCTACTCGCATGGTTTCACAGTCACTTTTGGAAGGTGGATAAAGTTTCGTATCGGGTTTTCTCTGAAAATTATTCACCACTAAAGGAAATAGTCGCTACGCCCAGGAGAGACGACATTTCAAAGGAGAAGTGCATAGCAATTCTTTAAAATCTTAGAGGGGAGGACATTGAGTGGAGAGCTCCTTGGTTACTTCCAGATGAGATCCTGTATAGGTGTGGTAGTTTTGATTGGGTTCCTTTGCTAGGGGTTTTGGGAGCTACTGGATACGCCCCATTATTGGTGTTAAGGCAATATAGGTCAAGGCAATTTATACCTGCGACCCAAGGGATAGCTGATTGTGAATTTTCATACAAGGATGATGGTTATAGAAAGAAGATTCAAGAGATGGCTAATGCGTGAAAGCAAACTCGCCGAATGAAGAGGCTAGCTGTGGGTCCAATGTCAACTCCTGAGTATCATCAATGGTGGGCTAAAAGGATAAATGATAATACACCTAAGTTAAATCAGGAAGAAAGCCAGTCAATAAAAGAGCATTTACGAGTCATTCCTTCTGAGTTGGAAATGGTAAGACAAGATTTTAAGAGGAAGAACGCGGATTTGGAGAAAAGGATAGAGCAAATGGAGGCGGAAAAGACAAGCTTGAGATTGGACATAGACGTTCAGAAGCTTGAGAATGAGAGGTTGAAGAAAGAGAAAAACAAGGCTGATGAGGAACTGGGCAGTCTAAAGACAAATTATAAAAAGTTGCGTTTGTCAATAAGAACTGTTGGGCTGGGAAAAATGTCAGAACAGTGGCGGGTAGAAATCCAAGAAGAAAAGGACAAGGCCGATAAGTGGGAACAGAGATTTCAAGAGATGCAAAGGCGAAATGAGGCCTTAGAAAAGAGTTTGTCAGAAAGCTAGAAGGAAAAGGGTGAGTTAAAGGATAGGGTGATTGTATTGGAAAGATCTCTTCGTCAGTATCGAAGCCGAAACTCTACGATAGAGTTAAAAGCAAGCTTAAGCAAGATTGATGAAATGAAGAAAAGAATCGAAGAGCTAGAAACGGTGCTGCAAAATTGCGAGATTCAGATCAAGCACTTGAAAGCAAATGAAAGTCGTAATAATGAACAACTTCACCATTTTCAGAGTCAAGTTAGAAGCAGAGATCATCTTATCGAGGAACCTGTGGTTCAGATTCGAGAAGTAGCTGACCATATACAGACTTTAGCAGTACGGGCTGACACGCTGAGTGTGAAGTATGAATTAGAATCGGATCGGGGGCAAGAATTAGCTTTGTTACTTAGAAAGATTAGAGTTCGGGGTACTAGGGCCAAGTCTTGTTTGTAATTCACTTTATGTAAAGGAATTTAATGTCTAGTAAAGTTTTCTTATATGGAATTGAATCAAAATTGACGCCTTTTATGCATTCATTTCATGCATTGCATTGTTTCATAAGCGTTAATAAATACATTAAGGGATTCTAATTAATCTAAATCACTCCTCAACTAATCTGGAAACCAACCAACCTACCAAGCACCACTACGGTACTCGATCAAAAACCAAGGATATGGATCAAAGAATGGAAAGATTAGAACAAACCCAAAAGGAAATGCAGTAGCTGCTTCAAAAGCAAATGAATGAGCAGCAAAAGATGGTAGACAAAATGATGGAGTCTCAAGGGAGTATGATGGCTCAGTTAACTCAGTGGTTCAAAAAAAGAACTGATATAGGAAAGGGTTCTGTGCTCAATATTGAAGAAGGAGACAATGAGGGACTTGTCTATCCTCTGGACTTTACACCTCAACAAGTTGAGATGTACCCGCGTAGGTCCTTTGTTACCATTAATCCCCCGGGTGACGCTGCAACGCAAATGAATTTCCAGATGGGATCAGACTCTAACCCCGGTGCCAATTTTGTTAATCCTGCTATTCCTGATTTTGATGAGACGGCTGGAAAGGAAAAAATGAATGATGAATTATCAAAACAGCTTGAGGAAAAGTATAAATGGCTGGAGGAAAGACTTATAAGCTTGGGCGTGGTAAAATTGGATGATTCACCCAATACAGAAAATCTGTTACCTGATCATAATGGAGTGAACATGATAGGTGGGAGCATGAGTAGAAAGATAAAGGAAGACATATCAGAGGTGAAAATTCCTTTGAGGTGGGTCTGGAAAAATATGGTGAAAAGGGGATTGATCATCCCGCGTTCAGAGAAATGCTTCAAAAGGGTGGAAAATTACTGTGAGTTCCATCACGAGGAGGGACATAAAATCCAAGAATATGTAGAATTCAGAGCCTTGGTTCAAGACCTGATGGATAACAAGGAGATGGAATTTTATGAAGAAGTTAAGGAGGAGGGGAGCATTTGCACATCAGAGGCTTCGAAGGTTCCAAGAATAGTGCAGCCTGTGGTCATTATCTCACGACCCAAGAAGGATGAGGTGAGAGCACCAGCAATGCCAAGGATCATAATAAAGAAGCCTGCAACCTTTCCTTACCAAGACAGTAAGAAGGTCCCATGGAACTATGAGTGCAATACGACTGTCCCAGGAAAAGAGACTGCAAGGAGCCAGTGTGTGAGTGCCAATCTAGAATCTATGAAAGAGGCTACACTAGGGGAGCAAAAAGGGAATATATTTGAGCCAGTGAAGGAGGAAAAAGCTATGGAATTCCTCAAATTTTTAAAGCATAGTGAGTATAATGTCGTTGAGCAGTTGCATAAACAACCGGCCTGCATATCTATATTGTTCTTACTCTTGAATTCA
Organism: Gossypium hirsutum; assembly: GCF_007990345.1. Lineage (NCBI taxonomy): Eukaryota > Viridiplantae > Streptophyta > Magnoliopsida > Malvales > Malvaceae > Gossypium > Gossypium hirsutum. The sequence continues at coordinate 30,442,615 of NC_053444.1, forward strand.
GAAATACATCGAAGTACGTTGATGAAGATGCTAAATGAGACCTATGTGTCCAAGGATATTTCTGTCAGTAAGCTAGATCTGTTGGTCAATAATATCAGTGCTGATAATTTCATATTTTTCAATGATGATGAAATACCTTTTGGGGGCATGGGATCTTCCAAAGCTTTGCATATCACTGCACGATGCAAGGGGCGTATTTTTCCAGGAGTACTAATTGACAATGGATCAGCTTTGAACGTATTGCCGTTATTCACACTTAACAGGCTACCCATAGACAGTTCGCACATGAAAACTTGTCAAAATGTAGTGAGGGCATTTGACGGTACAGAAAGGAAGGTCATGGGAAGAATTGAGGTACCCTTACTGATCGGTCCAACAGTTTATGAGGTAGATTTTATTGTGATGGACATCAAACCTTCCTATAATTGCTTATTAGGAAGCCCATGGATACATTCCGCAGGGGCAGTACCGTCATCATTACATCAGATGTTGAAGTTAGTGTCAGATGGTCGGCTAGTGACAATAAAAGCCGAAGAGGATATAATAGCAGCTGCATCCAATGAGACGTCGTACGTGGAGACCAATGACGAGTCAGTTGAATGCTCATTTCGATCTTTGGAGTTTGTAAATGCGGCATTTTTTCTTGAAGGGAGCAAAATTTTGGCTCCAAAATTATCCAAAACCACAGAGATGGGTTTACAATTGTTGGTAGGAAAAGGAGCTTTACCCAGAAGAGGGTTGGGGAGATATCTTCAAGGGAGGACTGAGGTTCCGATGCTAAAAGAAAAGCAAGATCATTTTGGCTTAGGATACAAGCCGGATAGAGGACAAATAAAAAAGGAGATAGAAAAAAGACAGGAAAAAAGAAGGGCGCGTCTGAATGGGAATGAAGCTAAGTGGGAGCCAATGATAATTCCCCACATAACCAAAACTTTCGTATCTGGAGGAATTATTCATCAGGAGAGAAGGAAATCGGTTGAGGAAAGCATCAAGGAGACGTTGGGAAAAATGCACATTAATGCCATTCATGAGCTTGGGAATGAAGAAAGAAGTTGGCTAGACATTCGTCCTTATGAGCCTGGGAGTGTTCTAGACAATTGGACTGCGAAAGAAATACCTAAAGCCTCTAGAACTGTCTCAGAGTAATATTCAGAACAAACTTGTTGTTTTAGCCTAGAAATAACAAGAATTCTTTTCTGAAATAGGCTTATGTTTAAAAATCATTATTTGAATAAAATACATTTTTGCAATTGTTTCGAGTAAATATTCTTTCATTCTTCCCATACGCCTAAATATATTCTTTCATTACATAAATAATTGTACATAAATTCATACATTCTTTTCTAACCATAATAGGTCTCTGTGTATCAATGACGTGAATGACACTGCTACAGCTCAGAGTGCCCTTTTGAACGAAATGTGTGTTTAGAGGGATCGCGCGACTTTGAAAGTGATGAAGAGGGTGGTTTATCTTTGGAATTGTTGAGGATGGTGGAACAAGAGGAAAAGCAAATCCTACCTCACAAAGAGTCAGTAGAAGTTGTGAGCTTGGAAGAAGGGAAGGAGGTGAAAATTGGAACTGAAATTCTCGCAAAGACAAGACGAGACCTCATTGAATTACTCCATGAATTCAAAGATGTCTTCGCATGGTCATACCAGGATATGCCTGGATTGAGTGCTGACATTGTAGTGCATCGCTTACCCATAAAAGAGGATTGCAAACCAGTACAACAAAAGCTCAGAAGAATGAGGCCTGATATTGTGCTCAAAATAAAAGAGGAGGTTAAGAAACAGTTTGATGCTGGTTTTTACAGGAGGTCAAATATTCTGAGTGGGTAGCCAATATCGTCCCAGTCCCTAAAAAATATGGAAAAGTACGAATGTGCGTCGATTACAGGGATTTGAACAAAGCAAGCCCAAAGGACAACTTCCCATTACCACATGTTGATACTCTGGTGGATAATACGACAGGATTTTCATTGTTTTCTTTTATGGATGGGCTCTCAGGATATAATCAGATAAAAATGCATCCAGATGATATGGGAAAGACTATGTTCATTACTTTATGGGGAATGTTTTGCTATAAGGTGATGCCATTTGGATTAAAGAACGCGGGAGCAACATATCAGAGAGCCATGGTAGCCTTGTTCCATGACATGATGCACAGAGAAATCGAGGTGTATGTTGATGATATGATTGCCAAATCCAGAACAGAAGAGGAACATGTGCAGGTCTTGGGAAGATTGGTCTTAAGATTAAGGAAGTTTCAACTCAAGCTTAACTCGACAAAGTGCACTTTCGAAGCCACGTCAGGAAAATTGTTGGGCTTTATAGTTAGTGAAAAAGGAATTGAGGTTGATCCAGACAAAGTCAAGGCAATTCGAGATTTATCGCCACCATGTACCTAGAAAGAAGTTCGAGGTTTCTTAGGAAGATTGAATTACATTGCTCGGTTCATTTCACAGTTGACCGAAAAATGTGATCCCATATTTCGCCTTTTGAAGAAACATAATCCTGATGTCTGGAATGAAGAATGTCAGAAAGCCTTTGAAAAGATAAAGTAGTACTTATCCAATACCCCAATTCTGTCACCACCCAGCCCAGATAGACCCTTGATTTTGTATTTAACGGTGTTCAATAACTCCATGGGATTCGTGCTGGGTCAACATGATACGACTGGAAAAAAGGAAAAGGCAATTTACTATCTCAGTAAGAAATTCACTGATTGTGAGATGAGATATTCGCCTATTTAAAAATTGTGTTGCGCCTTGATTTGGACAACCAAGAGGTTGAGGCAATACTTACTTTATCATACGACTTGGCTAATTTCAAAATTAGACCCTTTGAAGTATATGATGGAGTCAACAGCATTGAATGGAAGAATGGCTAGATGGCAAATCTTGCTCTCTGAGTTTGATATCGTATACGTAAGTCAAAAGGCCATCAAGGGAAGTGCGATAGCAGATTTCTTGGCTAGCATGGCCCTGGAAGATTATGAGCCTCTAGACTTGGATTTCCCAAATGAAGATTTGATGTATGTGGCAAATGCTGAAGGGGATCCCCAAGAGAATCATTCTTGGAGATTAAACTTTGACGGAGCATTGAATGCATTAGGCAATGGGATTGGGGCAGTCTTGGTGTCTCCGGATGGAGATTATCATCCTTTCACCAGTAAATTAGACTTTGATTGCACCAATAACATGGCTGAGTATGAAGCTTGCATCATGGGTATACGGGCAGCCATAGAATGGAAAATCAAGACATTAGAGGTGTACGAAGACTCAGCATTGGTAATATACTAGCTAAGAGGGGAATGGGAGACGAGGGATCCTAAATTGATCCGTTACCGGAGATTAGTTTTGGGATTGATCGAAGAGTTTGATAACATTACCTTCTGTTATCTCCCACGAGAAGAAAATCAGATGGCTGATGCTCTTGCTACTTTAGCTTCCATGATAAAAGTGAATTAGTTAGAGGACATGAAGCCTATTCAAATTAGTATTTATGAGATCCCAGCCCACTGTTACAGCATTGAGGAGGCGGAGAATGATAATCCTCCCTGGTACCAGGATATATTGCAATATGTGAAGAATCGCGAATATCCTGATCAGGCAACGAAGAATGATAAGAGGGCATTGAGGAGGCTAGCTATTGATTATGTCTTAGATGGGGAGATCTTATACAAAAGGGGAAAGGATCGAGTACTATTGAGATTCGTGGACGCTGTAGAGGCTAAGGAAATTTTAGAAGTCCATGAGGGTGTTTGTGGAACACACGCTAATGGATTCACCATGGCTAGACAGATTATGAGATTTGGGTATTACTGGTCCACCATGGAAGGAAATTGCATCAATCATGCCAAGAAATGTCATAAATGCCAAATTTCTAGGGATAAAATGCATGCGCCTCATTCTCCTCTTCAGGTCATGACTTATCCATGGCCTTTTTCCATGTGGGGTATGGACGTCATTGGACCAATATAACCAAAGGCTTCTAATGGACATCATTTCATTTTTGTGGTTATTGACTACTTCACTAAGTGGGTAAAGGCGGCGTCATATGCCAATGTCACGAAGTCAGTAGTCAGCAAGTTTTTGAAGAAGGAGATCATATGTCGATATGGAATACCTGAAAGAATCATATCTGACAATGCGCTGAATCTGAATAATAGTAAATAGCAGAAGTCTGCAATCAGTTCAACATTAGACACCATAATTCATCACCGTATCGCCCAAAGATGAATGGCGCAGTGGAAGCGGTGAAAAAAAATATCAAGAAAATCGTGGCAAAAATGGCTGAAACTTACAAAGATTAGCATGAGAAGTTACCCTTCGCTCTTCTTGCTTACCGAACATCTATCAGGATTTCTACTGGGGCAACACATTTTTCGTTGGTTTATGGAATGGAGGCAGTGTTACCCATTGAGGTCAAAATTCCTTCTCTCCGGGTATTGGCCGAGTTAAAATTAGATGAAGCCGAGTGGATCCAATCTTGGTATGATCAACTGAACCTGATTGAAGTGAAAAGATTAAAAGCCATTCGTCATGGCCAAATGTATCAGAAGCGAATGATGCGAGCTTATAATAAGAAGGTTCGTCCCAGAGAATTTCATGAAGGGGATTTGGTTTTGAAAAAGATCCTCCCTTTACAAAAGGATTTCAGAGGGAAATGGATGCCAAACTGGGAAGGACCTTATGTTGTGAAAAACGCTTTTTCTGGAGGCACTTTGATTTTGAGTGAAATGGATGGCAAAAATCTTTTGAATTCTGTAAATTCAGACTCGGTTAAGAGATATTTCACTTGAAGGAAAGGAGGAATCAAAGTGAAAACCCGCAAAGGGCGCTCTGATTTTCGCAAAAAAAAAAGGAGAGGCAAGGTGAAAACCCTAAAAGGGTACCTTCAGACCAAAGGGAGTTCGAGTTGAAAACTCGAAAAGGGTGGCTCAAACATGGTCAAATTAGGGCATATGATGATCTTGCTTCACTAAAGTCAACAATAAAAGGATGGGCGATTTCTTGGGGGCATTGACAATGTAACACCCCGAACCCGAGACCGTCACCGGAGTCGAACACGAGGTGTTAACAGACTTTAAACCACTTATAAAAAAAATTTCCAGACACTGCCAATCTGCGTACTAGTCGCTAAAAAAATCATATCTTGAGTTCAGAAACTCGGAATCCAGTTCCGTAAATTTTCCCCGAAACTAGACTCATATGAACATCTACATATTTTTTTCTAGAATTTTTTGTTGTGCCAATTAGTACAGTTTATTAGTCAAAATCTCCCATGTTACAGGGATTGACTACACTGACCTTTGCGCATTACGACTTGGATATCTCCCTGTACAGGGCTTCAATACTGATGTCGTTTGTTTCTATAGAAACTAGACTCAAAGAGGAATCTATAAATATATGGTATGACTCCAAATTATCTCTGGTTAATTTATAATGAATTTCCAAAGTCGGAACAGGGAATCCAGAAACCGTTCTGGCCCTGTCTTACGAGAACCTGAATATCTCTTAACATACTATCCATATGATCGTTTCGTTACTTTCCTATGAAAATAGATTCATCAAGGTTCGTTTACATAATTTATTCACTATTTAATTCCATTCCTACTATTTTTAGTGATTTTCCAAATCTACATCACTGCTGCTGTCAGCATCTGCCTTTAAGGTAGACTTTACCTATTTCATAGTTTCCATGATTCAACTAGCCCTTTTAGCATAAATAGCACAATTTATGATAGTGATTAACCATTCCCATGGCCAATCCTTGTTAAGCATATCCACACCTCTCAATAACCATATCCATACCAAATGATTATAACATTATACTCAAACATATATAAGCCATTTTCGCATGGCTATCCAAAATTATACAAGTCCAAAGGGTCCATGACCCCCAACAAAAAGGGTAGTCCTATACATGCCATTTCGAAGTTCAACCAAAATTGTACCAAAAGGGGGGGCTTTGATAGTGTGGGCGACTTCGACTTCAAAATCCCGAGTCCGATAGCTGGAGAACCAAAATCTATAAAACAGAGAATCAAGGAGACGGAGTAAGCAATTTATGCTTAGTAAGTTTTGAGCAAGGGATTCCAGCACAACAAAAGTATAGCATTCATGTAGCTAAACGGATAATTTCATATGCACAATTTTTCAATATCATACTTACTTCACATTACCAACCCTTTTATTCATACACAAAGATCAACTTAGCCAAAGGCCGGTAGCTCATTTATCAACTGAGCGAATACTTATTTGTAAGGGCTCAACTAATTCAAAGCACATACGAAACATACCTCAATGTTGGGATGTTTCAAGCGTATTAACTGAAATTTTTACAGCAAGATCATTCATTCCCAAATCACGTACCTTCGGAATTTAACCGGATATAGCTACTCGTTCAAATGCCTTCGGGACATAGCCCGGTTATAGTAACTCGCACAAATGCCTTCGGGACTTAACCCGGATTTAGTAACTCGCAGAAATGCCTTCGGGCTTAGCCCGGAATTAGTATCTCGCACAATTGCCTTCGGATCTTAGTCCGGATATGGTCACTTAGCACAAAGCCTTCGGGACTTAGCCCGGACATCATTCAAATAACCATGCACATTTAACAATAAATCATGGCACATTCGTATTTCATTTTCGTTAGCAAAACTCGAACACAAGACACTTATCATTCTTGCAATTTCGGCTCAATAGCCACACACAAAGAGCATGATTTTGATTTGCATAAAACATGATCTAATCAAATCATAATTTAAGCTCTTTTACTCAAGAACTTACCTCGGATGTTGTCGAACGATTCCGATAGCTATTCGACCACTTTTTCCTTCCCTTTATCGGATTTAGTTCCCCTTTGCTCTTGAGCTTAATTAAACAAATAAATTGATTTAATCATTTGAGCATCGAAAAGAGGAACACAAGGCACTTAGCCCATATTTAGACATTAGACATTAAAGTCACATATGTACGGAATCATGAATCAAACTCAACATTTTGGCTAATTTTCCCCCTTGGCCGAATTTTCTAAGCCAAGACAAAAGCATCGATATGCTTGCCTCTGACCGAATACATGCAACACCAATCTCCTTCCTATGGCCGAATATGCATGTCTATGTTGGGGCCGATTTCAACACTTAATACATTCTACAAGTATGGTCACTTGTATTGACTAAACACCATTTTGTTTCAAGTTAAAAACTTGGCTAATACACACATATATACACTAGTAAAGCATCCTCTCCCTTTCCATCAATTTAACACATGCATTACTCATTAATATACAAAAATTATATTCGGCCTTAGCACACAACTTGCTAGCCGATTCTTCTCCATCTAGCAACCAATGCACATATGTGCTCACTCAAAAATGCTAAAAAGAAGATTCAAGAATCATCAATCCACCATCACATGCATCATTAACAAGCTTTATATTTAGCATGCAATGGCATTAATACAAAATCCACCTAGGCCGAATATCATCCCCATGACATAGCAAAGATTTCAACCATGGGCTAATTAGAACTCAAGCTAGCAACTAAAAAAAACATGCATGAATCTCATGGCACAACCTCAAACATACCTTGATCTAGATACAAGTATGGCCAAACCTCCTCCTAATCCTCTTCCAAACCAAACATGAAGCAAGAACTCCTTCCTCCTTCCTTAGAATTTTCGGCCAAAAGAAGATGAAAAAGGATGAACAAAATTTTTCTTTTCTTTTCTTTAACTCACGGCAATGGGGGGGGGAAACAACCACACATTTTTTTTTGTTTTCATCATATTCCCTTTCATTATTTTATGCCCATGCTCCTTATTTTATCATACTTCCCATGAAACACTAACTCAACATGTTTATGACATGTTCTTGCCCATCACACTTGGTCTACCATGCTTGTCATGCCCGGCCACTACTAATAGAGGGGGGAAATTGACATGCAAGTCCCCCCTTTTTCAACATGCACTAATAGGTTCTTATGCTTTGACCTATCACATTTCAAAATTTTCTCACATAAGTCCTATTTACTAAAACTCACATGCAATCGACTAAATCGAAGCTTGAAATTTTCACACATTCATAATTACATATTCTAGACCATAAATATCACATTTGAACATTTCAGTGACTCGGTTTAGTGGTCCCGAAACCACTTCTCGACTAGGGTCAATTTTGGGCTGTCACAACTCTCCCCCGCTTAAGAAATTTTCGTCCCCGAAAATCTTACCGGTAAATAAGTTTGGGTATCGTTCTTTCATCGAGCTCTCGGTTTCCCAAGTAGCTTCCTCGATCCCGTGTTTGAGCCATAACACCTTTACTAGCGGAACCCTTTTGTTTCGCAACTCCTTCACTTCACGAGCTAGGATACGCATCGGTTCTTCTTCATAACTCATATCGGCTTGAATTTCAACCTCTGATGGGCTAATTATGTGCGATGGATCAGATCTATAGCGTCGAAGCATCGAAACATGAAAGACATCGTGAATCTTTTCAAGTTCAGGGGGCAAAATCAATCTATACGCAACCGGACCAACTCGTTCGGAGATTTCGTACGGCCCAATGAATCTCGGGCTCAACTTGCCCTTACGGCCAAATCTGAGTACCTTTTTCCAAGGCGAAACTTTAAGAAACACTTTATCTCCCACCTGATATTCAATGTCTTTTCGTTTCAAATCCGCATACGATTTTTGACGATCTGTGGCTGCTTTCAGACTTTCACGGATTACCTTTACTTTCTGTTCGGCATCTTTAATCAAATCAACTCCGAAAATTTTACTTTCACCGAGCTCGGTCCAAAACAATGGTGTACGGCATTTACGACCGTACAAAGCCTCGTAAGGTGCCATCTTAATACTTGATTGAAAACTATTATTGTAAGCGAATTCAATCAAAGGTAAATACCGTTCCCATGAACTACTGAACTCGAGGATGCAACATCTCAACATATCCTCAAGTATCTGAATTATCCGCTTAGATTGACCATCGGTTTGGGGGTGAAAAGCAGTGCTAAAATGCAGCTTGGTACCCAAAGCTTCTTGCAATTTCCTCCAAAATCGTGAGGTGAATCTCGGATCTCTATCCGACACGATAGAAATAGGTACCCTGTGTAATCTCACAATCTGAGAAACGTACAATTCAGCTAGTTTATCCAATGAAAAATCCGTACGCACGGGGATAAAGTGAGTCGACTTAGTCAGTCTATCGACAACAACCCAAATCGCATCTTTCTTACTTGCTGACAATGGCAGTCCGGACACAAAGTCCATTGTGACTCGATCCCATTTCCACTCGGGTATCATGATCGGCTGAAGTAATCCTGAAGGCACTTGATGTTCTACTTTCACTTGTTGACATATTAAACATCTCGAAACAAAGTCGGAGATGTCTCGTTTCATACCATGCCACCAAAACCGACGTTTCAAATCGTTGTACATTTTCGTACTCCCCGAGTGAATTGACATTCGGCTACAATGGGCTTCGTTCAGAATCATCGAAATGAGTTCCGAATTCCTTGGAACACACAAACGACTTCTGAACCTCAAACAATCATCATCATAATTTGAAACTCCGATTCCTTGTTCGGAACACACTCAGCCCGTTTTGCAACCAATTCATCATCAACTTTCTGGGCTTCACGAATTTGATGAATCAATAATGGTTTGGCTTTTAATTCAGCTACTAACACATTGTCGGGTAGAACAGACAAGTGCACATTCATCGCTCGTAAAGCAAACAATGATTTCCGGCTTAAGGCGTCCGCAACCACATTAGCCTTTCCCGGGTGGTAATCAATGACAAGCTCGTAATCTTTCAACAACTCAAGCCAACGTCTTTGTCGCAGATTTAAGTCTCTTTGAGTCATCAAATATTTGAGACTTTTGTGATCCGAAAATACATGGCACTTTTCACCAAATAAGTAATGTCGCCATATTTTTAAAGCAAATACGATGGCAGCTAGTTCAAGATCATGGGTCGGATAATTTTTCTCATGTGGCTTTAATTGTCTCGACGCATAGGCCACCACTCGACCTTCTTGCATCAATACGCAACCCAACCTAAGTAGGGATGCGTCACTATAAATGACAAACTCTTTCCCTGATTCGGGTTGCACTAAAATTGGAGCTTCAGTCAAATAAGTTTTCAGTTGATCGAAACTTTTCTGACATTTCTCCGTCCATTCGAACTTAACATCCTTTTGAAGTAGCTTCGTCATTGGTGTGGCTATCATCGAGAAACCTTTGACAAATCGTCGGTAATAACCGGCGAGTCCCAAAAAGCTCCGAACCTCAGTAATATTTCTCGGAGGTATCCAGTTAAGTATGGCTGAAATTTTGTTCGGGTCAACTCGAATACCCGATGCGGATACCACATGACCCAAGAAGCTAACCTCTCTTAACCAGAACTCACACTTACTGAACATAGCATATAACTGCTTATCCCGCAAAATTTGCAACACTAGTCTCAGGTGCTCAGCATGTTCGGTCTCATCTCTTGAATAGACCAAGATGTCATCAATGAACACAACTACGAACCGATCCAAATATGGTCTGAAGATCCGATTCATCAAATCCATAAATACCGCAGGGGCATTAGTGAGCCCAAACGGCATCACTAAGAATTCGTAGTGACCATATCTCGTTCTGAAGGCAGTTTTGGGTATGTTCGAATCTCGAATTCGCAACTGATAATAGCCCGATCTCAAATCTATTTTTGAGAACACTGAGGCTCCTTTTAGTTGATCAAACAAATCATCAATACGTGGTAACGGATATTTATTCTTTATCGTCACTTTATTCAGTTGACGATAGTCAATGCACAACCTCATGGTTCCGTCCTTCTTTTTCACGAACAATACTGGTGCACCCCAAGGTGAGAAACTTGGTCGAGCAAACCTCTATCCGTCAATTCTTGCAACTGAGCTTTCAACTCTTTTAACTCGGTTGGTGCCATGTGATACGGAGCTATCGAAATCGGCGTAGTCCCAGGTACAAGCTCAATACCAAACTCTATCTCCCGAACAGGTGGTAAACCCGGTAATTCTTTAGGAAAAACATCCGGGTATTCACAAACCACCGGCACAGATTCGGGTTTCTTTTCTAATTCTTTGTCATCAAGTACATACGCAAGGTATGCTTCGCACCCATTTCTTACATATTTCTGGGCCAACATTGAGGATATTACAGCTGACAACCCCTTTAAGTCCGTAGACTCAACTCGGATTATCTCGTTATTTGCGCACCACAAATCAATAGTCTTGCTTTTGCAGTTCACAACTGCATCATGCGCGGTCAGCCAATCCAAACCAAGAATAACATCAAATTCATCAAATGGCAAAAGCATCAAGTCCGCCGGAAAACAGGAACCTCGAATTACTAGGGGACATTCCTTACACACTTTGTCGACAAGCACGTAACGACCCAAGGGATTTGACACCCGAATTACGAACTCAGTAGACTCAATAGGTAAAGTCTTACTGGATGCTAAGGTTTCACATATGTAAGAATGAGTAGAACCGGGGTCAATCAAAGCAATTACATTAGTATCAAAGAGAGTAAAAGTACCGGTAATAACATCAGGCGAAGAAGCATCCTCGCGGGCACGTATAGCATAAGCTCTAGCAGGCGCACGAGCCTCGGATCTGGTCGTAGCATCTCTAGATCCTCTCTGACCACCACTAGCATTGCCCGTATTTCCAGATGGTCTACCTCGACCAGTGGTAGCACCCGGTTTCCCACTCTGATTTACATTCTGTTCAGACAACCTCGGGCAATCTTTAATGAAGTGGTCAACTGATCCGCACTTGTAACAGGAGCGGTCAGGGAATCTACAACTCCCCGAATGCCATTTACCGCAATATCGACATTTCGTTCTGTCTCGACGTTCATTCCCAACACTGGCGACCGAAGTGCCTCGTGTACCCACAGGGGGTCGATCACGATCTCGTCTAAAAAGGCCCGAAGTGCCTCTAGACTGGCCCAAATCATCTCAAAATTTCTTCGATGCCTGTTGAAGAGACTTTCCCGAGGATCTTTTACGAAACTCTCCAGTTCCCACATCAACTTTTTGTTTTTCTTTTCTAAGCTCTTCGGCTTTACAAGCTCACTCGACAAGTACTATGAACTCTCGTATTTCTAGAATGCCAACGAACATTTTTATATCTTCATTCAGCCCATCCTCGAAGCGTTTACACATGATAGCCTCGGACGAAACACATTCCCGAGCGTATCTACTAAGTCTAACAAATATTCGCTCGTAATCAGTAACTGACATAGAACCTTGCTTAAGCTCAAGAAATTCCTTCCATTTTTGATCAACAAATCTCTGACTGATATACTTTTCCGAAACTCAGTTTGGAAAAACTCCAATTACTTGCTCTCGGGCACAACAGAAGTCAGATACTCACAATAGTAGGCAGAATCGCGTAGCAAGAGATAGAACTTAGCATTCATGGGTACAAGAAGCTCATCGAGTACCCGATAGTGTGTCCACCAAAATCAGCTGCTCGCATCGCGCTATCCTAGCTTAAATCAGTGCCCCATGTTTTCGGATTCTGTCAACTGGGGGCTTTTTTGACCTTATTTGGTCAGTTACCGGAGGTATTGAAGGTGCGGGGGTGGTATTTGTCGGGAATGGAGGTTGTGGAACAGCCGTATTAGTTCGAATGTATTGGTTGAACCAATCATTCATCACGCTATAGAAAGCTTGTCTAGCTTCATCATTCGGGTTACTAGCATTAGGTTGAGAGTCCGCCGGCGCTGTCCCTTGTGCGGGAGCAGGCGCTACACTCTCAAGATCATCAGCTACCGCTCGGTCGGGATCGGATCCATTACTATAAATAAACACATTACAATTGTCAGAAATCACCACACTATCAAATAATCACATAAAATGGCATGTATAGCTAGACCAACGCATTACGGTAGTCCTAGAATCGACTAAACCATAGCTCTGATACCAATCAAATGTAACACCCCGAACCCGAGACCGTCACCGGATCGACACGAGTGTCAGACTTTA